>NW_027256897.1:6866883-6934383 GCF_029215685.1 Pituophis catenifer annectens | reverse complement strand
TGCTGCCAGCGTCCTAGGTATCAACCAATATTATTATTATTATTATTATTATTATTATTATTATTATTATTATTATTATTATTATTATTATTATCATCTCTTGTATTTATTAAACATGAAACTCAGTCAACTGAACATTTAAAAATGCATCACAAATACCATTGACTGGTGCTAATGGTTGATACGGGTTGCTGCCAGCGTCCTAGGTATCAACCAATATTATTATTATTATTATTATTATTATTATTATTATTATTATTATTATTTAATCTTTAGTGAGATTCACAGCCTTTGAGGCTGGTTAATAGCTCAGCAGCTCGAGTCCTAACCAAGGACCTAGGAACTGTTAAGGTATCGTCGGAGGATGTAAGCTGTTCCGAGTAAGGTGGTTTTTTGTAGAGTCAAATTGTTCAAGTCCGGCAAATTTAGAATTTCTAAATAGTGGGGTAGCCCTTTGGGTATTGCTCCGAGGGCTCCAATTACAATCGGGACAACACACGATTTCTTTTTCCACAGTCGCTCAACTTCAATTTGTAAGTCCCGGTACTTTGTGATTTTTTTCTTGCTGCTTATCTTCAATCCGTGCATCACCAGGTATTGCAATGTCAATGAACCATACTTTTTTCTTTTCAACTATTGTTATGTCAAGTGTGTTGTCCCAAGAATTGTTCCAATAAGAAGAGGGTTGGCCTTGGATGAATCTCCATTGTAAGGTGACGTCAAGGCCAAAGACCAAGATCTTGACATGGGGGGGGAAAAATGGCGTCCAATCTCGGCAGCCGTTAAGACCGCTGTGGACTTCATGCTGGCTGTGGAATTCTGGGAGTTGAAGTCCACAAGTCTTTAAAGTTGCCAAGGTTGGAGATCCACGGGTGGAACTGAGACCATGGGCTAAATCGCCACTAGGCTCTGTTGGCTTCGGTCAACATCTGTATCAACAAGGTGTGCTTTTCTCGTTCACCACCTGCGTATTCTCAGCCCAGGGGAAAAAAAATTTACTGCTACAAGAGATTAAACTCGTATTTCACAGTTGCCGAAGCTGGTGGGGTTTCTGCTTATATATATTCTGAACGGCGGTTTAACTCTGCTCTCCAATCAATATGATGAATGCTTCTTTTAAGGGAAGTAGCCAAAACAATTTTTTAAAACCAGAGGCAGCCTCCGTCGTTCATTCCGACAGCGGGGCAGATAAACATCTTGAGGTCACCATTCCCAAGTCTTTTAAAAACTATCCAGAGGATTTTGCTGTCCATCAGCACAAGAAAAAAATAATAATAATAAATACATATTTTTTTATTTTTATTTTTTTAAATTTGATTTATGTGCCGCCCTTCTCCGGAGACTCAGGGCGGCTTACAACGCACTAAGCAATAGCCTTCATCCTTTTGTATATTTATACAAAGTCAGCTTATTGCCCCCACAAACTGGGTCCTCAATTTACCTACCTTAGAAAGGATGGAAGGCTGAGTCAACCTTGAGCCTTGGCGAGATTCGAACCTGCAGTAATTGCAGGCAGCTGGTCTTAATAACCAGCTTAATAACAGGGTGCCTTAGACCACTGTACTACCAAGGCTCTTATTTTGGCTTGTTATGGCTCACTTCCCCGCCACTTCAGACCTTATTACCAGGGGTGGGCTTCAAATATTTTAGCAAGGGGTTCTCTGCCCGATTGCTGAGAGGGCGTGGCTGTGGTGGGCGTGGCCTAGTTGGCCTCCTGCACCACGGCGGGGGGGGGGCGTTTTTGCCCTCCCCGGGCTTCGGGGGCTTTACTTGAGCCTCTGGGAGGGTGAAAACAGCCTCCCCAGGCTCCGAAGGCCCTCTGGAGGTTGGAAACGGGCTTGTTTCCGGCCTCCAGAGGGCCTCCAAAGCCTGGGGAGGCCGTTTTTGCCTACCAGAACTAGCCTACCAAAAGTTTGGGAGTTTCCGGCCTTCCCGAACTTCTGGTAGGCCCGTTTTTTGCCCTCCCTGAGCCTCCGCACGCGCCCTACACTTACCTGCGTCCAAAACAGGCCGCGTGGTCACTCCTGGGAGGGGCGGAGTGGGGTGGGCGGGGCCAGCCAGGAGTGGGATTTGGGGGTTCTCCGAACTGCACAGAATCTTAGCTAGAGGTTCTCCCGAACCCCTGCGAACCCGCAGCAGCCCACCCCCCCCCCTGCTTACGACGGCTTAGCGGGACTTCCGAGTCTGCCCGACGACAACCGCATCTGAATTACATCTGGAACGTTCTTTGAGCGGAGTCTCTGCTCTGCAACCAAGTTCAGGGTTTTTTTGGGGGGGGGTTGTTTGGGGGGGGGGTTTGGCCCTTTTGAACAATGCTAAGAATGACAGCTCAGGGTGTTTATTCAAGGAAATGAGCCTGACAGCTGATTGTCTAAATGGGCCCTGCATGGGGCTTACTACCCTTGAAAAAGTTCCCAGCGGTTGCAACCGAGCAAAATGTGAACTGCTCAGCACTTAACTACCCGAGAGCACGAGGGATTATACCATGCCTGAATTGTAAAAAAAGAAAAAAAGAAAAATCTATTCCCGGTTGCCAGTTGCTTCCCAGGCTCAGTGGAGAGGGTTGGTGGTAACCTTTCAAAGCCTGAAACTCTTGCAGAGGTGGTTTGCCAAGGGACCTCCCCTCTCCCTTTATTGTGAAACTGGCTAGTGATTAGGAATAGCAGGAGGGCTCTTGTGCATTTGCCCTTCCCTTCTGGAGGTTCACTTCCCGAAAACAAGCTGTTTTTGCCTTGTTCCCAAGCCCTTCGGGAATTTCCTTAGCCCCCCCACCTCTCCCTCCCTCTTTCTTCTCTCTCTCCTCTCTCCTCTCTTCTGTCTTTCTCTTCTTTCTCTCTTTCTCTCTCTCTTTCCTCTTTCTCTCTCTTTCTCTCTCTCTTTCTCTCTCTCTTTCTCTCCCCCTTTCCCTCTCCTTCCCTTTCCCCTCTCTCTCTTTCTCTCTCTCTCTTTCTCTCTCTCTTTCTCTCCCCCTCTCTTTCCCTCTCCTTCCCTTTTCCCTTTTTCTCTGTCTCTCTCTTTTTCTTTTTCTTTTTCTTTCTCTTTCTCTTTCTCTCTTTCTCTTTCTCTCTCTTCTCTCTCTTTCTCTCTCTCTTTCTCTCTCTTTCACTCCCTCCCTCTCCTTCCCTTTTCCCTCTTTCTCTGTCTCTCTCTCTTTCTCTCCTCTCTGTTTTTCTTTCTATTTCTCTCTCGCTCACTCACTCGCTCTGCCTCTCTCTTTTCCCTTTTCTCTTTTCCTCTCCCTCTCTTTTCCCTCTTTCTCTGCCTTTCTCGCTCTCTCTCTGTTTTTCTCTCTATTTCTCTCTCTTTCTCTCTCTCTCTCTCACTCTTCTTTCCCCCTCTCCTTTACCACTCGCTCGCTCTGCCTCTCTCTTTTCCCTTTTCTCTTTTCCTCTCCCTCTCTTTTCCCTCTTTCTCTGCCTTCCTCTCTCTCCCTTTCTCTCTCTCTCTCTCTCTCTCTGTTTCTAAAAGTGCAGCTTCTTGGGGAAGTATTGATTCTTCATTTTAGTCTCACTGACAAACCTTTTATATTCTGCCTTGGTTTGAAATGCGGCTGGCTGCCCTGAGCGCCCGTCAGAACAAAAAGACAGGGTATCGATCAGTTGGGATCAATCAACTAAATGGCGAATGAGCGAAGGGGGGGGGGAGGAGGCTTGAAGAAGGTGACCACTTGAATTATGTGATGTAAATATTTCATGTATCACGGCAACCAAGGAATCCGAAGAATGAACCTCATGAGAATTCCCGTAAAGGAAGCCAGATCGTTCTGATAGAAGAGAATATTTGTAGCTCAGGGCTGAACAGTGAGGTCCTTGGTACTCTCTGTGCTTGGTGGTTTTCTTGCAGACGTTTCATGACCCAACTAGGTAATGTCATCAGTGCTAGAGTGGGGTGGAGTTTGCAGAGAGGAGGAGGAAGACAAGGACAGTCAGGTCCTTGGTGTTCGCTGTGCTTGGTTGTTTTCTTGCAGACATTTCATGACCCAACTAGGCAACATCATCAGTGCTAGAAGGGAGTGGGGATTGAAGGGAGGAGAAGGAGGACTGTGGTAGTATCTGGGCTTGGTGATTTCCTTGCAGATGTTTCATTACCCAACTGAGTAACATCATCAGTGCTAGAAGGGAGTGGTGCTAATAAATCGAATAAGCAAACCCTGCTCCCTTCTAGCACTGATGATGTTACCTACTTTGGTAATGAAACGTCAAGCTCAGAGAGCACCAACGACCCCGCAGATAGTTCTGCTTTTACCGACAAAGATCCATCCCGCTTCATGCCTTCCATACCAGTGGCCAAGATCTGGTTTCCTTCTCCCCAAATGCCAAGGTTATGCAAATTGCAGAAAGGTGGGTGACCCAAAAGTTCCTCCCAAGTCTGTTATTCGGTTATTTAAAAGAGGGATTTTGGAGAAGCCAACTGCCATCCTGCAAAAAAGCCAAAAAGTCCAAAAATACCGGAGAAGAATCTTCGGTAGCTGCCTCTTCTCGTTAATTGGGCCAGTTATTTTGCATCCTTCGCTGCAACTCGATGTGACGCACATTGGCACCATGGGCTCAAGGCTTGGAGGCTGTTTTGCTGTTATTTTTGTTGTCCTTTTTTCTTCTCAAAGCACGGTGGCTCAGCAATGTTCTTTTGGAACATTCCTCTCATAGGCTGGTTCCACCAAGTCAACATTTCTCTCTCTCTCTCTTTCTCTTTCTCTCTTTTCAAAATCAAATCTCCCTGTAATTATTGTAATGTTCCTTTGGCTGAGGGATGGAGTGACCTTTTGCAAAATCCACCCAGCTGCTGTGAGCCTGTTGGAATAAGAGTTCCACATCAAGAAGGCTTGGGGTGATCCGGCTGACTTTCGAGTTGTCCAGAGACTAAAAGACCCATCTTGCAAGTCGGGTTCTGCAAGATTTCATCTCGAATGACAAATCCCCACTTAGGTGCCCTTTTTCAAGAGGCAACTGGGCTTTCTTGGAAGATGTTTCGCTTCGCACCCAAGAAGCTTTTTCAGTTCTGACTGGATGGTGGGGAATGGAAGGTTTTAGTCGTTCAGTCAGAGCTGAAGAAGATAAAAGATAGTAGAAGACTGATGATAGATAGATAGATAGATAGATAGATAGATAGATGACAGAAGATAGAAGATAATAGAAGACAGATGATAAATAGATAGATAGACAGATAGATAGATAGATGACAGAAGATAGAAGATAATAGAAGACATGATAGATAGATAGATAGATAGATAGATAGATAGATAGATAGATAGATAGATGACAGAAGATAGAAGATAATAGAAGACAGATGATAAATAGATAGACAGATAGACAGATAGATAGATAGATGACAGAAGATAGAAGATAATAGAAGACATGATAAATAGATAGATAGATGATAGAAGATAGAAGATAATAGAAGACATGATAAATAGATAGATTAGATAGATAGATAGATAGATAGATAGATAGATGACAGAAGATAGAAGTAATAGAAGACATATAGGTAGGTAGGTAGATAGGTAGGTAGGTACATTGATGATAGATAGATAGATAGATAGATAGATAGATAGATAGATGACAGAAGATAGAAGATAATAGAAGACAGATATAGATAGGTAGGTACGTAGATGATAGATAGATAGATAGATAGATAGATAGATAGATAGATAGATGCATACAGCATGTGTATATGTGTGTTATGTTTGTGTATGGCTAGATGTATACTTTCCTTCAAGAGCAGGCAACAGAATTTCATTTTTAATGTGTGCCAGTGTGCTCACAATAAAAAGGGACAATAAAGGTTACCTTATCGTATCAATAAGTTCCTCCCTTTACAATCTAAGAAACCAGGGAGAGTCAGACCCAGATCAAATGATGTTATGGGACTCAGAAGGTTTTATCTTCCCAGCTGCCACTCTCCTCTTAAGATTTGTACAGTGGTCCTTTAAGGAAAGCTTTAAAAGTTTAGCTATGCCAGCAGGATCTTGGCCAGGATTATTTATACCCTCCCTGGATTGTTAAAGGATTTCAAGTGTTTTTGTATTTCCCTAGCAATGTATAAAATCCAAAGAAGGAATACTTTCCTTCTTAGGATTTTTTTGGTTGTTGTTGTTATGATGTGTTGCTAATCCTTCTTGCCTGCTGCCTTAAGTGGTTTGCAATTAGGCAATCTTACAAATGGAATAAATGAGCAAAAATTAACCAGCGTAGGAACTGGGAGCGATTAGGATACGAAGTTTGATAAATTAATACGGGTAAAATAAGTCCAAGCCTTATGTAAGAGAATAAATAAAATCATCAGCTTTCGTAAATCAGAAATGGTGGGAAACAACTCTGGTTCTCGCCAGCTGGCAATCCAGGGCTGATAATGGTTGAGGAGAATTGCATTTTGATATATTTCTAAGAAGCAATGGATGGAAACTAATCAAGGAGAGAAACAACCTAGAACTAAGGAGAAATTTCCTGACAATGAGAACAATTAATCAGTGGAACGGATTGACTCCAGAAGTTTTGGGTGCTCCATCACTGGAGGTTTTCAAGAAGAGATTGGATAGACATTTGTCTGAAATGGTATAGGATCTCCTGGTTGAGCAGGGGATTGGACAAAGAAGATCTCCAAGGGCCCTTCCAACTCTGTCATTCTGTTAGAGCCATCAAGTTGATTTCAGATGCTCTCCCAAACTGTGTATAACATAAAGCTGAACAAGCACTCCAGAAGATAGTCTTAAAATACAGAAGGATCTTGGACAAACTTGAACATTGGGCGCTATCTAACAAAATGAAATTCAATGGTGAAAAAGGAAGGTTCTACATTTAGGCAAGAAAAACAAAAATGCACAGGTATAGTATATGTGGTACCTTGCTCAATAGTAGTAACTGGGAGAGGGATCTTGGAATCCTAGTGGACAACCATTTAAATAGGAGCCAGCCGTGTGCAGCAGCTGCCAAAAAAACCCCAACACAGTTCTGGGCTGCATAAACAGAGGGATAGAATCAAGATCACATGAAGTGTTAAGATCACTTTATAAGGCCTTGGTAAAGCCACACTTGGAATCCTGCATCCAGTTTTGGTCACCACAATATAAAAAAGATGTGGAGACTCTAGAAAGAGTGCAGAGAAGAGCAACAAAGAGGATTAGGGGACTAGAGGCTAAAACATATGAAGAACTGTTTCAGGAACTGAGTATGTCTAGTTTAATGTAGAGAAGGACTAGGGGAGGCATGATAGCAGTCTTCCAATATCTCAGGGGCTGCCACAAAGAAGAGGGAATCAAGCTATTTTCCAAAGCACCTGAGGGCAGGACAAGAAGCAATGGGTGGAAACTCATCAAGGAGAGAAGCCACTTGGAACTAAGGAGGAATTTCCTGACAGTGAGAACAATTAACCAGTGGAACAACTTGCCTCCAGAAATTGTGAATGCTCCAACACTGGAAGTTTTTAAGAAGAGGTTGGATAACCATTTGTCTGAAGTGGTGTAGGGTTTCCTGCCTAAGCAGGGGGTTGGACTAGAAGACCTCCAAGGTCCCTTCCAACTCTGTTATTCTATTCTATTGTAAGCCTGCTGCAGAGATGTTTTTATGATGGTTCAACCTGTTTTCTCCAACCAACGCTTGGTGGGTTTGTTGATGGAACAAAGCATGTTTCTTTTTTTTTTCCCCTTAGGAATGTGAGTATGTGTGTGTGAAGAGGTGGTGCAGATCAATATTCATTACACAACCGGATCAATGTCGGGCCGTAGGGTAGCTTCGCAGGGTTCACTGGACTAAATCACTTGTTTTGCTAAAAGAGAGCACCCAGGCTGGCTCTGTGTGGTAGGAAGAATAACAGCCGCAGCTCAACGAGCCCAGAAAACATTCTGCGCTTCGTGGTTATCGATTTATTTGCAGGAGAAAGAAAATATTAGCAGGGTGGAAAGATCCTTAAGGAGGTAGAGATCTGAAGAGTAGAAACTCCACACAAAAAAGAAAGAAAGAAAGAAAAAGAAAGAAAGAAAGAAAGAAAGAAAGAAGAAAGGAAAGAAAGAAGGAAGGAAGGAAGGAAAGAAGGAAAGAAGGAAAGAAGGAAAGAAGAAAGGAAAGAAAGAAGGAAGGAAGGAAAGAAGGAAAGAAAGAAAGAAGGAAAGAAAGAAAGAGAAAGAAGGAAGGAAAGAAGGAAAGAAAGAAAGAAAAAGAAGGAAAGAAAGAAAAAGAAAGAAAGAAGGAAGGAAGGAAAGAAGGAAAGAAAGAAAGAGAAAGAAAGAAAGAAAGAAAGAAAGAGTCAGATCTGAAACCTGCAATGGGAAGGGAACTAGGTGACCTAAATAACAGGTTTGTAATTACTCTCCAAAAAATGCATTGTTCATCAGTTTGGGTGTTTGAGTAACACTTTGGCAAGAAAATGACAGCAGTCATTTTCTCAGGGGCTGCCACAAAGAAGAGGGAGTCAAGTTATTCTCCAAAGCACCTGAGGGCAGGACAAGAAGCGATGGGTGGAAACTAATCAAGGAGAGAAACAACCTAGAACTAAGGAGAAACTTCCTGACAGAACCATTAACCAGTGGAATGACTTGCCTCCAGAATGGACAGCACCCAGGACATAGATTAAGTCCAAGATTAATATCAAACCAACGATCAAGTAGACAGTAAACCAGTCAAGGAACTGCCAAACAAGCCAACAGTAAACAGCCCAGCCAAAGACCCTCTAAGACTACTTGAGGGCAAGCCATTAGAATAGAAACTGAGAGTAATCCCCACACCCTGTTAGCAGTGATGATATTCCCTAGTTGGGTCATGAAATGTCTGCAAGAAAACAATCAGATCCAAATCCCAGGGATACAGACTAAATTGGGAACTAAAAGATAAACCGAGAGATAGAGTTCAGCAAGACTCTACAGTTCGCAAAAATACTTCTTCTTCTTCTTCTTCTTCTTCTTCTTCTTCTTCTTCTTCTTCTTCTTCTTCTTCTTCTTCTTCTTCTTCCTCTTCCTCTTCCTCTTCCTCCTCCTCCTCCTCCTCCTCCTCCTCCTCCTCCTCCTCCTCCTCCTCCTCTTCACAAGTTTCTTGGATCCTCATAAGATAATAATCATAAGATCCTCATAGTTGTCGTCGTCTTCTTCTTCTCCTTCTCCTCCTCCTCCTCCTCCTCCTCCTCCTCCTCCTCCTCCTTCTTCTTCTTCTTCTTCTTCTTCTCCTTTTTCTTCTTCTTCTTCCCCTTCCCCTTCCCCTTCCCCTTCCTCCTCTTCCTCCTCCTCCTCTTCCTCCTCCCCACAAACTCCATTCTGGTGATGTTACCTAGTTTGGGAAATGAAACGTCAACAAGAAAACAACCCAGCTCAGAGAGCACCAAGGACCCCCCAGTCCTGCTCTTCCTCTTCTTCTTCCCCCACCCTGCAAACCCCATTCCCTTCTACTACTGATGATGTTACCTAGTTTAGTACTGAAATGTCTGTAGGAAAATCACCAAGTCAGAGAGTACCAAGGACACCTCTTTTCAACCCTGAGCTACAAATATTTTCTTTATTGGTACCATTCTCGCCTTCAGAGGCCCCCCACCACAATAGAGTAGGACCCCCGAGAATTGGAGGCCAGTGCTGACAGTCCCTTCCTTCCTTCCTTCCTTCCTTCCTTCCTTCCTTCCTTCCTTCCTTCCTTCCTTCCTTCCTTCCTTCCTATACATACATACATACATATTTTATTTATTTATTTAATTTGTCAAACATGTACAAGATAACAGGTATAAGTATAAACATGGACATGAACATAGGAAATCAGTAGAAATAAATGGGGACAGTAGGACAGGGACGGTAGGCACGCTGGTGTGCTTATGCACGCTCCCTTTACGGACCTCTTAGGAATGGGGTGAGGTCAACAGTAGACAGTTTAAGGTTAAAGTTATGGGGGTTTGGGGCAGGGGTGTGTTCCAGGGGTGAAATCCAGCAGGTTCTAACAGGTTCGGGAGAACCCGTAGCGGAAATTTTGGGTAGTTTGGCGAACCAGCACGGTAGACGGTTTGAGGTTGAAGGCTGTAACAACAGAGTCGGGTAGAGCATTCCAGGCATTGACCACTCTGTTGCTGAAGTCATATTTTCTACAATCGAGTTTGGAGCGGTTTACCCTGAGTTCGTATCGATTGTTTGCCCATGTGTTATTGCGGTTGAAGCTGAAGTAGTCGTTGACAGGTAGGACATCGTAGCAGACGATTTTGTGTACTATGCTTAGGTCAGACTGTAGGTGGCAGTTCCAGGTTGTCCAGGCCCAACATTTCGAGCCTGGTGGCATAAGGGATTCTGTTGTGAGCAGAGGAGTTGAGCACTCGTGAAATATACATACATACATTGCTCTTTGCAACCTTCTGATAATTTTGAAACACCGAGAGTGCTTCAACCCCATGAAAAGAGCAAACCATTAGCAATTTGCTCTCGGTCTTACAATAAACCGGTCACCGCACCGCACCGGCTCGGAGTGGACCGCTATTCCACTTAACGGCCGACTGGCGAAGATGCTATTTGACATCTGCACGGAAAGGTGGCTCGTGTCACAGCACTTGATTCCACCCAATGCAGCAATGCATCACCGAACCCACTAATAAAAACCTCCAGACATTTGCTGTCAGGCTTAACTCCGGAAGGATGAAAAGCAAGCTGGGAGAAAAACGCCTGTGTTTATGGGCAGGGACAATTTCCCGAAGCGTGTCTTGTTTTTTTTTTTTTTGTTTTTTTTTAAATCATGTTCTGGATCCAATCCTTTTTCGTCTGTCTGCCTCTCTGTCCCTTTTTTTTTAAAAAAAAAAAAACCCCAACCACGACAGTCATTTGCTTACACGGTAGCCGAGCTGACACATAATTAAAACAAGAAATCAATGGACTAATGAAATCCATCTGGCTGTTCGCCTTTTTTTGATTTATCTTGCTCCCGGCTCGTTCAGCCAGGTGATGAGAAGTTCCTAGCAAGACGGATGAGCATGAAGTTTTGGGCCTGGAGGACATCTGGATGAGCAATCGGAATCCTATCGGGAGTGAAAAAAAAACCAGGGCGACGTTGCTGTCAATAGGACCACGTGGCTGATTTCTTTAAACAATTTAATGGGAAGGATCTTCAATTTATGCTCGCTTCTCCCTGCAAGAGGCTCAAGGCATCATAGCTCCCTAAATCTGGGATTTGTTGAGGTTAGGGGGGAAAAAGCTGAGGTGGCGCAGTGGTTAAGAGTGCAGTACTGCAGCTACTTCAGCTGACTGCTAGCTCAGCAGATCAGCGGATCAAATCTCACCGGCTCAAGGTTGACTCAGCCTTCCATCCTTCCGAGGTGGGTAAAATGAGGACCCAGATTGTTGGGGGAAATATGCTATTTAGTATACAGTCTTTGGTGTAAGCCGCCCAGAGTCCTCGGAGAGTGGGCGGCATAGAAATATGATAGATAGATAGATAGATAGATAGATAGATAGATAGATAGATAGATAGATAGATAATAGATAGATAGATAGATAGATAGATAGATAGATAGATAGATAGATAGATGATAGATAGATAGATAGATAGATAGATGATAGATAGATAGATAGATAGATAGATAGATAGATAGATAGATAGATAGATAGATAGATAGATAAATGAAGAAGAAATGACTGATGTCGTTTAATAGGTTCAGTGGTCAAAGGCAGATCTGTATCTGTGGCTCAGATTTATTCCCAATGCGCCAGCCCAAAAAAAAAACCAGACATTTTTCCACTGTTCAACTGTGGGGTCCTTGGTGCTCTCTCAGCTGGGTGGTTTTCTTGCAGACATTTCATGACCCAACTAGGTAACATCATCAGTGCTAGAAGGGAGTGGAGTTTGTGGAGAGGAGGAGGAGGAGGAGGACGACGACTGTGGAGTCAATGATGCTGTGGGGTCAATTAGGGGAAAGGAGGAGGAGGAAGAGGAGTGGGGTGGAGTGTCCTTGGTGGTTCTCAACTATATAATAATAAGATATCCATTCTCTCCTAGAACTGATGACGTTATCTAGTCAGGTAATGAAACATCTGTAAGAAAACCACCAAGTCCAGAGCTCCACCAAGGAGCCGATAGTTCAACCCTGAGCTACAAATATTCTTTTCTATCGGTAGTTTGTACAACATTGTGCAACATATGGACGATACCAGTTTATTTATCCCTGCTGAAGCAAACACTCATCTCTGACACACAAGCGGTTATCTTTGACCCACCTAAAATCTAAAGGCTCTCTATCCCGACAACCACCGTATTTAGATACGCGAGCAAAGAGAAATCAAACTTTATCTACAATAAAATGTGAAGACAATTGAATTTCCAGCCCATTCGATGAAAAAAAAAAAAAACGGGCTTCAAATTAACCAGGTGTGACTTCAATGGCGGATTATAAATCGAAGCCCTGTTGGAATCCTTCCTCTAATTTAGATATTTATCTCTAATTGCCATTTTACTGTTCTTAAGGACAAAACTTTGGCTGCGTTTTTTGCTGGTGGTGCAGTTTGTAGTTCAAGAACAGCCTGGCACTCTCTGTACTGCAGAGGGAGGAATTTTTCTGGTCAATCGGAGGACAATTATTATTATTATTTTTTAACTGTGCCATATTTGAGAATGATAATATTTTGTGGCTTTTAGAGCCAGCAATTCCCAACCAAATGAGACAATAATAAATGATAACCGGTAATCCTCTACTTAGGACCACAAATGAGCCCAAAATGTCCGTTTGCTAATTGAAACAGCAGTTAAGCGATTTTTGCTCCTGAAATGTATTTGAACGTAAGAATTCTGCTCTGTTTTAATACCTTTCTTGCCACCATTGTTTTTTTTTTTTTTTATTTGATTTATATGCCGCCCTTCTCCGGAGACTCAGGGCGGCTTACAATGCGTTAAGCAATAGCCTTCATTCTTTTGTATATTTTATACAAAGTCAGCTTATTGCCCCCACAATCTGGGTCCTCAATTTACCTACCTTAGAAAGGATGGAAGGCTGAGTCAACCTTGAGCCTTGGAGAGATTCGAACCAGCAGAAATTGCAGGCAGCTGTGTTAATAACAGGGTGCATTAACCACTGTACTATCAAGGCTCTGTTGTTAAGCGAATCACTGCAGCTGTTATGTTAGTAACACGGTTGTGAGGTTAAATCTGGCTTCCTTGTGGACTTTGCTTGTCTCTGGCCAAGCGCCTGGATTTTGTTCACATTTTGTTCAATGCTGCAACAGTTGTGAGTGTGACAAATGAGCTTAAGTCCCTTTTTTTCAATGCCATTGTAACTTGAACTGCTGTAACTCGAAAGCTATCTGTCTTTTGCTTACATTCCAGGCCATGCAATCCACCTGTTTTGTCGAGCAGTTCTTTTAGGAGGAAAATAATTTGAAATGGAAAATAGAAAGTGGAATGGGATGGGATAGGATAGGATAGGATAGGATAGGATAGGATAGGATAGGATAGGATAGGATAGGATAGGATAGGATAGAATTCTTTACTGGCCAAGTGTGATTGGACACACAAGGAATTTGTCTTTGGTGCATACGCTCTCAGTGTACATAAAAGAAAAGATACATTCATCAAGAATCATAAGGTACAACACTTCATGGTAGTCATAGGGTACAAATAAGCAATCAGGAAGGAATTGGGGCAGCCCCTGAGATATTGGAAGACTCCCCTCGTCCTTCTTTTCATTAAACTAGACATACCCAGTTCCAGCAACCGTTCTTCGTATGTTTTATCCTCCAGTCCCCTAATCATCTTGGTTGCTCTTCTCTGCACTCTTTCTAGAGTCTCCACATCTTTTTTACATTGTGGCGACCAAAACTGGATGCCGTATTCCAAGTGTGGCCTTACCAAGGCATTACAAAGTGGTATTAACACTTCAAGTGCTCTTGATTCTATCCCTCTGTTTATGCAGCCTAGAACTGTGTTGGCTTTTTTGGCAGCTGCTGCACACGGCTGGCTCATATTTAAGCGATTGTCCACTAGGACTCCAAGATCCCTCTCACAGGTTAAATTATCCCAACTCTTCTATCGGTAAACTGAGATACTGGAAGGAACCTTGTAGGTGATCTGGTCCAACCCCCCGCCCAAGGAGAAGACCTTACACCATTTCTCACAGATGGCTGTCCAGTCTCTTCTTGAAAGCTTCCAGGGATGAAGCTCCCACAACTTCTGAAGGCAACTTCTCTTCCGTGGGTTGATTGTTCCCACTGTCAGAAAATGTCTCCTTATTTCCAGGGTTGAATCTCTCCTTACAGGATATTATTACAGGACTTCTTTCAACAGCTCCAGAAGATTTTTTCAGTATCCACCAAAATTGCCCAGGGCTTGCAAATAAGGCAGGGTGGAGGGGTGTTTTTTTTTTTTTTTTGTTTTGTTTTTTGAGATTCACACTTCCTTAACACTGGCAGCGAAAATATTGGAGCTGTGAATGTTGTTGCTTTTTAATTAAACGGCCTCTTTTCTCATGCTTAACTTCACCTTCTGATATAAACTTTGTCTTCGACACCCTTCCCCCCAGGCGCTCAAGGGCTCCAAGAAGCTGAACCTGACTGTCCATTCGGTGGGTCGCATCCCCGGCGGCTACAGAACCAACCATATCTACACCTGGGTGGACCCTCAAGGCCGGAGGGTCTCTCCCCCAGTCGGCCTGCTCCAGCATCAGAGCAGCTCTTTGTGCAAAGAGAGTGAGAAAAGGAGCCACCTTCAACTTCTGCAGGAAGGGGATGAGAAAAAGGTGAGGACTAGCAGCTCTATTTTCTTACTGCCGTTCTTGTCTTTAGTGCAGGGATGATTAGGGATGTGTGAGTTCCTACTTGCAAACGGATTCAGAACGTCAGTTTAATTGGGGCCTCCAGCAAATGGACTCCTTTGTGCACAAGAGGCTGTTGGACCCTCAAATTTGGGGCGGGGGGAAGTAGGCTTCCCCAGCAGCACGAAGCCGAGTCCTCGTCCCGATAAACCCCTTTTATTTAATTTACAGTGAATTCCTCTCCAGCAAAGTCTTTCCTCTCCCACAGTCTTTCAAGATAGTTCACAATTACCGACCTTTATCAGGCTTGGAGAGTGGCCAGGCCGATATCAATATAAATCGTAATATTTATTTCAGACACCAAGAATGCAGGAATGAACTAATTGTCTCCTGCAAACTCCATTCCCCTTTCGCTCCTCTTTTATTCCCTCTGGGAGGGGCCATTCATCGTCCACCTGTGGCCTTACTCCTGAGTTGACCCTTGTTCTTTAGCTGTTTCCTTTGTCTGGCAACTCTGCACATGCGCACACTGGGAACAGGCTCCAGCTGTTCGTCTGCCTCACTGATGTCTGACTCCAAAGGCAGCTGATAACTGTCAGACGGCCCTGGCCCCCTCTCTGCCTCCGATGTAGAGCCCTCATCAGAGCCTTCCCCACACTCCAGGACTGGCCCATTTTCCTCCTCAACCTCCTCACTGTCCGAATCTGCGGCCAAATCCGCTGGTGGGCCACAATAAGAGGTTGGAATCTTCTCACATTGATACAGAGGTCACCAGTTGCATTGGGCACTTGAAATGGATTTGGATCGGAAATGGAATGTTCCATTTGTCCAAAGGAAATATGGATCACTTTCGTTCTGGAGCACCTCCATGTTCTGCCTAGAAGATATTTGGCGTAGTGCAGAAGGAGGATGTTCATTGATCTGGGGTTGGCTGGATCCCAAGACCCTACAACTCCAACCAGATTGGCCAACAGTGAGAAAGGAAGAGTTCAATATAGTTCAACTCCAGGAAAGTTGGAGACCCCATCTTGTTTTAGGTAAGCTTGGAAAGAGCTCGGGAATTACAGAATAAAAGATATGGAAGGGATCTTTGAAGTCTTCTAGTCCAATCTCCTGTCTGAACAGGAGGAGACCCTATACCATTTCAAACACAGAGTTGTCCAATCTCTTCTTAAAAACTTCTAGTGTTGGAACATTCACAACTTCTGGAGGCAAGTTGTTCCACTGGTTAATTGTTCTCACCGTCAGGAAATTTCTCCTTAGTTCTAAGTTGCTTCTCTCCTTGATTAGTTTCCACCCATTGCTTCTTGTCCTGCCCTCGGGTGCTTTGGAGAATAGCTTGACTCCCTCTTCTTTGGGGCAGCCCCTGAGATATTAGAACACCGCTGACTGATTTTCCTATTACTTACTTGGGCCTGGGTCACAACAGTTAGTCACGTTGGACTATGGTTTCTGTCCCATAGTTTCTGTCCTATCTTGTCTTTTTTTTTTTTTAAAGAACATCTAATTTAATATTAGTGCATTCCACTGGCTGGGTTCAATCCACCTATTTCACCAGATCAATTGCCAAGGTAAAGATTGCAGTTGGACAACCTGCTGAGCTTGGTTAGCATTTCGTGGCTTGGTATGCTGTGGAAATCCATCAGGTTCGATTAGTTTATGATTCAATGGTTATAGAAAAATCAGAGTATGAACTAATATCAGACCCAGGCTAATGATGTTATGAAATGTGGTGAAATTCAATTTTTTTTACTACTGGTTCTGTGGGCGTGGCTTGGTGGGCGTGGTGTGGCTTGGTGGGTGTGGCAGGGGAAGGAAACTGCAAAATCTCCAGTCCCTCCCCACTCCTGGGGGAAGGATACTGCAAAATCCCCATTCCCTCCCCACTCCTGGGGGAAGGATATTGCAAAATCTCCATTCCCACCCCACTCTGGGGCCAGCCAGAAGTGGTATTTGCCGGTTCTCCGAACTACTCAAAATTTTCACTACCGGTTCTCCAGAACTTGTCAGAATCTGCTGGATTTCACCCCTGCTTATGACCATTTCTCACACTTAAGACCATTGTGGTGAAATCCAATTTTTTTTTACTACCAGTTCTGTGGGCGTGGCTTGTGGGTGTGGTGTGGCTTGGTGGGCATGGCAGGGGAAGGATACTGCAAAATCTCCATTCCCTCCCCACTCCTGGGGGAAGGATATTGCAAAATCTCCATTCCCACTCCACTCTGGGGCCAGCCAGAGGCGGTATTTGCCGGTTCTCCGAACTACTCAAAATTTCCGCTACCGGTTCTCCGAACTGCTCAAACTATGAATTGCCTTTGGAGATAGGTGGCTTAAACTTTATAGGTCTTACCCATAAGTAAACACAAGGACTTTTTCTTAAAGTTCGGGATGCTGAATCCAAATCCCTTTGAAAAGAATTTAGATTTCCAACGGGAGCTTTTGCTCACCCTTAAATCAAAATTCCCTTTTTTTTTACCGTTTCAGACGATCCAAGATTATTACGCACATATTTCCCACAAGCACTGATCAATGGGTTTGCTTAAGGTGGATTCAGTCTATTCGGAGTTAACGTTTCGTCAAGGCCCATAAAAGACTCCTTCCTTCTTTTCACTGTATTTCTCATCCCTGTTCCACTGGAACGGCAATAGGATTTTCCAGCCCCGCTTTGGCCAAACAGGCTCTCTGAGACTGAGCTCCCAACTGCAGCGTGACTGATCAGTCGTAAAATGTTTACGGAAGCTGAAATTTTTCAAGCACATTTATAAATCGGTGATAGACAGCAGTTTTTTTTGCTTTTGTTGGAATCCAGGAAAACGAGGTT
Organism: Pituophis catenifer annectens; assembly: GCF_029215685.1. Classification (NCBI taxonomy): domain Eukaryota; kingdom Metazoa; phylum Chordata; class Lepidosauria; order Squamata; family Colubridae; genus Pituophis; species Pituophis catenifer. Next base: position 6,916,877 of record NW_027256897.1, on the reverse strand, counting down.
ATAAATAGACGAGAAGTCCTTAAGGTGTCTAACCGCCCAAGTCAGCTTCTGTCTTTAATCATTGTTAACAAAATAACAGAGTTGGAAGGGACCTTGGAGGTCTACTAGTCCAACCCCCTGCTCAAGCAGGAGACCCTATACTATTTCAAGCAAATGGTTGTCCAAATCTCTTGAAAATCTCCAGTGTAGGAGTACCCATAAATTCTGGAGGCAAGCAGTTCCGCTGGTTAATTGTCCCCACTCTCTGGAAATTTCTCCTTAGTTCCAAGTTGCTTCTCTCCTTGATTAGTTTCCATCCATTGCTTCTTGTCTTGCCTTCTGGTGCTTTGGAGAATAGGTGGACCCCCTCTTTCTTTATGGCAGCCCCTCAAATATTGGAAGACTGCTATCCTGTCAGGAATAGAATAGAATGGAATGGAATGGAATGGAATGGAATGGAATGGAATGGAATGGAATAGAGAAGAATAGAATAGAATGGAATGGAATGGAATGGAATGGAATAGAGAAGAATGGAATGGAATGGAATGGAATGGAATGGAATGGAATGGAATGGAATGGAATGGAATGGAATGGAAGAATGGAATGGAATGGAATGGAATGGAATGGAATGGAATAGAGAAGAATAGAATGGAATGGAATGGAATGGAATGGAATGGAATGGAATGGAATGGAATGGAATGGAATGGAATGGAAGAATGGAATGGAATGGAATGGAATGGAATGGAATAGAATAGAATAGAATAGAATAGAATAGAATAGAATAGAATAGAATAGAATAGAATAGAATAGAATAGAATAGAATAATAGGGTTGGAAGGGACCTTGGAGGTCTTCTAGTCCAATGCCCTGCTCAGGCAGGAAACCATCTACCATTTCAGATAAAAGGCTGTCCTATCTCTTCTTAAAAACTTCCAGTGTTGGAGCATTTACAACTTCTGGAGGCCAGTTATTTCACTGATTAATTGTTCTAACTGTCAGGGAATTTCTCCTTAGTTCTAAGTTGCTTCTCTCCTTGATGAGTTTCCACCCATTGCTTCTCATCCTGCCTTCTGGTGCTCTGGAGAATAAGTTGACTCCCTCTTCTTTGGGGCAGCCCCTGAGATATTGGAAGACTGCTATCATGTCTCCCCTCGTCCTTCTTTTCATTAAACTAAACGTACCCAGTTCCTGCAACCATTCTTAGCCTTAGTAACTGTAGAAACAAATCTGAACTGAAAGCTCGTTTCAGGGATCTGTTTAAAGAGAAGGGCAGGCTGTACCCCCCTCCCGAGGGGTGAACCCCCATTGATTAGGGCTGGGTTAGAGTTCAGTTTGAAACAGGTTCCTCTCAAATCAACTCGATAATGAATTTAGCTCGCATTTACCCACAAAAGCAGAGCAGTGTAATATCACTGGGGAAAAGAGGCAAACAGCAAAAAAAAAAAAAAAAAACCTACCCCAACTCTATTTGCGAGCCTCCAATAAAGGCCATTTGCATAATTATGCAGAACTAAATGTATACGTTCCACCAGCCTTCGGAGCAGGAGGGGGAGAGGAAAAAGCCATTAGAAATGGGGAAAGTTGCCTTTCTCTCTCCCCCAGCCTTTCCTTTATTGCCGAGACTCAGCAAGAACATTTAACGGCAAGAAAAGCTTGTGTTTGTCGCGTTGCAAACCAAAGATTGTGCTCTCTCTCTCTCTCTCTCTGTGTGTGTTTGTGAGAGAGAGAGAGAGGGAAGGAGGGAGAGGGAGAGAGAGGGAGAGAGAAAGGGACAGAAAGAGAGCAAGAGTGGGGAGAGAGAGAGAGAGAGAGAGAGAGAAGGACAAAAAGAGAGGGAGAGAGGGAGAGAGAGGGAGAGAAAGAAAGAGAGGGAGGGAGGGGGGACAGAGAAGCAGAGAGAGGGACAGAAAGAGAGGGAGAGAGGGAGAGAAAGAAAGAGAGAGGGAGGGAGAGAAAGAAAGGGAGGGAGGAACAGAAAGAGAGGGAGAGGGGGACAGAAAGGGAGAGAGAGGGACAGAAAGAGAGCGAGAGAGCGAGAGGGAGAGACAGAGAAAGTGGGAGAGAGGGAGAGAGAGAGGAAGAGAAAGAAAGAGAGAAAGAGAGGGGGCAGAAAGAGAGCGAGAGGGAAGACAGAGAAGGAGGGAGAGAGAGACAGGAAGAGAACGAGAGAGAGAGAGAGGGAGAAAGAGAGCAAGAGGGAGAGGGGGGGAGAGAGAGAAAGCGGGAAAGAGAGAAACAAAGAAAGAGGGAGGGAGAAAGAGAAGTGGGGACAGAAAGAGAACAAGAGAGAGAAGGAGGGAGAGAGAGGGGGACAGAAAGAGAGAGAGGGACAGAGAGAAAGAGAGGAGAGAGAGAAATTTGACAGCATCAGCAGGAGCATGACTCAGCAAGACAACTGGAACATATTTGCAAACAAACAAATAAAAGCAAGAATTGATGTCCTTTTCGCAGTTGTTCCTTCAAGGGAAGGACACTCTCCACTGATCGTCTTCCCCATAGTTATTATTGTCTCCTCTTATTCCTGGTTTTTCTCTGATCCTCGTGCCAAGCCTAAAATTATCCCTGGCTCCTGATTTTGGTTTCTACATGTCATCTGCATAACTGTAACCTTGTTGCTGGTATCCTTAAGATTTATATTGACTGTTTCCTAGTATGATTTGATTGCTTATTTGTTCCCCATGACTATCATTAAGTGTTGTACCTTATGATTCTTGACGAATGTATCTTCTCTTTTTATGTACACTGAGAGCTTATGCATCAAGACAAATTCCTTGTATGTCCAATCACACTTGGCCAATAAAGAATTCTATTCTATTCTATTCTATTCTATTCTATTCTATTCTATTCTATTCTATTCTATTCTATTCTATTCTATTCTATTCTATTCTATTCTATCCTTGGTCTCTAAACTAAGCAGTTCTGACTTTTCTTTCGTGGTGGGACTCCAGTACGAATCCGTCTCCTCCCCGCACTCTCAAAAGGGTTTGGACAACAGCTTGTCAGATCCCCCAAATTTTCTCTGTCCCCATCATTTTCCCTTTCTTTTTCCTTTGATCAAGCTAGAGCACCTTGGGGAGAAGAAAGGATTTTCAAGTGAATTTTCAAAGAGGAGACACTGAACAGTTAAAAACAGAAAAGGACCACAAGAATCAGTTCATTCAACCTCAAAGGAAAACCAATATCAGTAAGACGTGACTTTTTGGTCTGTTCTTAAAAGCTTCCAGAGATAGTATAATAGGGTTAGAAAGGACCTTGGAGCAGGGGAGAAATCCAGCAGGTTCCGACAAATTCTGGAGAACCGGTAGCGGAAATTTTGAGCAGTTTGGAGAACCGGCAAATACCCCCTCTGGCTGGTCCCAGAGTGGGGTGGGAATGGAGATTTTGCAGGATCCTTCCCCCAGGAGTGGGGTGGGAATGGGTATTTTGAAGTATCCTTCCCCTGGAGTAGTGTCTGTCTTGTTGGGTTGCAGAACCAAGCCAGACAGTTATGGAGGTGCAGATGACAGACTCAATAGTTCCTCTGTAGAACTGGATCAGCAGCTCCTTGGGCCGTTTGAGCTTCCTGAGTTGGCGCAAAAAGAACATTCTTTGTTGTGCTTTTCTGATGACGTTTTTGATGTTAGGTGTCCGTTTTAAGTCTTGAGATATGATAGAACCTAGAAACCTGAAGGTTGGACAACGGTTTGCCTGGAATGGTGTAGGGTCTTCTGCTTGACCAAGGTTTAGAAGACCTCCAAGGTTTCTCCCAACCCTGTTATTCTGTATTCTGATTTCCAAGGCAAGTAGAAAAGAAACAAAGAAGCCTCCATAAGCCATCTGGCCACAGGATATTTCACAACACGTGCTAAATCTATCTCAATGTGCTTAGTGTATTTGTACACAGAGGAGTCTATCTCCATGCATTTAGCGCTGATTGCCTCGGCTGAACAGCGGAAGGTCAGAGTAACCGGTAACCTCCAATTATTCTGTCCTTCCAACGTGAAGAACTGTTCTGTCTATTTTTCTCAGGTTCGCTTCATCAGGAGCGCTAAATCGTTCAAGGGGGAGTGTTAATGGAAACGCTCGCTGTGCCAAAAGGGCAAATCAGCCCACAGGCTCGGATGGAAGCCGGATATCTTTGGAATCTATTCATCTGGTCCCCTTCCAGAACCCGTTCCTTTTCTCTGTCGTATCTGGCAGGCCACCGCTACATATTTCAGTGATCGGGGAGACAAGGTTGTGCCTCTGAAGCTGGCCCTTGGCATCTTGAGATGTCATCCAGCCAATTTATCTGACTGCTGCTGTCTTTTAAAGCCCCAAATTCAGCTGCACCCTCCTTACCAACAGCTGGCCTGATGGACTAAGATGCTCTATCTGTCAGACCTGGAAGCCATCTTTTGCTTTTGAGCCTTCAGGCCTGCCACAAATTCTACTGTGGGAAAAAGGGAGGGGGGGATTGAATGGAGCAGGGGTGAAATGCTCCCGGTTCGGACCGGATCACCCAAACCGGTAGCAATGGAGGCAGGTGGTTCGGAGAACCCATAGCAAAAATCCCTGTGCCCCCCCCCATGCCCAGCTGAGCCACACAATCATCAGAGGCTTTTTTAAAAAAAATTTAAATTTTAAAAATTTTAAAAGCATTTTTTCTACAACCTCTTTGGCCAAAAAAATGCTTTTAAAAGTAAAAAAAAAAAGCCTCTGATGATCGCGCGGCTCAGCTGGGATCATCAGAGGCTTTTAAAAACATTTGTTCTATAACCTCTTCGGCCCAAGACAAATTTAAAACCCCAGGTTAAGAACAAATTAAAATTTACATTAAAATTTACTATTATGATAGTTATCTATGCAGCCTACTCTTCCAACTTTAATCCCCATAATTACCACCCAATAAAATGTATCTCTTTCCCTAAAAATCACTGTTTCATCCCATTAATAATGCAAACGGTTGGTGGGGGTTTTATTCAAAGCAATGAAACCAGTCCCAGCGTTCCAGATCTTATTAAACTTATCAAAGTCTCGAGCTTCTTTAGAATATTCGCTGGTTGTTAATCTCCCTAATTAATATGGAATTAACGCTCTTTTCTATTTCTTGATTTGCAATGAAGGATGCCTGCTCCCTGCAAATCTATTTTTTTTTTTCCTTCTCTTTCTCTTTCTTTCTCTCTCTCTCCCCGGCTTGGTTAATTGCTCCCCAGACTAAAGAACAGGGAAAAAGAACTCATTCCCTTTAAATTATCTGATTCTTTGCAGTATCTCATTTTAGAGCCCGAAGCGGTGTTTGCTCAATAAGGCCTCTACTATAATATTTCAAAAGTGAGAGGGGAGGTGTGGGCTGCTTCTACCTATGTCTGCTGAAGCTGTACTTAGCCTGAATTTTAATCAAAATGATATCTGCTTTTTTTCTCTTGGGGGGGCTTTAGCAATATGAGCCTGGCTGCAGAATCAAAGCAATTAAAACATTTGCCATGCCAACCTGATTGGGTCTCTCCCACCTGTATAGTGGAATTCGGGGGCTGTTCAGGGGTGGGTTTCAAAAATTTTAGCAAGGGGTTCTCTGCCTGGTTGCTGGGTGGGCGTGGCCTAGTCGGCCTCCTGCACCACAGCGGGGGTGGGTGGGTCGTTTTTGCCCTTCCCAGGCTCCGGAGGCTTTCCTCGAGAGAGGGTGAAAACAGCCTCCCCAGGCTCCGGAGGCCCTCTTGAATTGCCATAGGCAAGGGGGATGGGAAAACAGCGAACCACCACGGCAGCCAAAAAAAAAAAGCACATTCCAGATATATCTCCCTCAAGGCTGTCTTCAGGGTTACCCACAGCGGCTGAAGGAGAGTGATCTCTACAACTCTACAACCCATGAAATTGCTCCATTGGCGAATGTGACTGATGACACATCCTGGGGGGAACGGAAGAAACAGGGTTAAGCCTCGGTCAGAGCTGGCTTCACTTGGGAACGTGCCAACATGAAGCTCCTAATAAATAACTGGATTTCTTTTGAAGCTTGGCTCGAGGCTCATGATTTAATTAGGGCATCGCTCAGAACCCTGACAACTAACTTAACCACTTCAGTGATTCATTTAACAATTGTGCTGAAAAAGGTCTTAAAATGGGGCAAGATTCACTTAACAACTCTCTTTTTTAGCAATGTAAATTTTGGGCTCCACTGTGGTCATAAGTCAAGGACTGCCAGTATAATGCCATGGACAAGGCAAGCTCTGAAAAGCAGTGAAAGTCACATCTATGTGGAAATAGTCTCCTTACCTGCACAATTCAATGGTTAATTATTATTATTATTATTTTATTTTGTTTCTTGATGCAGGTGAACCTTGTGTTGGATGAAGGGAGATCTCTGGGTCTCATGATTCGAGGGGGATCTGAATACGCCCTCGGGATTTACATCACGGGGGTGGACAAGGATTCGGAAGCAGAAAACACTGGCTTGAAAGTAAGTTCGGCTGAGATTCTGGGGTGAGTCCGGGAGGGCCCCTGTTTTGCAGAAATGAAGATGCATAGATATAATTTCTGAGATCTATCAGGTGACACTTCCTTCACCTTGATCTTTTTTTAAAAAAAAGTAATTTTATTAAGTTTATAATTAAAAAAGTGAAAACTAATAAAATAGAATAGAAAGTGCAGGAAAAAAAGGAAAAAGTAGAAAAGAAAAAATGAAGAAGTATCTTCCTCCCCCTCATCAGGACAAGAACAAACAATTTTAGTAAAAATTATACCCATCTCTTAAGAAACAACAAATGGACTATTTTTCCTATAACTCATCTCTTAATTATTAACAAAATCTTAAAGCTTTGTCGTTCATTCCTAATCAGCAAAAATCCATTAAGAGCTACCAGAAACAACTATGTAACTATTTCAACCTTGATCAAATAAACCAACTTTATATTCCTTCCCTGCACCTTTAACAATTTTAGATTTTTTAATCCCAGGAAATAATGTCCTGGAACTTGATTTCTTTTCGCCTTCTCTTTGTCTCATCTTAGTAAATCCTTCAAAGCCTTAACATCTTAAGATCTTTTTGTAAATCCAGTAAAAAAAAAAAACACAACCCTCCAAACCTCTCTTCTGATTTAATACTTGTAAGTAGAACTTGACCAAAAGTAGAAGCAACTTTTCTCAACTTCACCTCTTATAGCAAGTAAGCACAACAAAAGCGTCTGAATAATCAAAAGAAATGCTCAGACACTGTGTGAATAAGGTAGAATATCAAAAACTTTTTTTTTCATGGAAGAAAGAAACGTCTAAAGCCATTCAGGACGGTCCTAATTGGATATGTTTCATCGTTTTTGTTCTTCTGCAAGACCTCTTAACCGGATTAGCAGGGATGGTGCTCCTGGTGAGACTATCAGTAACTATCAGACTAATTAGGAACGATGAGAAGGTTAATAGTAATGCAGACTTAATGAATAGTTTGACAGTGTTGAGGGAATTATTTGTTAAGCAGAGTGATGGCATTCGGGAAAAAACTGTTTTTGTGTCTAGTTGTTCTGGTGTGCAGTGCTCTATAGCCTCATTTTGGGGGTAGGAGTTGAAACAGTTTATGTCCAGGATGCGAGGGGTCTGTAGATATTTTCCCAGCCCTCTTTTTGACTTGTGCAGTATACAGGTCCTCCATGGAAGGCAGATTGGTAGCCATTGTTTTTTCTGCAGTTCTAATTATCATCTGAAGTCTGTGTCTGTCTTGTTGGGTTGCAGAGCCAAATCAGACAGTTATAGAGGTGCAGATGAGAGACTCAATCATTCCTCTGTAGAACTGGATCAGCAGCTCCTTGGACAGTTGGAGCTTTCTGAGTTGGCGCAGAAAGAACATTCTTTGTTGTGCTTTTTTGATGACCTTTTTGATGTTAGGTGTCCATTTTAGGTCTTGAACGAGGACAGAGGTCTGACTCATCCTATTTTTCCTTTCCCCCGTTTCAAGGTCAACCTCCTGCAACTCAGAAATATTCACAACCAATCTTCATATTTTGTCATTCCAAATGGCTCAGAAGGTGACAAAACGCAGAGATGGCAATTCTCCATTTCCCCCAACGGCGATTTTCCGTTCATTTGCTCATTAGCCTCCCACTGACACCCCCCTCCTCCCCTCGTCAGCTGCCCAAAAGGAAATTTCTCCTTTCTCTCCTGGATCAGAAAATTGCTTGTTTTTTGTAAAATGCCAAACGGTTTCAAGCGGGCGACAGAACATTAGGCTCAGGAAAGAGATGTGAAATGATAACTTTGGGTATATAATAAAGAACATTATTTCCTACAAATAAATGGCTTCAGGTCTTCAGCGGATGGCTATCATTCCATCTGTTCCTTTGTCCCCTTACAAGTAGAAGATAATAATTCTCCCAAGAGTAATGCCTAGATTTCTGTGGCATACTTCTACCTGCAACCTGTCAGGCATGAATAACTAGACTTGCATGCCTACACTTCAAACTATCTACTTTATTGTTCTCTGCCTATAATACAGGAATCTTTCCAGACTGACAGATTTGCTGGAAAAGACTAGATAAGGCTCAATGGCATTCAAGGAGGGGTCAGGCCTTGTCCTGGAGTCCTGCATCCAGTTTTGGTCACCACAATATGAAAAAGATGTTGAAACTCTGGAAAGAGTGCAGAGAAGAGCTACAAAGATGATTAGGAGGCTGGAGGCTAAAACCTATGAAGAACGGTTGCTGGAATTGGGTATGTCTAGTTTAATGAAGAAAAGGACTAGGGGAGACATGATAGCAGTTTTCCAATATCTCAGGGGTTGCCACAAAGAAGAGGCAGTCAAGCTATTATCCAAAGCACCTGAGGGCAGAACAAGAAGCAATGGGTGGAAACTCATTAAGGAGAGAAGCAACTTAGAACTAAGGAGGAATTTCCCCACAGTTAGAACAATTAATCAGTGGAACAATTTGCCTCCAGAAGTTGTGAATGCTCCAACACCGGAAGTTTTTAAGACATTGGATAACCATTTGTCTGAAATGGTGTAGGGTTTCCTGCCTAAGCAGAGGGCTGGACTAGAAGACCTCCAAGGTCCCTTCCAACGCTGTTTTCTATTCTATTCTATTCTATTCTATTCTATTCTATTCTATTCTATTCTATTCTATTCTATTCTATTCTATTCTATTCTATTCTATTCTTCCGTCTTGGGAGCTCCCAGATTTGATAGGAAACATGGCGAACTCGAGCTTCTACTTTTGTTACAGGGGAGACAATTCAAGACGTCGCATCTCCTCCTCATTTGTTGAGAATCGAGTGACCACGTAGCTGCTTGCTTTGACTTTCAGGCTGTCTGTGGTAGGAGCAGGAAGGAACTTCCCTCTTTGCAAAATTCCGCAAATTTCCCCAGCCGAGACTTGATCGATTGCTTGTCATCTGATCACGGGGAGAATACGCCGGGGCTGGTGGCAAAAGGTTTCTCTTCTCTATTTCTCTGGTTGGAAGTAAATATCTTCCCCCATCATAGGGCAGGGACATATATCTTGCAGCCGGAATTGGCCAATGAATAATTCATCGCGACCTAGCTTTTAATGTGCTGGCTGTCACACTGGAGGCGAGCACCGCACCGCACCGCACTCTGGTGTCGGTTTGACCACCATCTCTGAAGCTGTGATGACCCAGAGTGTGACACAAAGGCAACAGAGCCAGAGAACCGATATGAGTCCCTTTATTATCACCAACTGTGCCCTCGAGTGTCCCTTTCAACTCTCCGGCTTGGAGAGAGCACTTCCACCAACCTGTAATAGTCTTTGGCTGACAGTACTTCAGTCCAGGGGTGAAATACTCCTGGTTCGGACCGGATCGCCCAATCCGATAGCGATGGCAGTGGGTGGTTTGGAGAACCGGTAGCAAAAATCCCTGCCCCCCTCCCCCCCCATGCCCAGCTGAGGCACGCGATCATCAGAGGCTTTTTTAAAATTATTTTTAAAAGCATTTTTTCTACAACTTCTTCGGCCGAAAAAATGCTTTTAAAAGTAAAAAAAAAAAAAGTTTCTGATGATCGCACGGCTCAGCTGGGATCGTCAGAGGCTTTTAAAAGCATTTTTTCTACAACCTCTTCGGCACTTCCCCAGTTTCTTCCACAGCCAATGGATCCACTCTCTCGCTCTCTGTCAGTCGTTCCTCTTCCCCTTCGGATTCAGACTCCGACAGGGGCATGACAGGGAGCCTTCCCCACGACTCCCTCGTTCCTTTTCTTTCTCGTCTGCACGGCGGACACTGACACACATACACTCCTCATTACCAAGGGAGAACGGTGCAGAAGTTATGAAAGTGCGAATTTAAGACCGCACCGTTCCATTTCAGGCGTCTGCCTTTCCGCCCTCAGAAGCCACCTGTGCGCGAAAATATAACGCTCCGTAGAGGGTAAAGAGAGTCACGATGGCAATAAAATTTCTTTAATGGGTTTCTCTTCCCTCCCAGCTCTGTTCTTGCCAAGTTCGCCTTGTTTTAGAGATGGCAGGCAGCTCTAGGGAGGGGGAAAAATTGCCAGTTGATGAGAAGAAGAAGCCCTGAGGGCTATTTCCAACCACTGGCCTTGTCGATGGGTGAACGGGACTTGATTTCAAACCAGCAAAGAGAAAGAAGAGAGACTGGCGTCTGAGTTTTGATCAATATTTTCCGTCGCTGTTAATTAGCTGGCCCCGCAGCTATTAGATAGACCAGAGAGAAAATTACTTTTTTTTTAACCAGGTCAATTACAGAGACCGGGTTTCAACCGAAGGTCAAAGCTTGGTTAGTTTTAACCTTATTGAAATCTTCTTTTTTTTAAAAAAAAAAAAAAAAGTGCATCGTTTAGTAGTGTGTTGTGTGAATTGAGAGCGTTTTGTTGGTTTGCAATTTGAAGGGTGGGGTTTAAATCAATCATGGTGGGAAAAAAGGAGAATATTTGTAGCTCAGAGTTGCAGACGTTTCATGACCCAACAAAGTAATATCATCAGTGTTAGAAGGGAGTGTGGTTTGTGGAGTGGAGGGAGGAGGAGGAGGAGGATGATGACAACAACAACAACAACAACTGTGGGGTTCTTGGTGCTGTCTGAGCTTGATCGTTTTCTTGCAGACGTTTCATGACCCAATTAAGCAACATCATCAGTGTTAGAAGGGTGTGTGGGTTTATGGAGAGGAGAAAGAGGACGACGGTGAGGAAGACCAGAAGGAGGAGGACTGTGGGGTGCTTGGTGCCTCTGAACTTGGTGGTTTTCTTGCAGATGTTTCATGACCCAGCCAAGTAACATCATCAGTGCTAAAAGGGAGTAGGGTTTGCTGTTATTCCTCTTATTCACTCCCTTCTAGCACTGATGATGTTAGCCACTTTGGGTAATGAAACGTCTACAAGAAAACAAGCAAGCTCAGTGAGCAACAAAGACCCCATCCGTCACTGTGTCTGCTTAAAGACTGCCTTCCCATAATACCTCCATGTAGGTAGCTCTTAACCATGGAGCATGGTCAATATGATGGCCAATATAGCTAGAAGGGGCAAAGAGCTGCTGTTGACATTACCGTCTTGAGCAAGGATTGGCAATTTTAAAACACTCAAAGAGCCACAAAGGTCCTAACCGGAAGCCCCCGTTCAATTCTGGAGCTGACCGGAAGCCCAGTTCCCCCGTCATAGTCTCCTCCTAGTGCGGAATCCTTTTTCCTCTACCTGTCCTAACCGAAAGCCCTATCAATTGTGGAGCCGACCAGCAACAGGGAGCCGCAGCACAGGGATGAAAGAGCCACATGCGGCTCCAGAGCTGCGGGTTGCTGATCCTTGGTCTTGAGGAACCCATGAAAATAATTTTGGGTGGCTCATTTTCCAAGGTTTCCACCTTCCCATGGGAGGAACGTCTATCTAAATTTTCAATCAGCCAAGTCATGGTCTGGAGTTTTTTGGGGTTTTTTTCAAGGGTGGGCTGCTGTGGGTTTGCTGGGGTTCGGGAGACCCTCTAGCTAAGATTCTGGGCAGTTTGGAGAGCCCCCAAATCCCACTCCTGGCTGGCCCTGCCCACCCCACCCCTCCCGGGGGGCCTCACAGGGCCCATTTTGGATGCAGGTAAGTGCAGGGCACGCACGGATGTCAGGGAGGGGGGAAAGCAGGCCTACCGGAAGTTCAGGAAATGGGTCAATTTCTGGCCTCCAGAGAGCCTCTGGAGCCTGGGGAGGCTGTTTTTTGCCCTCCCGGAGGCTCAAGAAAAGCCTCCAGAGCCTGGGGAGCGCAAAAAGCCCCCCCCCCATGGTGCAGGAGGCCAACTAGGCCATGCCCACCCAGCAACCAGGCAGAGAACCCCTTGCTAAAATTTTTGAAGCCCATCCCTGGTTTCTTCCCCCTTGAAAAAGTTTCGCTTCTCATCCAAGAAGTTTCAACGTTTGGAAAAGAAACTTTTGGGACTTCCAACGGGAACGTCTTTCCACCTTTCCCTTACAGGTTGGAGACCAGATTCTGGAGGTGAATGGACGAAGCTTCCTCAGCATTTCCCACGACGAGGCCGTGAACCTCCTGAAGTCCTCCCGTCATCTCATCATGACCGTCAAGGACGTGGGAAGGCTACCTCACGCCCGGGCCACTGTGGATGAGACCAAGTGGATCACCAGCTCTCAGATTGGAGAGACGATGGTCAATTCGGCAGGGTTGGTATATTCTCCAGACAGAGTTCCTTTTCAGGAGAGGCTTGTTATAAGCACAGTCGGTTGGACTGGGCACTCTGGGCTCTTTCCTAAGAACGCTAAGCTCCCATAATAGAGGAAACCAGTGTTTCTCAATGTTGGGAACTTGAAGATGTGTGGATTTCAACACCCAGAATTCCCAGAGCCAGCATGGCTAACTAGGGAGTCCTGGGAGTTGAAATCCACACATCTTCAAGTTCCCAAGATTGAGAAACACTGGAGTAACAACTTCCTGATAACTAAGGAAGGCCAATCTTGGGCCGAAGGATTAAGGATTCCAAATTGTCTGTCTGTCTGTCTACCTATATCTATCTGTCTGTCTATCTATCTATTATTTATTTATTTATTTATTTTTCATATTTGTATACCGCCCTACTCCCGAAGGACTCAGGGCGGTGAACAGCCATAATAAATACAAATACATATAGAAGTTAAAAACTATTAAGAAAACAGATTAAGTAATTTAGGCTCAAAGATTAAAAACATCGAAATTTATCTAAAGAGGTTTAAAACCCAATTTAAAAGCCAGTTTAAAAGCCAATTAAAAAGGGAGAGTTAGGCCAGACCACTATCTATCTCTATCTATCTATCTATCTATCTATCTATCTATCTATCTATCTATCTATATCATCTACCTATCATCTATCTGCCTGCCTGCCTGCCTATCATCTACCTACCTACCTACCTACCTACTATCTATCTATCTATCTATCTATCTACCTACCTACCTACCTTCTATCTATCTATCTATCTATCTATCTATCTATCTATCTATCTATCTCTACCTACCCACCTACCTATCCATCCATATCTCTATCTATCTATCTATCTATCTATCTATCTATCTATCTATCTATCTATCTATCTCTACCTTTCTACCTACCTATCCATCCATATCTATCTATCTATCTATCTATCTATCTATCTATCTATCTATCTATCTATCTATCTATCTATCTATCTATCTATCTATCTGGTTGTCTGTCTATCTGTCTGTCTGTCTGTCTGTCTAGCTGTATTGGTCGTCCATCTTACCCCAAGGTAACCCTGGGAGGCTTACAGTCGTAAATTAAGTGCTACGGCTTGTCCAGGAAAAGGAATTGGGCCTTTTTTTGATCTTTTTAAACATCCCATGAATATTTCAGGACTTACACTAACACTTACATGGATCTCCTGCTTCAAAAGGGAGGAAACCGTGCTGTCAATATTCAAGCTTTGAAAGGGCTTCGTGATCTGTTTTTAAAGCATCGCTTGAATTTCTACAGCGTGCTTAGTCAAACTAGTTTTCAGGTTCACCATAATGGTGGAAATTGGAAATAATAGTAATAATAAAGAAGAAGAAGAATAAAAAGAAAAAAATCTGGAAAAAAATCACAAAATATCATGACCTGGCCATCGAAACTACGCGATTATGGATGAAACATATCACAGTGATACCCATTGTCATTGGGGTACTTGGTACCATGTCCAAGAATCTTATAGGATACATCAACAAATTGCAGCTTCCTGCAATAACACCAGTGGAACTGCAAAAAAATGAGCTACTTGGAACATCGTACATCTTAAGAAGGTACTTGGTTGATCCCTAGGATGCTGGCAGCAACCGTATCAACCATTAGCACCAGTCAATGGTATTTGTGATGCCTTTCTGAATGTTTAGTTGACTGAGTTTCATATTTAATGAATAAAAGAGATAATAATAATAATAATAATAATAATAATAATAATAATAATAATAATAATAATAATAATTGGCCCATCTACTGGAAATAGTCTAGAAAATCTAGAAAATCGTGCTTTATATTTCTTACCTTCTGTGATATCAGATGGCTGAGATTGCCTGATGAGAGTAAGAAAACATAAGATTGGAAAAACAGGAAAGAGAATAAAATAATCGTAGTACCAGGTCTCCCCCAAACCATAAGTATGGGGAGATGCCTCTCACTTTCCCTCCCCCCTCTTCTTATGAATAGAAATTGATCAGTTCAAATCACCAAGCTCAGAGAGCACCAGTTACGATCTCTGTGAACCCAATATTAAAATATTGTTCCAGTGTTAAACAGGGCAGCTTTCAATCCTCCAGAAGGAAGAGAAGGACCAGGGGAGACATGATAGCAGTGTTGGAATATTTGAGGGGCTGCCAAAGAGAGGACGGGGTCAAGCTATTTTCGAAGGCACCTGAAGGCCAAACAAGGAATAATGGATGGAAACTGATCAAGGAAAGATTCAACCTAGAAATAAGGAGAAATTTTCTGGCAGTGAGAGCAATTGACCCATGGAACAGAAGTTGCCTTCAGAAGTTGTGGGAGCTTCATCACTGGAGGCTTTCAAGAAGAGATTGGACTGCCGTTTGTCAAAAATGGTGTAGGATCTCCTGCTTGGGTGGGATGGTGGTGGACTAAACGACCTACAAGGTCCCTTCCAACTCTGTTAATCTCTGATGCACATCTGATCTTCAACATTTGTCAACGTTCAACATTCAGCCATTTGTCTGGAATGGTATAGGGTCTCTTACTCGAGCAGGGGGTTGAACTAGAAGACCTCCAAGGACCCTTCCATTATTCTGTAACATCACCCAATGGCTAAGATCTCTGTCTTATCTTCATCCCCAAACCTTCTTTTTGGTGACAACAGCTGTCTTTCATTGCAGGGCCTCTGATGATCCCATGGGGGAGACGACACCAAAGGTAAGGTGGACATTTTGAAGCTAGTGTCCTATTCTCTTCAAACTGTCTGTAAAGATACTATTACCATCATTATTCTCATCTTCCCTATTGAGAATAACCCTTCCCTAGTGTTCAGCGATGGGTTTCACGTTTTGTTACCAGCGGTTCGCTTCGCACGCATATGTACCCCTTCCGCACATGCGCCCGGCCCCAAAAACGTGCCTAAATAGGACGGCATAGGGCCCACCCGCGATCTCCACTACCAATTTGCCCGAACCGGCTGAATATCACCTCTGCTAGTGTTGTGGGAATTACCGTATTTTTCAGAGTATAAGACGCTCCAGACTATAAGGCAGACCTTATTTTGGGGGGAGAAAAGTAATAAAAAAAAAAAATTCTACCTCTGCCTACCGGAGCTTTTGGAGGCTGTTTGAGAGGCTCGCCGCTTGAGAAGCGAGCCTCCCAAAGCTCCGTTTGAGAGGACGCATAGAGGCCGAAGGGTGGGAGCCGGTGGGCAGGCGGGGCTACATTTGGTGTATAAGACGCACCCCAGATTTTCACATTCTTTTTTGTGGGGAAAAGGTGCATCTTATACTCTGAAAAATACGGTAGTTGTTTAACAGAGTGATAGCACAGGGGGGAAAAACTGTCCTTGTGTCTAGTTGTTCTGATGTGCAGTGCCCTATAACGTCGTTTTGAGGGGAGAAGTTGAAACTGTTTATGTCCAGAGAGGGTCTGTAGATATTTTCACAGCCCTCTTTCTGGTTCGTGCAGTAGACAGGTCCTCCATGGAAGCTGTTATTCATCGTGAATTCTCGTGAACTCTCCAAGTAAGAATGCGAACGGAGAAAGCAGCTTTCCCGTTGAATTGTGTCTTTTGTTCCATTAAGCCTCGCAACAAGGTCGAATTTAGTTGGCATGGCAGCATTTTATTTATCGGCAAGATTTTTTTTTCTTTTTCCCCCTCCCCGGTCCTACCTGACAATGAAATATTTTGAGCCTCGGATCTCTTGGAGAAGAGCAGGTAGGATTCATCATCTCTTGAGCCGTGGCCCTTTGGGCCTGCCAATCAGAAGACGTCCCTTAACTGCTTTTTTGTTGTTGTGGTGGTGGTGGTGATGGTTGTTATTTCTCATTCTTCATGCCTTAACTAGACCCAGGCTGCTTGTTTATCCTAGAGCCCATCTCTTCTCCAACTTAAAGTGGAACGGTTCGAGGAGGGCTCTGCTCAGGGGTTGGCTTCAAAAATTTTAGCAAGGGGTTCTCTGCTTGGTGGCTCGGTGGGCATGGCCATGGTGGACGTGGCCTAGTCGGGCTCCTGCACCATGGCAGGGGGGACGTTTTTGCCCTCCCCGGGCCCCAGAGGCTTTTTTCGAGCCTCCGGGAGGGTGAAAACGGCCTCCCCAGGCTCCGGAGGCCCTCTGAAGGCCGGAAACGGGCCTGTTTCCAGCCTTCCTGATCTTCCAGCTTCTGCCAACCTAGCAGTTCGAAAGCAGGTAAAAAATGCAAGTAGAAAAATAGGGACCACTTTTGGTGGGAAGGTAACAGTGTTCCGTGCGCCTTTGGCATTGAGTCATGCCGGCCACATGACCACAGAGACATCTTCGGACAGCGCTGGCTCTTTGGCTTTGAAACGGAGATGAGCACCGCCCCCTAGAGTCGGGAACGACTAACACATATGTGTGAGGAGAACCTTTACCTTTATCTTTATTAACCTCTAAGCCACAGGTTCCCCTCGCTTTGTCAGCGATACCAGGTGAGAGATTAAGTGCCCCCCCCCCAGTGAAACCAGTCTATCAGGGCAACCTGGTTTACCCAAATATGGGACGGAGCGCAGCGCTTTCTGTCAGGGTTCCAACAGATGCCCTAATTAAATCATGAGCCTCGAGCCAAGCTTCGAAAGAAATCCAGTTATTTTTTAGGAGCTTCATGTCGGCACATTCCAAAATGAAGCCAACTCTGACCCCATGTAATTTACGGCTCCAATCATGACCCTGTTTCCCCCGTCCCCCCAGGGCGTGTCATCAATCACATTCGCCAACGGAGCAATTTCGCAGGTTGTAGAGATCACTCCCCTCTGGCCGGTGTGGGTTACCCCTGGGAGACAGCCTTGAGAAAAAAATGCCTGGAATGTGCTCCTGTCTTTGGCTGCCATGCTGTTTCGTCGGTTTCCCATCCCCCCTTGCCTATGGCAACTCGAGAGCAGGCCAGGGATACTTTGCGAGTCGACACTTCCGCTTTTGCCTTTCAGCCCCAATTCAGGGGCTTTTGCAACAAACTATTTTGTTGTGTCGAATTTATATTTTACCGACAAAGAAATAAAGGGAGACTAGCATTGCCGAGACTGTCGCTCATAAATTTATCCTCATTGGAAACTCTCTATCCATCTCTTCGTGGACCGATTCCAAACTTCAGAAGCACCCCTGCTCCTCCTTTGAGGGTTTTGCAGAGTTTCTACTTCTAAAGCCGCAAACCGCCTTCTGCTCACCTTTTTAAAATGGACGCCTGCTGAAGTGGCAGAGGTGGCTTCTGCGGATCCAGAGATTTACGAGAGTTCTGCCAAGCTTCCCTTGGAGCTTGTTAGCCTTCGTTTCCTGCAGAGCAAAAGTTGCACGCTAAGCAGTCTGAATTTTCGGGAAGGCAGACGGGGGGAAGTGGAGGGGGGGAGTAATAAAACACGATAAGAGCTATGGAATTGATAGAAGAGAATTATTTGCAGCTCGCGGTTGAATGGTGAGGTCCCTTCCCTTCCAGCACTGATGATGTTACTTAGTTTGGGAATGAGACGTTTGCAAGAAGCTGAGAGAGCATCAGGGACCCCGTACAGGTAGTCCTCGGCTTATGAACCACAACTGAGCCCAAAATCAATGTTGCTAAGCGAGACATTTGTTCAGTGAATTTGCCCCGTTTTTACAACATTTCTTGCTCCGGTTGTTAAGTGAATCACTGCATTCGTTAAATCAGTCACATGGTTGTTAAGGGGATCTGGCTTCCCTGTTGACTTTGCTTATCAGAAGGTCGCAAAAGGGGATTGCATGACCCTGGAACACTGCAACCGTCATAAACATGAGTCTGAATTTTGATCACATGACCATGGGGATGCTGCAATGGCCGTAACTGTGAAAAATGGGCATAAGTCACTTTTCCCAGTCCCGTTATAACTTCGAATGCTCATTAAATGAACTATTGCAAAACTGTAGTCATCGTTCTCCTCTTCCTCCCCCACTCAGCAAATCCCATTCCCTTCTAACCCTGATGATGTTATCTAGTTGGGTCGTGAAACGTCTTCAAGAAAGCCACCAAGCTTAGAGAGCATCAAGGACCCCATAGTCTTCCTCCTCCTCCTCCTCCTCCTCCTCCTCCTCCTCCTCCTCCTCCTCCTCTACTCCATGAACCCCACTCCTTTCTAGCACTGATGACACTACCTAGTTTGGTAATGAAACGTCTACAAGAAAGCAATTTTTTTTTCTCATTCAAGCAGACCCCAATGTAGATAACATATTTAGACAGGAAAGAGGACTTATCTTTTTCTTTTTTTAAAAAAAAAAGTTTTTTATTTTTTAGACAAACAAACATTTAATACATTGGTTTTCTCTTCCCTGTGACATCTCGGTGTTGTCTTCCAAAGTTCCTTCTTTTTCTGTATAGTTGTCATTACTTCTATCTTGATCCTTATCCAGTCCACAATATCAATTCATCGCTAACATAATATTTAACTCATCACATATTTTTTTACATACTTTATATCTCTTCTCCAACCAATAATAAACATCATTCCATATCTTAAAATATTCTGAGTCTTCTCTATCTTTAATCATCAGAGCTAATCTATTCATTTCTGCACAATCTAAGATTTTTTTTATTATTATTACTTCTTCTTCCAAAGGTATTTTCTCCGCTTTCCAATTTTGTGCATAGACAATCCTTGCAGCTGTTATTACATGTATTATCAGATAAACTTTCATCCGGAAGCTAAAAAATATTGGATTAAATTTAAGACTTGGTTGGAGGAAATGATACATCAACGTATCGAATTTAAACCAGAGTTGTTCCTACTGGGTATCCTACCTGAAAAAAATTAGCAAGGAGGACTTATCTTTTTCAAAAGTTTGACACCATGGGTTCACCAGCAGTCTTGTGTATTACCATGTGTTCACATCTGGAGAAAAAAACATCCTTCCTCCACCTTCTAAGGTACCCCAATCGGAGAATTAAATTGCCACCAGCAAGTAATCAGAACAGCGCAATTCTGTACTGGGCTCCCATTTGGTGCATTGATGAGCTTATTAAGGATTTATCAATAGTCTCTCATGAATTTTAAAGGACAGATTTGCAACCTTGGCAGCTGTGCTAGTCTTTAGTCTGGGGTGGTTAAAAAAAGAAGAAGAAGAATTGTACCAAGAGCTGTCAGGCATGAAGAATCAGGATTATACATTAAGTTCCAGCTAAGAAGATTTATTGCTCTAGGCCCGTGATGACGAACCTATGGCACATGTGCCACAGGTGGCACGTGGAGCCATATCTGTGGGCACGTGAGCATTGCCCTAGCACAACTCCAGCACACATGCACATGCCGGCCACCTGATTTTCGGCCCTTCCGGTCCCACTGGAAGTCGGGAAATGGGCTGTTTCCGGCCTCCGGAGGGCCTCCGGGGCGGGGAGGCAGTTTTCACCCTCCCCAGGCACCAAGAAAGCCTCTGGAGCCTGGGGAGGGCTAAAAATGGGCCTTTCATTTCTGTTTGTCAGAAATTATGTACATGTCAAGTTTCTGAAAGATGCCCTAATTAATTCATGAGCCATGATCCAAACTTCAAAGGAAATATAGTAATTTATTAGGAGCAACATTCTGGCAATACTCGGATGCAGTTAGGACTGATCCCACGTAGATTTACGTTCCCCTATGACCCTGTCTCTCCCCTCCTCTCTGGCCATGTCATAAATCACATTCTCCAATTAACCACTTTGGCTGGCTGTGAAACCTAACACCCTCCTTCTGATTGCGGTCAGGAAGAATGTATAGAATTCACTTCAGTTCTCCCTCCCTCCTGCTCATGGCAACTTGAAAGCTTTGCAAGTTGACAGTACGGTCTCCTGCTTGGGCGGGGGGTTGGACTAGATGACCTACAAGGTCCCTCCCAACTCTGTTAATCTGTAATCTGTAAAACAGACATAGCTTTATCTAGAGGCATGTACAGATTAGTTGCGATTACAGTGTTATGAACGATCCCCCATTCTGACTCCAGAAAGCCAATTATTATTCGGTACTCAAGGAGATGCCAGGTTGAGGTTTCTTCCCCTAAGAGTCCTTCAGGATTTTGAGGGCTCTCCAAACTAGGGAGAAGAGAGCAAGCAATTTCAGGAATAAGCCCTAAAGAGGCAAAGAGCCGAAATTCAATTGGTCCAAAATTCAGAACCAATTTATGCTTTTTACCCTCGGCGGTCTGTGCAATGAAACTCTTCAAAGGATAATTGTTCCCAAAGATGAGTCCACTCTTGACGTTAGGTGAAGCATCGGAGGCTGCAGTGCGTAGGAAAGCAGCACCGGAGGGGAAGAACTAAGCTATACAACTCAGCAGGGTCACAACTGGGAAGAAGGACAAGTTGGTTTCCTGGGAGCATGAAGTGGCTTTTTTTATTGTGGTCCCAACGGAGTAGCGTTTTACCGCTTCCTTCCCACAAAATTTCCAAGGACCCTGGAAAAATCGATGGGGAACAGGCCTGGGAAACGTTAATTTTGAAGATTCCCCATTATCTTCATCCCTTGCAGAGGGAGGAAGAGGAGGGAGGAAGAATGGAGGAGGAAAAGGAGGAGGGGGGGAGGAGGAGAATAGAAAAGGAATAGAAGAGGTGGAGCAGGAGGTGGAGCAGGAACATGAAGAATAGAAGAGGAGGAGGAGGAGAATGGAGGTAAAATAGAAGAGGAGATGGAGAAGGAAGAGGAGATGGAGAATGGAGGAAGAATAGAGGAGGAGGAAGAAGAGGAAATGAAGAATAGAGGAGGAGGAGAATGAAGAATGGAGGAGGAATGAAGAATGAGGGAGGAAGAGAATGAAGAATAGAGGAGGAGGAAGAGAATGAAGAATAGAGGAGGATGAGAATGAAGAATAGAGGAGGAGGAGGAGGAAAAGGAGGAGAATGAAGAAAGAGGGAGGAGGAAAATGAAGAATAGAAGGGGAGGGGGAGGAGGAGGAAGATGAGAATGAAGAATAGAGGAGGAGGAGGAGGAGAATGAAGAATGAGGGAGGAGGAGTGAAGAATAGAGGAGGAGGAAGATGAGAATGAAGAATAGAGGAGGAGGAGGAGGAGGAGAATGAAGAATGAGGGAGGAGGAGTGAAGAATAGAGGAGGAGGAAGATGAGAATGAAGAATAGAGGAGGAGGAGAAGGAGGAGGAAAAGGAGGAGAATGAAGAATGAGGGAGGAGGAAAATGAAGAATAGAGGAGGAGGGGGAGGAGGAGGAGGAAGATGAGAATGAAGAATAGAGGAGAAGGAGAATGAAGAATAGAGGAGGAGGGGGAAGAGGAGGAGGAAGAGAATGAAGAATGAGGGAGGAGGAGAATGAAGAATAGAGGAGGAGGAAGATGAGAATGAAGAATAGAGGAGGAGGAGGAGGAGGAGGAGGAGGAGGAGGAGGAGGAGGAGGAGGAGGAGAAGCTCTTTATCTTCTATTTACAAGCATCCCAGGGCCCTCACTCGGTCACTTTGGAAACCAAATGCTGGGTGATGGCGACCATGAACAGACCCAGCAACCCCTCTCTTAGGTTCTCATGGCCAATCCATGGCCATCAGAACCTTCCAGAGTCCTCCTAGAAGCCAAGGTTCCTTCCGAAGCCCACGGGAGACTAAGTATGACTTATCGCTTCCCTCCCTTCCCTGATTATCCCGCAGGCTGAAAAGCTGCAGGCGGGCAGGCGCTTCACCCTCCGCAGAACAATCAGCCTGATTTTTCCTAAACAAGAGCTGCCTTCCAATCAATGCTTCCAGCGGTAACGGGCTTCACTCAGCAGGCTGCCCCTCCTTTCCGTTCCGATGCGATTCAGGGGTCATCCAACGCCCACCGCCTCATCCCTTTTTCCAAATCCAGGTTTCTCCGCGCTCGAGAAATTACTGGAAAGGAAGAATGCCAAGGTGTCAAGGTTAAAGCTGAATGTGTTCCCATCAGCATTCATAAGCCTTAGCAGGTAATGAGATGGTTGAGCATTTGAAATGCAGCTGAAATGCTGCAAGGAAGGAAAAAATAATAACCTGGCGCTTCCCTGAATACATATTCGACCTACAGATGTTTCTTAAAAACACATTCCCGATAGCCCCAGATAGCTTGGCCTGGGAAGAGAGGCATTGCCCATTCAAGCAACATCTGGAAAACCCCTGCATTCCCGCTCGCTCTTTTTGATTTGCGTGAAACCCGATTTCGAATTTCGATTTAACCTTACATTCTGATTTCTAGAGGAATAACTTTTGACCGGCACAACGTATGGAATTCTTCCATTTGCTAGCCTTCTCGGTTTTCTGCAAATGGTCACCCTATTTATACATCGTACGAATGTATCTTTTCTTTTATGTACACTGAGAGCTTATGCACTAAAACAAATTCCTTGTGTGTCCAATCACACTTGGCCAATAAAGAATGCTATTCTATTCCATTCCATTCCATTCCATTCATAATTTCTATTCTATTCTATTCTATTCTATTCTATTCTATTCTATTCTATTCTATTCTATTCTATTCCATTCCATTCCATTCCATTCCATTCCATTCCATTCCATTCCGTTCTCTATTCTATTCTATTCTATTCTATTCTATTCTATTCTATTCTATTCTATTCTATTCTATTCTATTCCATTCCATTCCATTCCATTCCATTCCATTCTATTCCATTCTGTTCTCTATTCTATTCTATTCTATTCTATTCTATTCTATTCTATTCTATTCTATTCTATTCCATTCCATTCCATTCCATTCCATTCCATTCCATTCTATTCCATTCCGTTCTCTATTCTATTCTATTCTATTCTATTCTATTCTATTCCATTCCATTCCATTCTATTCTACTCAGGTGACCTTGTGAGATGGAAAGTTGTATTTGGGCATGCGTGGACACAATCACGCACAAACACACACCTTAAAGCACAATTGTCACTGCTAGAAGCTTGATTTTTGTAACACAGTGTCAGGACTGTTCGTAAGGGTGCAGCATAGATGATTTATTCAAGCTATACCCAGGAATCTGGTCAACTAATCTTCAACGCTAAATTGGCGACAGATTAGGGTCAACGGAATTCAGCAAGGGTTGGACGTGCTTGTGGGCACACAACGATTCTAAGCTGATGGCGTGCTTAACTCCGCCTCCCCCCCCAGCTCTTCTCTTACACAGAGAATACTAAACCTCTTACTTAGAAGAGCCCAAGGCACTTATGTATTTTGCCTACAGCAGATTTAAAGTGGAATCCATAGCATTTCTAATTAAAAGGCAACAATTATCAAGAGATCTACTTAACCAAAGAAAGCAATTTCTTGCTAAATGGACAAGGACATGTGCGTGGCCCAAGCAGTGTTTTAAGAAAACCACTCGCATTCATGTGCAGTAAAACAAGAAGCCAATAAAGGTAAAGGTAAAGGTTCCCTTCGCAGATATGTGCTGGTCGTTCCTGACTCTAGGGGGCGGTGCTCATCTCCGTTTCAAAGCCGAAGAGCCAGCGCTGTCCGAAGACGTTCTCTGTGGTCATGTGGCCGGCATGACTAAATGCCAAAGGCGCACGGAACGTTTTTACCTTCCCACCAAAGGTGGTCCCTATTTTTCTATTTGCATTTTTTTACGTGCTTTCGAACTGCTAGGTTGGCAGAAGCTGGAACAAAGTCACGGGAGCTCACCCCGTTACGCGGCACTAGGGATTCGAACCGCTGAACTGCTGACCTTCCCAACAAAGGTGGTCCCTATTTTTCTACTTGCATTTTTTAACGTGCTTTCAAACTGATAGGTTGGCAGAAGCTGGGACAAGTCACGGGAGCTCACCCCGTTACGCGGCACTAGGGATTCGAACCGCTGAACTGCCGACCTTTCAATCGACAAGCTCAGTGTCTTAGCCACTGAGCCACCTCATCCCGTTAGAAGAAGCCGATATTTTAGTCTTTAAAACGGGCTCCTCTGCTTAATGCCTACAATAATGTTATCCCTGCAATATATTGCTTTGGTGAATGTCATTCTGAAAATACGAGCGCTTATAAATCCCTTAAATTGACCGTATTCCTCTTCTTATAATTGTGTGCTTCATCATCTATTAGCCAGCCTCCTTTCTCTGTCAGTATTTATTACGAGGGCCGCTTGCGCAGAATGTTCATTAATTAATAGGCTACGGTTTGTGTAATCCTAATTAATTCTCCAAAGCTTCTCTGTGTTCCTCTCCTCCTAGCCATCTTTTTATAAAGGTCTTACGGGATCTCAAGTAACGTTGAGTAGCCTGGTGAACCAAAACCGAGTGATGCTGGAGGAGCACGCACGCCACCTCCTGAATGAACCCGAAAGGACCACCATGGGCTACTACCTGGATGAATATAAGGAGAAGAACATCTCGATTGATTCCCTCATCATGGCTCTCTTTGAATTGCTCAACACCCATGCCAAGGTTAGTGTGGTGGAATGGAGTCTGGATTCCACGGAGAGAAGGAGGGAGCTGCTTCGCGGAGGGCAGAGAGGCAGCGTAGATTGGGATGTCTGGTAGGCAGGAAAAGGGTTATGACGGTCCCTCCCTAGCAGTTCACAGTTATGAAGATAGTTACTTTAGTCTGGCAAGATTCTGTTTGTAAGTGAACAGCAATACAGAAACTGCCAAGAAGTATCTTCTTGTGTCGCTCTTGGTTCTTAGTCTGGCAAGATTCTGTCTGTAGGCAAACGGCAATAAAGAAACTGCCAGCTCTCTTTGAACTGCTCAACACCCATGCCAAGGTTACTGTGGTGGAATGGAGTCTGGATTCCACGGAGGTAAGGAGGGGCTGCTTCCCAGAGAATAGAATAGAATAGAATAGAATAGAATAGAATAGAATAGAATAGAATAGAATAGAATAGAATAGAATAGAAAATAGAATAGAATAGAATAGAATAGAATAGAATAGAATAGAATAGAATAGAATAGAATAGAATAGAATAGAATTCTTTATTGGCCAAGTGTGATTGGACACACAAGGAATTTGGTGCATATGTTCTCAGTGTACATAAAAGAAAAGATACGTTCATCAAGAATCATAAGGTAAACACTTAATGACAGTCATAGGGTACAAATAACCAATCAGGAAACAATATCAAGATAAATCGTAAGGATACAAGCAGCAAAGTTATAGTCATACAGCCATAAGTGGAAGGAGAGGGCAAAGAGGTAGCACCACCCCAATTTGAGATATGGAATCAGAAATGGGCAGGATCCTTGATTCTGTCTACAGAGCCTACTGCTATGCAATTTTCATGGATCTCGCCTTGTTTATTTATGCGCCCAGAAGGTCACCATATGCAAAATATCACTCCAGCATCCCATCCTGAGCATTCATCATCAGTGCCAGTAGGGAGTGGAGTTTGTGGAAAGGAGGAGGAAGAGGGGAGGAGGAGGAAGAGGGGAGGAGGAGGAGGAGGAGGACTGAGGGTCCTTTCTGCTCTCTGAGCTTGGTGGTTTTCTTGCAGACATTTCATGACCCAACTAGGTAACCTCATCCATGCTAGAAGACAGTGGAGTTTGTGGAGGAAGGTGGAGGAGGATAACTATGCATTCTTTGGTGTTCTCTGAGATCGGTGGTTTTCTTTCAGACATTTCATTGCCCAAATAAGTAACCTCATCCGTGGTAGAAGACAGTGGAGCTTGTGGAGAGAGGGGGGGAGGAGGAGGAGGAGGAGGAGGAGGAGGAGGAGGAGGAGAAGGAGGAAGAAGAAGAAGAGGAGGAAGAAGACAACAACTGTGCATTCTTTGGTGTTCTCTGAGATCGGTGGTTTTCTTTCAGACATTTCATTACCCAAATAAGTAACCTCATCAGTGGTAGGAGACAGTGGAGCTTGTGGAGAGAGGGGGGGAGGAGGAGGAGGAAGAGGAGGAGGAGGAAGAAGAAGAGGAGGAAGAAGACAACAACTGTGCATTCTTTGGTGTTCTCTGAGATCGGTAGTTTTCTTGCAGACGTTTCATTACCCAACTAGGGAACATCATCAGTGCTAGAAGGGTGTGGGGTTTGGGAGGAAGAGGAGGAGGAGGAGGATGAAGAAGAAGAAGAAGACTGTGGGGTTGTTGGTGCTCTCCAGCTTGGTGGTTTTCTTACAGGTGTTTCATTACCCAACTAGGTAACCTCATCAGTGCTAGAAGACAGTGGAACTTGTGGAGAGAGTGGGAGGAGGAGAAGGAGGAGGAAGAGGAGGAGAAGGACTGTACATTCTTATGTGTTCTCTGAGTTTGGTAGTTTTCTTGTAGACGTTTCATTACCCAACTAGGTAATCTCATCAGTGCTAGAAGACAGTGGAGCTTGTAGAGAGAGTGGGAGGAGGAGAAGGAGGAGGAGGAAGAGGAGGAGAAGGACTGTACATTCTTATGTGTTCTCTGAGTTTGGTAGTTTTCTTGTAGACGTTTCATTACCCAACTAGGTAATCTCATCAGTGCTAGAAGACAGTGGAGCTCGTGGAGAGAGGGGGAGGAGGAGAAGGAGGAGGAAGAGGAGGAGAAGGACTGTACATTCTTATGTGTTCTCTGAGTTTAGTAGTTTTCTTGTAGATGTTTCATTACCCAACTAGGTAACCTCATCCGTGCTCGAAGAGAGTCGACTTTGCTCTTCTTTCTCTTATTACCCACCACTCCCTTCTAGCACGGATGAGGTTACCTAGCATGGGTAACAAAACGTCCGCAAGAAAACCACCAAACTCGGAGCGCACCAAGGACCCCTCGCTTCCTTGAGGTTGATATACGCACGCATGTCCGCATGTCGTCCTCCCATCCGGCACCGTTTTCAACGCCCCATTCCCCGTCTTGTTTCTGCAGTTCTCCCTCCTGTCGGAGGTCAGAGGGGTGATATCTCCACAAGACCTGGACCATTTTGATCATCTGGTTCTGAAGAGGGAAATAGAATTCATGAAGGCCCGGCAGCCCTCCGGGACAGGAACAGATTGTTACTCCACAACGTCCTACAGTGATTCCGCCTCGTGTACCGAAAGCCATTTTACGTCCACCACAGCCAGTTCAGCTCGGGTAGGTATGGTTATCTCAGGCTCAGCTCTCCCATTTTGGCCGCCATGTCCCTGTCCCCCTTTATACAGGTATTCCTCTACTTCCAACGGTTCGTTTAGTGCAGTGGTGGAATTTTTTTACTACTGTTTTTTTTTCTACTACCAGTTCTGTGGGCATGGTTCGGTGGGCGTGGTGTGGCTCGGTGGGTGTGGGAGGGGAAGGATACTGCAAAATCTCCATTCCTTTCCAACTCCTGGGGGAAGGATATTGCAAAATCTCCATTCCCATCCCACTCCAGGGGAAGGATACTGCAAAATCTCCATTCTCTCCCCACTCCTGGGGAACGATATTGCAAAATCTCCATTCCCATCCCACTCCAGGGGAAGGATATTGCAAAATCCCCATTACCGTCCCACTCCAGGGGAAGGATATTGCAAAATCCCCATTCCCATCCCACTCCAGGGGAAGGATATTGCAAAATCTCCATTCCTTCCCCACTCCAGGGGAAGGATACTGCAAAATCCCCATTCCAACCCCACTCCAGGGGAAGGATACTGCAAAATCCCCATTCCTTCCCCACTATGTATGTCTAATTTAATGAAAAGAAGGACTAGGGGAGACATAATAGCAGTCTTCCGATATCTCAGGGACTGCCCCAAAGAAGAGGCAGTCAAGCTATTCTCCAAAGCACTTGAGGGCAGGACAAGAAGCAATGGGTGGAAACTACTCAAGGAGAGAAGCAGCTTAGAACTAAAGAGAAATTTCCTAACAGTGAGAACAATTAATCAATGGAATAACTTGCCTGCAGAAGTTGTGAATGCTCCAAAACTGGAAGTTTTTAAGAAGAGGTTGGATAACCATTTGTCTGAAGTGGTGTAGTGTTTCCTGCCTAAGCAGGGGGTTGGACTAGAAGA
Source organism: Pituophis catenifer annectens (assembly GCF_029215685.1). Lineage (NCBI taxonomy): Eukaryota > Metazoa > Chordata > Lepidosauria > Squamata > Colubridae > Pituophis > Pituophis catenifer. The sequence continues at coordinate 6,888,530 of NW_027256897.1, read as the reverse complement.
CCTCCAAGGTCCCTTCCAACTCAGTGATTCTATTCTATATATATAAATATCCCCCCCCCTAAGGAAAAGATTTTTAGAGAGCAGAAGCAGCATAGAAAAGGTACCATTTATTTTCCTCTAGCCAATCACTTCTTTCCCACATTCCAAGATTCCAAGACACAATTTGAGAACTGCCTCGGGTAAAAAGCCACTGGGAAAAGGGGAAAATCCGACTCTGTCCAGGAAATCCAGAAGACACCTGGATCCTCTGCCAGTATCTTGTCTTCTCCCATCTCCCCTCCCTGCCAAATGAAGTTAGCGTAATCGCCTATTTAAACGTTCAGCCCTGAGGGCCATGAAATCAATTTGCCGGTAATAGAAACACCTTTCATCAAAGTCTCATTAGGAGGCTCCGGAAGAAGAAGCTGGTTTGAAGAAGCTGGTTGTTGAATGCCTGAACTCCTACAATGCCACAGGGAAGAGGTTGGGTATTCAAGGCAACTGTGAAGGGAGTCCTTTTTAACAGCAATAGCACTTAGACTTATAAGGGAAGGGAAGGGAAGGGAAGGAAAGGAAAGAATGGAAAGAAGGAAAGAGGGAAAGAGAGGAAGGAAGGAAGGAAGGAAGGAAGGAAGGAAGGAAGGAAGGAAGGAAGGAAGGAAGGAAGGAAGGAAAGGAATAGCAACAGCAATAGCCATAGCACTTATATACTGCTTCACAGTGCTTTTACAGCTCTCTCTAAGCAGTTTACAGAGTCAGCCTATTGACCTGAGAATCTGGGTCCTCATTTTACCAACCTTGGAAGGATGGAAGTCTGACTCAACCTTGAGCCCGTCAGGATCGAACTCCTGGTAGTCAGCAGAGTTTGCCTGCAATACTGCATTCTAACCACTGAGAGGGAGGGAAGGAAGGAAGGAAGGAAGGAAGGAGTAAGAAAGTAAGTGAAGGAAAGAAGGAAGGAAGGAAAGAAGGAAGAGAAGGAAAAAAGGAAGGACAATAGCAATAGCACTTAGACTTATATACCACTTCACAGTGCTTTACAGGCCCTCTCTAAGCGGTTTACAGAGTCAGTCTGTGGCCCTCGACCATCTGGGGGTCTTCGTTTTACCGACCTCGGAAGGATGGAAGGCTGAGTCAACCTTGAGCCAGTCAGGATCGAACTGCTGGCAATCGGCAGAATTAGCCTGCAATATTGCATTCTAACCACTGTGCGACCATGGGGAGGGAGGGAGGGAGAAGGAAGGAAGGAAGGAAGGAAGGAAGGAAGGAAGGAAGGAAGGAAGGAAGGAAGGAAGGAAGGAGAGAGAAAAGAGAGGGAGAGAAAGAAGGAAGGGAAGGAAGCAAGGAAGCAAGCAATAGAAATATCACTTAGACTTATATAATATACTTCTTCACAGTGCTTTACAGGCCCTCTCTAAGCGGTTTACAGAGTCTGCATCTTGCCTTCCAACAATCTGGGTCTCCATTTTAACCACCCCGGAAGGATGGAAGGCCGAGTCAAACTTGAGCCAGTCAGGATTGAACTACTGGCAGTGGGCAGAATTAGCCTGCAATACTGCAATCTAACCACTGAGCCACCATGGTAACGGAGGGAGGGAGGAGGAAGGAAGGAAGGAAGGAAGGAAGGAAGGAAGGAAGGAAGGAAGGAAGGAAGGAAGGAAGGAAGGAAGGAAGGAGAAAAGAGAGGGAGAGAAAGAAGGAAGGGAAGGAAGGAAGGAAGCAATAGCAATATCACTTAGACTTATATACCCCTTCACAGTGCTTTACAGGCCCTCTCTAAGCAGTTTACAGAGTCAGTCTATGGCCCTCAACAATCTGGGTCCTCATTTTACCGACCTCGGAAGGATGGAAGGCCGAGTCAAACTTGAGCCAGTCAGGATCGAACGACTGGCAGTGGGCAGAATTAGCCTGCAGTACTGCATTCTCACCACTCTTAATGTTAGAAAAATGTTGTTGAAGGTGCTCCCATGAAGAAGTGGGGGGGGGGGTTCAACCTATTCTCCAAAGCACCTGAGGGCAGGACAAGAAGCAACGGATGGAAACTAATCACGGAGAGAAGCAACCTAGAACTAAGGAGAAATTTCCTGACTGTGAGAACAATTAATCAGTGGAACGGCCTGCCTCTAGACATTTTAGGTGCTCCATCACTGGAGGTTTTTAAGAAGAGATTGGACAACCATTTATCCAGGATGGTGTAGGGTCCCCTACTTGAGCAGGAGGTTGGATAGAAGACCTCCAAGCTCCCTTCTAGCTTTTGATTCTATGTATCTCTTCCAAATAGGGACGTGGTGGCTCAGTGGCTACGACACTGAGCTTGTCAATCAAAAAGTCGGCAGTTCAGCGGTTCGAATCCCTAGCGCCGTGTAACGGGGTGAGCTCCCGTGACTTGTCCCAGCTTCTGCCAACCTAGCAGTTCGAAAGCACGTAAAAAGATGCAAGTAGAAAAACAGGGACCACCTTTGGTGGGAAGGTAACAACATTCCGTGCTCCTTTGGCGTTGAGTCATGCCGGCCACATGACCACGGAGACATCTTCGGACAGCGCTGGCTCTTCGGTTTTGAAACGGAGATGAGTACCGCCTCCTAGAGTCGGGAACGACTAGCACGTATGTGCGAGGGGAACCTTTACCTTTACCTTATCTCCTCCAAGGTGCAGTGCGCAAAGTGCCTCTCATTAAAAAGGGGTGCAAACATACCACACTCCTGAATGTGTGATGCCACCAAGCAACACATAACAGGAGGGGATCCGTGTTAGTCTCTGGCAGCAGAAAATCAGGAGACGGCTGAGAACATCTTTTCCGGCTAACAATTTTTATTGAAAGGTTTTTAATGCATCCGATGACGGGAGCTGCCGCTTGCAAACTCTTACGCCTTTGAATAAAGCATATATATATAAAAACTCCTCCTTTTTTGGCTGCCAAGTAACAAAAGCAGCTAGGAAGATTCTTAATAAGCAAAAGCAAAGGACTTTTTTTAATATCCATTTGTGTTTTCTCATGCCGGCCTGGAAAAATTCACCCACGAGAAGAAGCAGATTGTGGTTTTTTTTTTGTTTGTTTTTTAAAAAGATGTTCTGCTTTTGTCTCCGGTCTGCTGTCGTGATGCAATTACCTTTCCTAAATTAGTCTTCCTTTTACGCTGACGGCTATTCAAGTTAGAAGCAGGGCCTCCCGAACCGCGTGGAAATGAGCCCCTGTCTGTTAATGTCCTATTTTCATCGGCAAAAATCTTCTTTGAATCAACTTGGATGAGCCGCCCACCGTTTTTTTCTGAAGGAACCATGTCTTAAAGGTCTTGGGTGAAAGTGAGGAGAAGGCGAAGTTCCTTTTCCTCTCCAGTTTGCTCTGCAGAGGCATCCTTTGATTCTCCCTCCTGCCTTTCTGCTCAAGCAGCTTCCACCTTGCAAAACAAGCAAGCAGGCAAAGGGCAGCCCGATCGATCTGCTAAAAGAAACTGAAATTCAATCGCTCTTTTCTTTCGTTGACAGCCTACCCAGCCGTGTAAAACCAGCTCGAGCAGTTTGAAAACCTGTGGCTGTTTAAGTCAAAGGTGGTTAGTGACAGGAGGAAGAGAGGGGAGGGGAGGAAGGAAGGAAGGAAGGAAGGAAGGAAGGAGAAGAAGGAAGGGCAGGGGAGAGGAGAGGAAAGGAGAAAGAAGGAAGGAAGGAAGGAAGGAAGGAAGGAAGGAAGGAGAGGAGAGGAGAGAAAAGGAGAAGGAAGGAAAGAAGGAAGGAAGGAGAAGAAGAAAGACGGGAGAGGAAAGGAGAAGGAAGGAGGGAGGGAGGGAGGGGAAGGAAAGAAGGGCAGAGGAGAAGGAAGGAAGAAGGAAGGAAGGGCAGGGGAGAGGAGAGGAGAGAAAAGGAGAAGGAAGGAAAGAAGGAGGGAAGGAAGGAAGGAGAAGAAGAAGGATGGGAGAGGAAAGGAGAAGGAAGGAGGGAGGGAGGGGAGAGGAGGGGAAGGAAGGAAGGGCAGAGGAGAAGGAAGGAAGAAGGAAGGAAGGGCAGGGGAGAGGAGAGGAGAGAAAAGGAGAAGAAAGGAAGGAGGGAAGGAGGAAGAGAAGGAAGGAAGGAGGAAGGGCAGAGGGGAGGAGATGAGAAGGAAGGAAGAGGAGAGGAAGGAAGGGAAGGGAAGAGGAGAGGAGAGGAGAGGAGAGGAGAAGAGAAGAGAAGAGAAGAGAAGAGAAGAGAAGAGAAGAGAAGAGAAGAGAAGAGAAGAGAAGAGAAGAGAAGAGAAGAGAAGAGTTTTATTCAGCCAAGTCTAATTAGACACACAAGGAATTTGTCTCCGGTACAGAAGCACTCAGCATACATGCAAAACAACAGAATAATAATAATAATAATACCAATAAAAGGGGGTAGTAAAGAAGATGAGAAGGATAATAACAATATTACTGCCATACAACATGGATAAATAGACATAAAAACACTATTGTGAAGATTAGGTGTTCAGCAGAGCGATGGCACGAGGGGAAAAAACCCGCCTCCGTGTCTGGTTGTTTTGGCGTGCAAAGCCCTATAGCGCCATCCCGAGGGGAGGAGTTGAAACAGTTTATGTCCAGGATGCGAGGGGTCTGTAGATATTTTTCTCAGCCCTCTTTCTGACCTGTGCAATATATTCGTCTTCAGTGGAAGCAATGGCTTTCTCCAGAGACAGCTCGGCCAACTTGCGATCCAATAAACACAGACCTGTCACATTTCAGTGCTCAACGTCTCCCTCAAGAACCCGTTTTGAAAGTCAATTCACTTCCATCAAAGGGTGATGAGGTCCGTGAGAAGGAAGGAAAGGATATCGCTCGGCCCTGGGATTTTGCTTAGATTGCTTTCCCCCCCCCATTTTTATAGTTTCTAACCTATTTCTTCCTCTCTACCTTTTCCATCCATTGCATGCTGCGTCCACGTCAACTCAACCCACGTGGCTAGGAGAGGCTCCTGTGGCTGATTGATTTGATGGAGGTGAGCAATTTCTGTGTTTTATTTATTTATTTTTATTTATTTATTATTTGTCAAACACGTATAAGATAACGGATATAAGTATAAAGATGATTATGCATACAGGATAAGGATACAAATAAATGGGGACAGTAGGACAAGGACGGAAGGCACGCTGGTGCGCTTATGCACGCCCCCTTACAGACCTCTTAGGAATGGGGTGAGGTCAATAGTAGACAGTCTAAGGTTAAAGTTATGGGGGTTTGGGGCAGGGGTGTGTTCCAGGGGTGAAATCCAGCAGGTTCTAACAGGTTCGGGAGAACCCGTAGCGGAAATTTTGAGTAGTTTGGAGAACCAGCAAATACCACCTCTGACTGGCCCCAGAGTGGGGTGGGAATGGAGATTCTTCCCCCAGGAAGGCAGGGAATGGAGATTTTGTAGTATCCTTCCCCTGGAGTAGGGTGGGAATGGAGATTTTGCAATATCCTTCCCCTGCCAATGCCCACCAAGCCACAGAACCGGTAGGGGGAAAAAAATTGGATTTCACCCCTGGTGTGTTCTACTTACCTTACTACCAGTTTGTATGTCAACTGAAAATAGATAAACTGTTTTTTAAAAAAGAATGGAATTTGTGGTACATCATCCATCCATCCATCCATCCATCCTATCCATCCATCCATAACGAATGGAAGAAGTTGGTAAATTGGGAGGTTGGCTTCCAATGACGAGAGCCGTGTTTTAAAACAGGGAAGCTGTGCCTCAATTTATGAATGCGGTTTTCCTTTCTCCTTGAAATGCACTTAAGCACTTAAGGGTTGTTTTAATGTTTAATTTTGTTTAATTATGCAGCGAAAATTTCATTAAGGAGGAACGCACCTTCGGATGGCATTCGGAGGCATTCTCATCTGTCCAATAATCTGAAACGTCAAGAATTTTTTATTTATTTATTTATTTATTTATTTAAAAAAAGGGGGAAGAGGTAGAAATAAAATTGGAACCGATTCCTGCAGGCTGCTTCCAATTGGAGAGCCAATATTTATTTTCCTGCCGTGTTTTGTTTTTCCTTACAGGGTAGCTTCTCCTTGAGCTAACGGTCCCGTTTGAACCGAATTTCATTCGGCGCACCCGTTTTGCTACTGACGGTTGATCATTGCTTGGGGGAAAAAAAATATATATTCCTTTCCGTTTTTGCTTCTTGCTCTCCAGGTTTTGTCAAACAGCAACCTGCTAGCCCAGCCTGGCTCCTGTGTCACTTTCCTCTTAAGGATTTCTCCAATCGCTGTCATGTTTTATTAGCAGGGGGTTAATTGTGCTTTGTACTAATTGAAAACAGCTCAGGCTGATCACGGAGGTTCGTTGCTTCCCAAATTGGCTTTAAAAACGGAGCCAGCCACAATGGGGGGAAAGTGGCAGGGTGGTTTTTCTCTTTCTTTCTTTCTTTCTTTCTTTCTTTCTTTCTTTCTTTCTTTCTTTCTTTCTTTCTTTCTTTCTTTCTTTCTTTCTCTCTTCTCTCCCCCCTCCTAATCTCCTTTCCCTTCCCCTTCCTCCCTCCCTGCCTCCTTTTCTTTCTTTCTTTCTCTTTCTTTCTTTCTCCCTTCCTTCCTTCCTAATCTCCTTTCCCTTCCCCTTCCTCCCTCCCTCCTTTTCTTTCTTTCTTTCTTTCTTTCTCTTTCTTTTTCTTTCTTTCTTTCTCCCTCCCTCCCTTCCTTCCTAATCTCCTTTCCCTTTCCCTTCCTCCCTCTCTCCATCCCTCCTTTTCTTTCTTTCTTTCTTTCTTTCTTTCTTTCTTTCTTTCTTTCTTTCTTTCTTCCTTTCTTCCTTCCTCCCTCCTTTTTTCTTTCTTTTTTCTTCCTTCCTAATCTCCTTTCCCTTCCTCTTCCTTCCTTCCTCCCTCTCTCTCTTTCCTTTCTTTCTTTCTTTCTTTCTTTCTTTCTTTCTTTCTTTCTTTCTTTCTTTCTTTCTTCATTCCTTCCTTCCTTTGCCAATTCTTCCTGAGGTTTCTTGGATTTTTTTGGGAAACCTGTGATCGACTGCCCCCTTGTGCATCAAGTAGAGGTTGGTCGCGACTTAGGCGAGAAGCCAGGCGAGGAGATTTGAGGTAGAAGAAAGGACTTTGAAGGAAGAAGAAAAGATGTGGTGGGCGAGGAGTAGGGATTTGACAGTTGCCTTCATTATGAAATGGCCAGAGAGGGAGAAGGGAGAATCGAGAAGAGAAGGATGGATTGAGATACTTAGTAAGAGATAGAGATTTAGAGAGAGATGGATGGATGGATGGATAGATAGATAGATAGATAGATAGATAGATAGATAGATAGATAGATAGATAGATAAGCAGGCAGAGAGAGAGAGAGAGAGAGAGAGAGAGAGAGAGAGAGAGAGAGAGAGAGAGAGAGAGAGAGAGAGAGAGAGAGAGAGAGAGAAATAATGAATAAATAACTGGTGGCATCTTGGCTTTGTGTGACCTTTGTATGCAGTTTTCCTGGTTCCTTAGGCTTCCCAACCTATTAAAAAATCACTATATTTAATCTTACAAGAGTGATGGTAAAAGGTAAAGGTTAAGGTTCCCCTTGAACATACGTGCTAGTCGTTCCCGACTCTAGGGGGCGGTGCTCATCTCCGTTTCAAAGCCGAAGAGCCAGCGCTATCCGAAGACGTCTCCTTGGTCATGTGGCTGGCATGACTCAATGCCAAGGGTGCACAGAACGCTGTTACCCTCCCCACCAAAGGTGGTCCCTATTTTTCTACTTCCATTTTTTACCTGCTTTCGAACTGCTAGGTTGGCAGAAGCTGGGACAAGCCACGGGAGCTCACCCTGTTATGCGGCGCTAGGGATTCGAACCACTGACCTGCCGACCTTTCAGTCGACAAGCTCAACGTCTTAGCCACTGAGCCACCGTGTCCCTGAGAGGGATGGTATGGACTTTTAATTCAACCCAATGACAGTGTCTATTTCCAGTGCCTTTTGCTGCTGATACTCAGCCAAAATACAAGATAGGCTCCAATTTCCAAAGTTAGTTACTCCAACTTTTTATTAGAGAGAGCGACTGAACAATCCTGAATGGAGAAGAGCTTTGCATAATGAAATAGTTTGGGGTTGGATCCCTCTGTAATATCACATTCCTTGTTTTTTTTTTCCCCCTGCTTCCCAGAATTCTTCCGATGGCGGTAGGAGTGGAAGCCAAAACAGGATCAATGCCTTACCTGACATCTCCCTGGTAAGAGAGCATTATCTCAAGGAGTTCTCCACCTGATTGCTCTCCAAGCTTTAATAGTTCTGAGTGGTGTTGATCGATGAAATTGTTGCCTTTCTTTCTTCGCATGATGGACCCATCATCCATCGTACCATTTTGTTCTGCTAAAAGAAGTGGAGGTAAGGGGGGTGGCAGGGGGCAGAGAGCAGATGACCTTCTGGTACATCCCATTGATGTCACCAGAGTCTCTGCAGCTCCTTAAAGCAGCGTACTTCCCAAGGATGTCCCGGGTTTAATTCTAGTATCCCGCTGGGACATGGATTCTTTAACCGATAGAAGATAATATTTGTAGCTTGTGGTGGACCTCTAAGGCAGGGGTGAAATGCTCCCGGTTTCGGGACCGGATTGCCGGATCCGGTAGCGATGGAGGCAGGTGGTTCGGAGAACCGGTAGCAAAAATCCTTGCCCCCCACCCCATTGCTCAGTTGAGCTGCGCAATCATCAGAGGCTTTTTTAACATTTATTTTTAAAAGCATTTTTTCTACAACCTCTTTGGCCGAAATAGAAAAAATGTTTTAAAGGGAAAAAAAAAAGCCTCTGCTGATCAGGCAAGTCAGCTGGGATCATCAGAGGCTTAAAAAAAAAGCTTCTGCTGATCAGGCAAGTCAACTGGGATCGTCAGAGGCTTTAAAAAAAGAAAAAGAAAGAAAGCCTCTGCCGGATCAGGCAAGTCAGCTAGGATCGTCAGAGGCTTTAAAAAAAAAGCTTCTGCTGATCAGGCAAGTCAACTGGGATCGTCAGAAGCTTTTTTTTTTTTTAAACAAAAGCCTCTGCCGATCAGGCAAGTCAGCTGGGGACCCGTCAGAGGCTTTAAAAGCATTTTTTTTTACAACCACTGCTCTAAGGTCCTTATGCTCTTGGTGGTTTTCCTACAGACATTTCAGGACCCAACTCGGTAACATCATCAGTCCTAAGAGGTAATGGGTGGAGAGGGGGAGGAGGAGGGGGGAGGAGGAGGACTGTGGGGTCCTCGGTGCTCTCTGAGTTTGGTGATTTTCTTGCAGATATTTGATTACTAACCAGGTAACATCTTCAATGCTGGAAGGGAATGGGTGGAGGGGAGGAGGAAGAGGAAGAGGAGGAGGACTGCAGGATCCTTGGTGCTCTCTGAGCTTGTAGTTTTCTTGCAGACATTTAATTACCAAACTAGGGAACATCATCAGTGCTAGGGATTCCTTATACCCGGGATGGCGAACCTATGGCACACGTGCCACTGGTGGCACGCGAAGCCATCTCTGCGGGCATTGCGAGCCGTTGCCCTAGGTTGCCTTCACTACGCATGTGCATGTGCCGGCCACCTGATTTTCAGCTGGGCATGCCCACGCTGCCCCCTCCCTCTCAGGAGTCCCCACACAGCCTGTTTTGGAATGCAGGTAAGTGCAGGGCGCATCTGAAGGCTTGGGGAGGGTGAAAAAACGGGCCTACCAGAAGTTCGTTTCCAGCCTCCGGAGCCTGGGGAGGCCATTTTTGTCCTCCCGGAGGCTCGAGAAAAAACCCCTGGAGCCCGGGGAGGGCAAAAATGCCCTCCCCCCTGCACTGTGGTGCGGGAGGCTGACTAGGCCATGCCCACCATGGCCCACGGCCACCCGAGCAACCAAGCAAAGAAACCCCTTGCTATAATTTTTGAAGCCCTTGGCAAGGTCCTTCCCTCAGTTGGAACTGTTGTGGATTTAATAAGACAAACACAACTTTTGGATTAATCAGAGACAATTTTATATATTGCGCAATAGGTTCAAAGCTCTGTACATGAAGCGTTGAACAAAGACAGCAATTAGGTACAATGGTTTTATACCCTTCTAGACAAAGGATTCTGTTAACTCAGCAATTCATGTGGTCATATACATTTGTCATTTTTAATTGACATTTCCTAATTACTGAGTTTCTTTGCAAAACAGTTATAATTCTTTTTGTAGATTACTGAAGCATAGACTCAAATCATCTTCTGACGATAGACAACTTTTAACTCATGTGGATCCCCTTGACCTAACCAACCCTTAAGCTGTATGTCATTAGAATGTTCCTTTCTTCTGACAACTTAGAGGCCTCCTAGAGGAACCAAAAGGATTTTGGCTGAGTTTGTACTTTTTCCAACCGGATGCATTGCTTTTTAGAATAGAGTGAATAGAAAGTTATCCAGTGGTCATCTATCAGAGCCCGCTTCATTTACATTAGAACATCCACCCCGACATCTCCCTCAGAACAGAAGGATGGCCCTCAGCCTGAAAGAAGCTGGCCCTCTCCTGCTCTTGCGGCCATGTCTGAATCTTCTTTCCTCCATTCCTTCCTTCTTTAGGACGATGTCTCCTCTTTCTATGAAGAACTTCCAGCTTTTAGGCCCTCACCTCCTGCTCCGTCCTCTCAATCGCGGGCAGATCCTTCAGACCAAGCACACAAACCCAGTTCGGGATCTTCTGAATCTTCCCAGTCGGGGCTGTTCTTCATGGCTCCTCAAAGCCCCATGCCATCTTCCAGCCTCTCTGAGAAGGACACCCACAGCCTGGCCTCCAACTCCACCACTGGCTCTTCCATGGAGGACTCGGCCTCCAGCTCCATCTACGCGTCCATCTCTCCGGCGACTCGCATTTCGAGGAAGCCCACGGAGGCCCGATTGTTGACGCTCAACCAGCACCCCATGCTACCTTTCCCTCGGATCCAGTCACCCTCCCGGTTGAAACAGCCTTCCCCTGAGGCAGCTGGCACGGCCCCAAGCTCCCCTACCCACCTACCCCTTCCCGCCCACCCGGCTGCTTTCCCTCCCGGCGAGAAAAGCGGTTTTGAAGTGGGGAATACCCAGCACTTTATCATGGTTGAAGTTCATCGGCCGAATAGCGAACCGGATGTGAATGAAGTCAAGCCATTGCCTCAAGCTAGAGGTGAGCACTTTGAAATCCTTTCTTTGTCTCGTCTCCTTCCTTCCTTCCTGTCTTCCTTGATTCTTTCCTTGTTTCCTTCCTTCCTTCCTTCCCTGATTTTTCCTCTTTTTTTTTTTTTTTTTAATTTGATTTATATGCCGCCCTTCTCTGGAGACTCAGGGCGGCTTACAATGTGTTAAGCAATAGCCTTCATTCTTTTGTATATTTTTATACAAAGTCAGCTTATTGCCCCCACAAACTGGGTCCTCATTTCACCTACCTTAGAAAGGATGGAAGGCTGAGTCAACCTTGAGCCTTGGAGAGATTCGAACCAGCAGAAATTGCAGGCAGCTGTGTTAATAACAGGGTGCATTAACCACTGTACCATCAAGGCTCCTCTTGAGAGGAGCACGGATGTTGTTACCTAGTTTGGGTCGTAAAATGTCTGTTCCTTCCTTCTTTCTCCTCTTCCTTCCTTCCTTCTCTGACTCTTCCTTTCTACCCTCCTTGGTTCTCCGAGGAGCTGAGGGAGATGAAGCGCCAGAAAAGACGCCTAGAGAGCAGTTGGAGATCTAGTCGCTCCGAACCCGACCGAACACTGATAAAATCTCATATTAAGACTTACCTAGTGGCGATAAAAGCGGCAAAATGTAACTATTTTTCCACTCTTATCGCATCGGCAGATAATCGCCCGGCTGCCCTGTTTAGGGTGACCCGCTCCCTCCTCCATCTGGGAGCGCGGGAGGATCCCTTGCAGGGTCGTGCTGAGGATTTTGTTCAGTATCTGCACGATAAAATCACTCAGATTCGGGAAGGCTTAGTCTCTGACGGGGTAGGTACAGATGGGATGATGGGTGCCGGTCTTGAGACTGTCATTTGGGAGGAGTTTGATCCTGTTGCTCCCGAGGAAGTGGACAGGATACTCAGGTTGGACTGGAAGACCTCGAAGGTCCCTTCTGACTCTGTTATTCTATTAATCAGTAGAATGCCTTGCCTTCAGAAGTTCTGGGTGCTCCCATCACTGGAGGTTCTGAAGAAGAGACTGGAGAGCCATTTGTCTGAAATGGTATAGGCTTTCCTGCCTGAGCAGGGGGTTGGACTAGGAGCCTTCCAAGGTCCCTTCCGATTCTGTTATCCTATAATCCCAGTATCGATTAACCAGTGGAACTGCTTGCCACCAGAAGTTGTGGGTTCTCCATCACTGGAGGTTGATAAGAATCCAACTCTGTTATCCTGTTCTCAGCAGCCTTCCCTTTCTTTCTTTCTTTCTCTGCTCTGCTGCTTCCTTAACAGCTTGTCTCTCACCGTTTCCCATCCCAGCCTCCACGCTCTCCCAGCTCTCGGACAGCGGGCAGACGCTGAGCGAAGACAGCGGCGTTGATCTGGGAGAAGCGGAGCTGAGCACCAGCAGAGAGAGGAGTCAGCGGCTGCAGGGCCTGCCACCAGCACGAAGTCCCCAGGGAGTCCCTAGAGTGGGCAGAGCGGTAGAGGCAGGACCCAAACCGGTGAGGCATCCCTTGGGCACGAGCACCAGCAACAGGCAAAGTTGCAGCAGCTCCCACCCCATATTAGAGTAGAGTAGGGTAGAGTAGAGTAGGGTAGGGTAGAGTAGAGTAGAGTAGAGTAGAGTAGAGTAGAGTAGAGTAGAGTAGAGTAGAGTAGAGTAGAGTAGAGTAGAGTGTGGAGTGGAATGGAATGGAATGGAATGGAATGGAATGGAATGGAATGGAATGGAATGGAATAGAATAGAATAGAATAGAATAGAATAGAATAGAAAATAGAATAGAAAATAGAATAAAGAAGAGTAGAATAGAATAGAATAGAATAGAATAGAATAGAATAGAATAGAATAGAATAGAATAGAATAGAATAGAATAGAAAATAGAATAGAAAATAGAATAAAGAAGAGTAGAGTAGAATAGAATAGAATAGAATAGAATAGAATAGAATATGGAATGGAATGGAATGGAATGGAATGGAATGGAATAGAATAGAATAGAATAGAATAGAATAGAATAGAATAGAATAGAATAGAATAGAATAGAATAAAGAAGAGTAGAGTAGAATAGAATAGAATAGAATAGAATAGAATAGAATAGAATAGAATAGAATAGAATAGAATAGAATAGAATATGGAGTGGAATGGAATGGAATAGAATAGAATAGAATAGAATAGAATAGAATAGAATAGAATAGAATAGAATAGAATAGAATAGAATAGAAAATAGAATAGAAAATAGAATAAAGAAGAGTAGAATAGAATAGAATAGAATAGAATAGAATAGAATAGAATAGAATAGAATAGAATAGAAAATAGAATAAAGAGTAGAATAGAATAGAATAGAATGGAATGGAATGAATGGAATGGAATGGAATGGAATGGAATGGAATGGAATAGAATAGAATATATAATAGAATAAGGAATAGAATAGAGTAGAATAGAATAGAATAGAATAGAATAGAATAGAATAGAATAGAATATGGAATATGGAATATGGAATATGGAATAGAATAGAATAGAATAGAATAGAATATGGAATATGGAATATGGAATATGGAATAGAATAGAATAGAATGGAATATGGAATATGGAATATGGAATATGGAATATGGAATATGGAATAGAATAGAATAGAATAGAATAGAATAGAATGGAATATGGAATATGGAATAGAATAGAATAGAATAGAATAGAATAGAATAGAATAGAATAGAATAGAATGGAATATGGAATATGGAATATGGAATAGAATAGAATAGAATTAGAATAGAATGGAATATGGAATATGGAATATGGAATAGAATAGAATAGAATAGAATAGAATAGAATAGAATAGAATAGAATAGAATATGGAATATGGAATAGAATAGAATAGAATAGAATAGAATGGAATATGGAATATGGAATATGGAATAGAATAGAATAGAATAGAATAGAATAGAATAGAATAGAATGGAATATGGAATATGGAATAGAATAGAATAGAATAGAATAGAATAGAATAGAATAGAATAGAATAGAATAGAATGGAATGGAATATGGAATATGGAATATGGAATAGAATAGAATAGAATAGAATAGAATAGAATGGAATATGGAATATGGAATATGGAATAGAATAGAATAGAATAGAAAATAGAATAGAAAATAGAATAAAGAAGAGTAGAGTAGAATAGAATAGAATAGAATAGAATAGAATATGGAATGGAATGGAATGGAATGGAATGGAATAGAATAGAATAGAATAGAATAGAATAGAATAGAATAGAATAGAATAGAATAGAATAGAATAAAGAAGAGTAGAGTAGAATAGAATAGAATAGAATAGAATAGAATAGAATAGAATAGAATAGAATATGGAGTGGAATGGAATGGAATAGAATAGAATAGAATAGAATAGAATAGAATAGAATAGAATAGAATAGAAAATAGAATAGAAAATAGAATAGAAAATAGAATAAAGAAGAGTAGAATAGAATAGAATAGAATAGAATAGAATAGAATAGAATAGAATAGAATAGAATAGAATAGAATAGAAAATAGAATAAAGAGTAGAATAGAATAGAATAGAATGGAATGGAATGGAATGGAATGGAATGGAATGGAATGGAATAGAATAGAATATATAATAGAATAAGGAATAGAATAGAGTAGAATAGAATAGAATAGAATAGAATAGAATAGAATAGAATAGAATAGAATATGGAATATGGAATATGGAATAGAATAGAATAGAATAGAATAGAATAGAATAGAATAGAATAGAATAGAATAGAATATGTAATATGGAATATGGAATAGAATAGAATAGAATAGAATAGAATGGAATATGGAATATGGAATATGGAATAGAATAGAATAGAATAGAATAGAATAGAATAGAATAGAATAGAATGGAATGGAATATGGAATAGAATAGAATAGAATAGAATAGAATAGAATAGAATAGAATAGAATAGAATAGAAAATAGAATAGAAAATAGAATAAAGAAGAGTAGAATAGAATAGAATAGAATAGAATAGAATAGAATAGAATAGAATAGAATAGAATAGAATAGAATAGAAAATAGAATAAAGAGTAGAATAGAATAGAATGGAATGGAATGGAATGGAATGGAATGGAATGGAATGGAATGGAATAGAATAGAATATATAATAGAATAAGGAATAGAATAGAGTAGAATAGAATAGAATAGAATAGAATAGAATAGAATAGAATATGGAATATGGAATATGGAATAGAATAGAATAGAATAGAATAGAATAGAATAGAATAGAATAGAATAGAATATGGAATATGGAATAGAATAGAATAGAATAGAATAGAATGGAATATGGAATATGGAATAGAATAGAATAGAATAGAATAGAATAGAATAGAATAGAATAGAATGGAATATGGAATATGGAATAGAATAGAATAGAATAGAATAGAATAGAATAGAATAGAATAGAATAGAATGGAATGGAATATGGAATATGGAATATGGAATAGAATAGAATAGAATAGAATAGAATAGAATAGAATAGAATAGAATAGAATGGAATATGGAATATGGAATAGAATAGAATAGAATAGAATAGAATAGAATAGAATAGAATAGAATAGAATAGAATAGAATGGAATATGGAATATGGAATATGGAATATGGAATAGAATAGAATAGAATAGAATAGAATAGAATAGAATAGAATAGAATAGAATAGAATAGAATAGAATAGAATAGAATGGAATGAGTTGGAAGGGACTTTGCAGGCCTTCTAGTCCAACCCCCTGCTTAGGCAGGTAACAGAGAGTCTCAGGTGAGCTTCCCTTTCCTACCTTCCCTGGAGGCATTTAAACATATCCATCAGCGAATCTTTCACTATAGAATAGAATAGAATAGAATAGAATAGAATAGAATAGAATAGAATAGAATAGAATAGAATAGAATAGAATAGAATAGAATAGAATAGAGGTTTAGGTTTAGGTTTTGCTTTAGGTTTTCTGCCCAAGGCAAAATTAGAACTCGGGACCTTCCGGTTTCTAGTCTGATGCTTTAACCACTATCCCAAACTCCCCCTTAGGCAAGGAGAAGGGGATGAAAATTCAAGATGAAACACGTCCTTGTGATTTATACAAAATAAATGTCGCTATCCGCCGGTGAATTACACATTTTAATAGCTTAATTATAGAACATTTGCGCTTACTCAAAACAGCCTCGATTTTGGCAGAAATTAAAGGCCACGTTTCTCCACTAGAGGGCAGCATTGCCTTTCAAATTTAGGGTAGCCCGCAAAAGGAAAAGAAAAGAAAAAAAAATGCAACAACACACGGTACCCTCTGTAGAAAGGCCTTCCCCAGGAAAGATTCGAGATTTAAGTAAAAGTTTTGGAGATGAGTCCTTCGCGTCCATCATTCCCGTGCCAACTTCGCTCGTTTTTCCCACTGATGTTCTCCTCCTCTCCGTCTCTCTACAGCCAGGACTCCTGGAGCCAACTTCCCATCTAATCCGTGTGTCGAAGAGCGCCCCGACCTTGGGCATTGCCATCGAAGGGGGTGCAAACACGCGACAGCCCCTGCCCAGGATTGTCACCATCCAGGTATGAGTTCAGGGGTTCCTCAAGGAAGTGGGGTCCTCTGGTCCTTGGAAAGGACACCTAAGGAAATTATTTTTGGTAAGAAGGGTTAGAAAAATGCTAAGAGACGTTTTCTCCATAGCTTTGCTCTCCGACTGGTCCTGACCTTGAAGAGCCAAAGAAAGGGCTTTTGTGATAAATTCTTCCCCTAAATTCCCAAAAAACTTTTGAATTGTTCTTTTTTTTCCCCTTCTTTCTTTCTTTCTTTCTTTCTTTCTTTCTTTCTTTCTTTCTTTCTTTCTTTCTTTCCTCCCTTCTTTCTTTCTTCCTGCCTTTCTGCCTTCCTCCAATTGCTCTATCTTGCCTTTCTTTCTCTCTTCCTCTCTCCTTCCTTCCTTCCTTCTTTCCTTTCTCTTTCCTTCCTTCTTTCCTTCCTTTCTCTTTGCTTTCTCTTTTTTCTTTCTCTCTTTCTACTTCTTTCCTAACTTCTTTCTTTCTTTCCTTCCTTCCTTTCTGCCTTCCTCCAATTGCTCTATCTTGCCTTTCTCTCTTCCTCTCTCCTTCCTTCCTTCTTTCCTTTCTCTTTCCTTCCTTCCTTCCTTCTTTCTTTCCTTTCTCTTTGCTTTCTTTTTTCTTTCTCTCTTCCTACTTCCTTCCTAACTTCTTTCTTTCTTTCTTTCTTCCTTCCTTCCTTCCTTCCTTCCTTCCTTCCTTCCTTCCTTCCTTCCTTCCTTCCTTCCTTCCTTCCTTTCTGCCTTCCTCTTATTGCTCTATCTTGCCTTTCTTTCTCTCTTCCTCTCTCCTTCCTTCCTTCCTTCTTTCCTTTCTCTTTCCTTCCTTCTTTCCTTCCTTTCTCTTTGCTTTCTCTTTTTTCTTTCTCTCTTTCTCCTTTCTTCCTAACTTCCTTTCCTTCTCTGCTCTCTCTTGTCTTTTCCTTCCCTGCCACAGAAGGGCGGTTCTGCTCACAACTGCGGCCAGTTGAAGGTGGGCCAAGTGATCCTGGAAATCAACGGCACGGCCCTCTGCGGGAAGGAGCACCGCGAAGCCGCTCGTATTATTGCCGAGGCTTTCAAGACGAAAGAGAAGGATTACATCGATTTCCTTGTCACAGAATTTAACGTTGCACTTTAGGGGTCTGGAAGACCCCAAAGCCAAAAGACCAAGAGATGGGAGGAAAGAATAGGGTTACGAGATGTCCGATGTGCCCAGTTGCGTGCACGCTGTCAGGATTCCGACGGATGCCTTGAGCCAAGCTTCAAAAGAAATCCAGTTATTTATTAGGAGCTTCATGTCGGAACGTTTCAGGTGAAGTCAACTCCGGCCCCACGTAATTTACGCCCCAATCATGACCCTGTTTCCCCCCCTCTCCCCAAGGTGTGTCATCACTCACATTCGCCAACGGAGCAATTTTGCGGATTGTAGAGATCATTCCCCTCCGGCTGCTTTGGGTAACTCTGGGCAACAGCCTTGAGAAAGATATGTCTGGAATGTGCTCCTGTCTTTGGCTGCTTCGTCGGTTTCCCATCCCCCTTGCCTATGGCAACTCGAGAGCAGGCCAGGGATGCTTTGCGAGTTGACACACACCTGTACACCCAGGTAGAGCCTAGACAGGATTTCCCACCGAGCAAATGTAGGGTTGGATTGACCTCTCCTCAACATAATTTATCTCTGCTAACGGCTCCCCAATCTTGATAGACCTTGAGAAGCCCATCATCCTTCTTTCCAGCGACCATCCTTAACTGGTTCGTAAACCACCAGCTAGCTCACCTGTCTCTACTCCTCTGCCTCCGTCTTCGAATAACCTGGCAAGGCACCTATGTGAAAATGTCACTTGCTTCCTCTCGTAGCTCTTCCTACCTTCTTCCCCTTGTATCTTACGGGAACATCTTACAATCATGGCAGGTCCCAGTTTGGGCAGGAGAAGATCCGGGCACCATCAGAGGGAAGTAAAACCATCCATGGATTCTGATTCCGATGTTTTCGGATTTCATCCCAGTTGATTGACGCCTCTGCAGTGACCTTCCCTGGATTCCGCCTTGTCGTCGGTCCCTAGCCAATAATAATGGGGGGGAACCCTTCAAGATTTCACTATATGTACATAAAAGAGAGACTGTGGTTTAATTTTTCAATAAACGTGTTAGAAAAAAGAACCGCGGCTGTTATTTGGTTCCACCAGCTTTTCACCACCATATAAAAAAGATGTGGAGACTCTAGAAAGAGTGCAGGATTTTTTAAAGAAAAGGCCGAATAGCCACTTGTCTGAAATTGTATAGGACAGTGATGGCGAACCTTTTCGGCACTGAGTGCCCAAACCAAAACGCACATAGATGCATTTGTATGTGTGTGCGCCGGAAACCCAAAGAACAGCTGACTGGCGCCCGCATGCCTGTTTTGGGGCCATTTTCAGGCTGTTTTTCAGGACATTTTGAGGCTGTTTTCTGGGCCATTATCGGCCCCAAAATGGCCTGAAAATGGCTCTGAAAACAGTCCAGAAAACCGGCCAGAAAACAGCCCAGAAATAACCTGAAAATGGCCCAAAATACAGTCTGTTTTTTGGCCATTTTTCTGGTGGTTTTCAGGTGGTTTTCCAGTGCTCTGGTGTGCGTGAATACCAGCTGGCACGCCAGACACCAGAAAAGCAGCTGGTAATGGCACGTGTGTCCACAGAGAGGGGCTCTGTGTGCCACCTCTGGCACATGTGCCATAGGTTTGCCATCACGGGCAGAGGATCTCCTGCTGAAGCAGGGGGTTGGACTAGAAGACCTCCAAGGTCCCTTCCAACTTTTTCTACTTTTTCTACTTTTGCACCAAAACACCCTTCCCACCCATTGGCTAGAAGGCTGTGAAATCACAGAATTCAATCCCCTGCCCCAGATGTCACAACAACCACCAATATTTCCCTGATCTTAGGCGGTACAGCTCATCCTTGACTTACGACGATACGCTTAAGGCATCCTAGGCACTTTTGTCACTCTCTGGTTTCAGTTGCATTTTTTATTTTATTTTATTTTATTTATTTATTTTTAATTTGATTTCTATGCCGCCCTTCTCCGGAGACTCAGAGCGGCTTACAATGTGCTCAGCAATAGCCTTCATCCTTTTGTATATTTATACAAAGTCAGCTTATTGCCCCCACAAACTGGGTCCTCATTTTACCTACCTTAGAAAGGATGGAAGGCTGAGACAACCTTGAGCCTTGGCGAGATTCGAACCTGCAGTAATTGCAGGCAGCTGGTCTTAATAACCAGCTTAATAACAGGGTGCCTTAGACCACTGTGCTACCAAGGCTCTTTAAAGGCATTTAAAAATAGGCAGGTGTGTTTGTTTTCTTGTGGATCTGTGGAAGGGTGGACACCGCTCGTCTTCAGCTTACGACCGCAATTGAGCCCAAAATTTATGTCGCCAAGTTGAGAAATTTGTTAAGTCGGTTTGGCCCCATTTTGTGGCTTTTCTGGCCACCGTCCTTAAGGGAATTGCTGCGGTTGTTAAATTAGTAACCCCGCTGTTAAGTGAGCCTGGTCAGAAGGTCACAAAAGTGGATCAGAGAACACTGCTACGGTCATAAGTATGAAACAGTTGCCAAACGTCTGAATTTTGATCACATGACCATCTGCAAAGGTCGTAACTGTGAAAAAATGGTCCTAAGCAGTGGTGAAATTCAATTTTTTTTACTATTGGTTCTGTGGGCGTGGCTTGGTGGGCATGGCAGGGGAAGGATACTGAAAAACCCCCAGTCCCTCCCCATTCCTGGGGGAAGGATATTGCAAAATCTCCATTCCCTCCCCACTCCAGGGGAAGGATATTGCAAAATCTCCATTCCCACCCCACTCTGGGGCCAGCCAGAGGTGGTATTTGCCGGTTCTCCAAACTACTCAAAATTTCCGCTACCAGTTCTCCAGAACCTATCAGAACCTGCTGGATTTCACCCCTGGTCCTAAGTCCCTTTTTTCAGAGCCCTTGTCACTTTGAACGGTCACTAAATAAACTGTTGCCTTCTGAAGAACTGAAGAAGCTTCTTGGACGAGAAGCGAAACCTCTTCAAAGAAAAACCAGGAAGTCCGGTTGCCTTCTGAAGAACTGAAGAAGCTTCTTGGACAAGAAGCGAAACCTCTTCAAAGAAAAACCAAGAAGTCCCAGTTGCCTTCTGAAGAACTGAAGAAGCTTCTTGGACGAGAAGCGAAACCTCTTCAAAGAAAAACCAAGAAGTCTCAGTTGCCTTCTGAAGAACTGAAGAAGCTTCTTGGACAAGAAGCGAAACCTCTTCAAAGAAAAACCAAGAAGTCCCAGTTGCCTTCTGAAGAACTGAAGAAGCTTCTTGGACGAGAAGCGAAACCTCTTCAAAGAAAAACCAAGAAGTCTCAGTTGCCTTCTGAAGAACTGAAGAAGCTTCTTGGACAAGAAGCGAAACCTCTTCAAAGAAAAACCAGGAAGTCCCAGTTGCCTTCTGAAGAACTGAAGAAGCTTCTTGGACGAGAAGCGAAACCTCTTCAAAGAAAAACCAGGAAGTCCCAATTGCCTTCTGAAGAACTGAAGAGGCTTCTTGGATGAGAAGCGACACTTTTTCAAAGAAAAACCAGGAAGTCCCAGTTTTTTATTTATTTATTTTATTTATTTATTTGATTTGATTTCTATACCGCCCTACTCCCGAAGGACTCAGTGGGGTGCACAGCCAAACAATAAAACACATACATACAAAATTTAAAAGTAGAACTAAAATCAAATTAAATAGTTGCCTTCTGAAGAACTGAAGAGGCTTCTTGGATGAGAAGTGAGACCTCTTCAAAGAAAAACCAGAAAGTCCAGTTGCCTCTTGAGAAAAAAAGCACCTTTGGGACGCATGGCAAGCAACTCTCCCTTGCAGACAATTGGGTTTGGAGAAATGCCCCACTTTCCAGGGGGATCCGACCTCCCCCCCCCAATTTCCCCCACTGATCCATAACTCCCTGCAGGAAACTATTATCCCCCTCCCTCCCTCCCTCCCTCCCTCCTTCCTTCCTTCCTTCCTTCCTTCCTTCCATCCATCCATCCGCTTTGGACCCAACGAAAGGCAAGCTTTGCCTTCCATTCAAAACTCTTCTT
>NW_027256897.1:6854383-6861883 GCF_029215685.1 Pituophis catenifer annectens | reverse complement strand
CAGATGGATATTAATTAGGTTAGCGGTGACAAGACCTGTCTTATTACTGGGGTGGGCTTCAATCAACTCTCTTTGTCTTGCTTGATAAGCAAGGAAGGAGCGAGACTTATCCTTTTATTCATACAGCTTGCATTTGTAACACTCAACTGGCAATCTTCACTTTAAAAATGACAACTGTGCTTTGGAACAATAGGAATAGAGAACGTTGTTGCTTTACTGGTTGAGACCAACAGCTGTCCAGTTTTGGATTCTCTGCTGGGATGGAAGGCAGCTGTCCAGAATTTCAGATGGATCGTTTTTTTCTGAGCCTCATCTGGAGAAGAATTGAATGCGTGACTTATTTAGCCGGTCAAACTAGATCTTCTCTCCTGGACGACAATGTTTTGCATTCAATCAGTGTCACTGTAATTAAATTCTTGGAGGTCCCCTCTGCCTTTTTAAGAGCTTCCGAAATGCTCCCAATAGAATTCTGGTCAAAGGTTCCAAAATCCATCAATAATGGATGTGTAGGGGGAAAAAAAAAACCAGGCAGAGCTGAGGGTGGAGTTAAGCAAGTCATCAGCTTAGAGTCTTTACATTGCCACAAACAGTCCAAGTCGAACCCTTCCTGAATTCCATTGACTCTTTATCTGGCACCAATTTTGTGTTGAACGTTAGTTGACCAGATTCTTGTGAATCAATGAATCAATCTTCAATGCTGCAACCTGATTGATGGCCCTGATTCTTTGTGCCCCAATAGAATGGGACAACTCGCTGCAGCCAAGTCATGGCCAACTCACCATGGCCAACTCACCATGGCCAACTAATCATGGCCAATTCATAGTTGGATACCAAAAGTGACAGACTTCCAGATAGAATACACCCCAGAATTGTTTCTTCTAGGAATAATGAAAAGGAAATACAAAAAAACCCCAAAACCATATTGTCAGCGTTGCAACGCTGGCATAGAGGGAGCAGAGGAGAGCGAAAGATAAACTCTGAGACTTTTGCCTGCTAAATCCCTTTGAAGCCCGGTTGTCGTGGAAATAAGGGGAGGTGGCACATTCCTGGGAAATGATGGGGAAAAGAAGCCTGAAGAATGACTTGGAAGACAGCCAATGAGAAGCAGAGATTTGGGGATCGGAAAGGGAGGGATTGGGAGGCAAAAGGTCAGTCTCATCCGCGCGGAGTCATGATCCGGTGGCTGAGCTCAATTAAAGATTTCCTTAAAGATTGGCAGTTTGGAAATTCATTTAATTTTGAGATAGCACCGCAGTCTGACACATATATTATTCTACACATGACAACTGCGGCAAGATTGGCCTTCACGCAATGTTGGAGAAGCTCAAATATACCCTCTGAAGTTTTCATAATTAAAAAGGTATTGGATTGTGCCAAGATGGACAAAATGACACTTGAATTGAAAGGATGGATGGACTCGGATTTTTACGTAATATGGGAGAAATGGTATAATTGGATCAAAAATAGAAAAGAAGGAAAATGATAGAATGTAGATTTAGTAAAAATATGTAGAGAATACTAGTGTGATAATATGTAAATGGTAGCAGTCAAGCACAAGAGTTGAATAATTATTGTTTAATTGTAAAAATTAAATAAAACAATTTTTTTTAAAAAAAAATAGAATAACGCTGATTAAAAGCTTTTTAACTGCTCTTTGGGGTTGGTGGGAATTGAAGTCTAATGATAGACTGATGGCTTGGGATGGAGAAGAAGCTGGACTTTCCCATTTGAGGTTTCATAGAGTGTCCTGGAAGGTTGATGCAACGATCTTCCTTTTGGAACCAC
This sequence comes from Pituophis catenifer annectens, assembly GCF_029215685.1. Classification (NCBI taxonomy): domain Eukaryota; kingdom Metazoa; phylum Chordata; class Lepidosauria; order Squamata; family Colubridae; genus Pituophis; species Pituophis catenifer. The sequence continues at coordinate 6,860,098 of NW_027256897.1, read as the reverse complement.
CTTTATTAAATAATCCTGAAAATAGTGTTGGGTGCTATAATTTCCAGTGCCTTTCAGGCACCCTCTCTTGTTTCCCAACACGTGTTTCCATCTCCCCAATTAAGCTCTGTTCAAAAATCGTAGGGAAGATGCGTTTAGTAAGGTTTCGTCTGATTTTGAACCCCTCCTTGGGATGATGATGGTTAGAATGAAAATAAAATAAAATAAATAGATGATATACTTTGATAGCTAAGTACGTGGTCCTTGTATCTCCATGCAGAGGTGGTATTTAGCTGGTTCGGACCAGTTTGCCTGAACCGGTTGTGGAAATCATGGGTGGGCCTGCCCACCTGCCCTGGCTTTATGCCATCATATTTAGGCACATATTTAGGCACATGCGCAGAATGCACGCGCTCCAGCAAAGCACATGCACGGAAGGCGGGGCGCATGTATAGACGGGGTGCGTGAGAGCGAAGCGAGCACACTCGCCTGCGTGCTCACATTTGCGAACCGGTAGGGAAAGACAATGAATACCAGCCCTGTCTGGAAGCCCTGGAGAATTCTTTGAGGGCTTGATACCTGGAAGAAACCCCCAGCTTCAAAATCTCTACAGCCACAGTTTCATCTCTCAGCATTCCAGGGCGGCTATAACACGATGTTCGCTTCTGATGCGCAAACCAATTTCGAAACTAACGTTGCTGAGCTGCTAAGAAGAGACTTTGCACCACAGAATTGTCCTCTGCAGAGCTGCTTCTTGAGGTTCCTTTAGCGGCTTGCAAGAAATTCTTTAACTTCGCTATTTTGCTGATGTGTTTCTCACTCCTCCTGTGGTTAGGCCTCTTCTCCTTCCCCCCGTGGCCTATTTCTCCATCACAGTCTTTGGCAATTCTGCTTTTAGCTTGGCGACAGGTTTTTTTTTTTTCTTTCTGAGCTTCCTCTTCACACTTCGGTTCTGTCTTGGATCATCTTGAGTCCAGCATCCTGTGTTTTGTTTCTGTGATCTGGCTTAGAGTAGAATCAATTGGGTGCAAACATTTTCTGGCAATTGACCGATTTATTTTTCCATTTTAAAGAGTTTGTGGTTTTCTACCTCAATTGCAGGTTATTTTAGTATCTTCCATTGAATAAGATTTTATCCTTGCTGCAAGCAATTATCCCTCTCTGTGTCTCTCTCTGTCTCTCTGTCTCTCTCTCTCTCTCTCTGTATTTTTCTCTCTGTGTGTCTGTCTGTCTGTCTCTCTTTCTGTCTCTTTCTTTCTCTCTCTCTCAGTGTCTATATCTTTCTCTGTGTGTGTGTCTCTGTCTCTTTCTCTGTCTCTCTTACTCTCTGCTCTCTTTGTCTCTCTCTCTCTCTCTCTCTTTCTGTCTTTCTGTCTCTCTCTATATATATCTTTCTCTCTGTGTGTGTCTGTTTCTCTCTCTGTGTGTGTCTCTCTTTCTCTTTCTCTCTCTCTCACTCTCTCTCTCTCTCTGCTCTCTTTGTCTCTCTTTTTTTTCTCTCTCTCTCTCTCCTCTCTCTTTCTCTGTACAACTATCTCAGTTGCACATATTTCTATCACTTATCCTTCCTGTTTGCGTTTCCGGCCATAATATGCTATCAAGTAAACCTACATCAGATAATGCTAGAAGTTCCGTTCAAATCTCTATTAACCTTTGCAAGAGATGCTTTAAAAATAAATAAACCTGAGTCTCTAGGACCAAGCTCTTCACCCTTTTAAATCGGAGAGTTCTTTTTCTTTCCACTTCTCAATTTCTAAGAGTAAGACTTATGGGCTAAACGTTAGGAGGATAAGAACAACAGTAGAATGTCCCACCTTGGGAAAGGATTAGATGAGCTCTGTGGGTCCCATCCAGTCGCTGGATTAAGATTATCTTCAGAACTGGTGTTCGGGACAACCCTTTAGTCAAACAAAACATTGCGTGAGAAAAGCATGAGTGAGCCAGGAGGTATTTGGTGAGACTTCAGTTTGGTATCTCAAGGTTTTGTCTCCATCAGAGATGCTATCAGATTCTACGAGTTTCCATGGCAGGGCCATTCGTTCTCTTTTAGAAAAACCAAAACTTATTATCATACGTGGTAGACATGTATGAGAGCAAGAAAATATTGGACTAAAATACATACGTGGTTGGAAAAGATGATCAAGCAGCACATACCGTATTTTCCGGAGTATAAGATGAACCTTTTCCCCCCCAAAAAAGTGGGTGAAAATCTGGGTGCGTCTTATACTCCGAATGTAGCCCTACCCAGCCTCTCAAACGGAGGTTTCAAAGGCTGAAAAAAAGCCTCAGAAACAAAGCTTCAGGAAAAAAAAAAGCCTCCAAACAGCTTCAGAAAAAAAGCCTCCAAACAGCTTCAGAAAAAAAGCCTCCAAACAGAGCTTCAGAAAAAAAGCCTCCAAACAGAGCTTCAGAAAAAAAAACTTTTTTTCTGAAGCTCTTTCGGAGGCTTTCAGAGGCAGAAAAAAAGTTTTTTTCTGAAATGGAGTTTCAGAAGTTTCAAAGGCAGCCAGGAATGGGATTTGGGGGTTCTCCGAACTGCACAGAATCTTAGCTAGAGGTTCTCCTGAACCCCTATGAACCCCCAGCAGTCCACCCCTGGATAGACTGACATTAAAAATAAAAGATAAAGGAGATACAGAGTATTATTCAACATGGAATAGGTTCTATCAGTGATTAGATATGAGAGGTAGAAGTTAGAAGGAAGTTTATTGTTATGTATACGTAAAAGATGAATGATATGTATGACTATAAGTACACTAGGATAATTAATAGAAGCACAAATAAGTTAATGCAACTATAATTATTGTATATAACTATATAATTATATAACTATAATTATTGTTATAATTACTACATATATTATCACTATTACTGTTACCATGTTTGTTGTTGTTTTTTTTGCTAAAATGAAACACCTGGACAATACACTGTTTTCAAAATATTTCAAAATACTTATATATAAATAAAAAAAACACATTACAAGAAAAGTCACAAATTTTTTAACGCCTGGTGCCAAGTCCCAGGATTCTTCTACCAAACCAAAACATCACAGGGAATTCAGTTTCATAACAATTGCAACATTCTTTTTCTGAAAAGAAAAATGGTCTTATGATAGATGCTTTTGCAAAAAAAATAAAAATATCAGCAACGTTTGGCAGAGTCAATCTGCACGTGCTGAATCAAGTGAACGAAACGGGACGGAGGATACGGCAGAAAGCAAGGAATTTTGGATGCTTTCTGAGGGCGGAACTATAGTAAAAAAAATATATGCTTGGCCTCATCGCAGAAATGTAATCAGATTTGCAGATTCTCTAAGGCGGTTTGCAGAAATTTGGATCGCTTTGGCACCCGGTGGAAAGATTATGTCGTTTTCCACTCCTAGAGACCACATAGATTTTTTTTCCCCCTGATGATCTAAACCGAGCAATTTCTTGAATCTGTTGCATTCATTTTCATGTCCTGCAAACCTGTGGCATCTTAGCTTTGCAGATCTTACAGAAGTAGAGCTGGCCTCGCACATGCGTGCTAGTCGTTCCCGACTCTAGGAGGCGGTGCTCATCTCCGTTTCAAAGCTGAAGAGCCAGCGCTGTCCGAAGACGTCTCCGTGGTCACATGGCCAGCATGACTCAATGCCAAAGGCGCACGGAACGCTGTTACCTTCCCACCAAAGGCGGTCCCTATTTTTTCTACTTGCATTTTTTACATGCTTTCGAACTGCTAGGTTGGTAGAAGCTGGGACAAGTCACAGGAGCTCAACCCATTACGCGGCGCTAGGGATTCGAACCTCCGAACTGCTGACCTTTCGATCGACAAGCTCAGCATCTTAGCCACTGAGCCACCATGTCCCTTTTTTAATAGAATAGAATAATAAAATAACAGAATACGAGAGTTGGAAAGGACCTTGGAGATCTTTTAATCCAACCCCGTGCTCAAGCAGGAAGACCCTATACCAGTCCAGACAAATGTTTTTTTTCAATCTCTTCTTGAAAGACTCCGGTGAAGGAGCGCCATAAACTTCTGGAAGCAAATCGTCCCACTGTTTAATTGTTCTAACTGTCAGGAAATTTCTCCTTAGTTCTGTCTCAACTTTCACCTTGGAGAGTTCTGCCAGGAGATCAAGGCAGCCAAAATTAGGAACAAGGACACTTTTTGGCAAAGAAATTTACAGCAAGTAAAAAAATGTCCTTGGAGATATGGAGGTGCTTGCTAAAACGTCTTTTTGAAGCGTTTCTAGAAACTTAAGAAATTATCCTTGGCAAAATTCTGGAAAGTGGACTCGTTTAAAATGAGCAGAGAAAATAAGGAAAATCCTTTTTTCTATCTCCTAAAAGTGAGAACAATTAATCAGTGGAACGACTTGCCTCCAGAAGTTTTGGCTGGCCCATCACTGGAGGCTTTGAAGAAGATAGTGGACAACCACTTGTCTGGAATGGTATAGGGCAGGGGTGAAATCTACTTACCTTCCCTACCGGTTCGGAAGTGCATGCGCTGCGTGCACCAACTCTTTGTGCATTCGCAAACCCTTCTGCGCATGCGCAGAGAGTAAAAAACAGGTTACTTCCTGGTTAAAACCAAGAAGTAACGATGACCGGGCAAGTGGGTGGAGCCTCGAGCTGCCATCGCTACCGGTTCTCTGAATCACCGGCTGTCATCACTACCGGTTCGGGCGAACCGGGCCGAACCGGGAGCATTTCACCCCTGGTATAAGGTCTCCTGCCTGATCAGAGAGTCAGACTAAAAGTCCTCCAAGGTTCCCTCCTTCCAACTCTGTTATTCTGTTCTTTTCTAAATTATAGATCTGTTGTGGCAAGTTGTTTGCTCTTTTTCTTTTTGAAATATCCAAGGAGGGTTTTGTTGGCTAAGTTCACTTCTACCGTCTTAACTTTTGGGAACTGTCTTGAGTAGCTGGTGAAGAATTTTGAGAAAGGGTCGTCATCCCTGTTTCCAAATCTCTCCTCTTTCTCTCAGCTTCTCTGTGAAAGGGAGCAGATCTGAGTGGCCCCGAGCGATGAACTATTTCAATAAATTTCACCGCATTCTGGGGGAAAGTACTGTTTTGAGGAAGGGTGGAAAGAAAAGGAAGCGTTTTGTACTTCTTTAAAAATGGGGCTCCACGTTGAAGCTACAAAGGAGGGTAAATTTGGCAGGGGGAAAATAAAAAAAATCTAGCCGGATTTGTATGGTCAGGTTCCACGCTGCTGTTTATTATGTCCTGGTGCTTTCAGATAAGGTTTTTCTAGAGCAATTGCCTGCCTCGTTTTTAGACTGTTCCAAGGAGCCTGAATAGGATATTTTTATTTTTTTATTTTATTTTTTGTATCCCCCTTTATTATTTTTTACAAATAACTCAAGACAGTGAACATATCCAATGCACCTTCCTCCTCCTATTTTTCACTTAACAATAACTCTTTGAGGTAGGTTGGGCTGGCATAGAAAGACTGGCCCAAAGGCACTCAACTGCCTTCCATGCCTAAAGCTGGACTAGAATTCACCATCTCCTAGTAATTGTCCCAAAGTCATCTAGCCAACTTTCATGCCTAAGGTGGGACTAGAATTCACTGTCTCCTGGTGATTGTCCCAAAGTCATCTAGCCAGCTGGCTTTCATGTCTAAGGTGAGACTAGAACTCACCATCTCCTGGTGATTTTCCCAAAGTCATCTAGCCAGCTTTCATGCCTAAGGCAGGACTAGAACTCACCATCTCCTGGTAATTGGCTCAAAGTCACCCAGCTGGCTT
>NW_027256897.1:6456883-6849383 GCF_029215685.1 Pituophis catenifer annectens | reverse complement strand
ATGGTCTGGACTTCCCTGAAGATCGAAAGTTCTCCTGGGAGTTAGGAAGAAATCTGGACAGTCACGGGCACAGTTCTCTAGAAAGTTCCTTGCCGTACAATCAGCGACTCTTGGATTTCCAATCTCTGGAAGATCTTCAGAATTGTCCCGGCATTGACGCCGAGACTTGTCCGGAGTTATCCTGGATGGAGGATTTGGAACAACCTCTTGAGAAAGAACCTCCAGCGGAGATCGCTCAAACCATGCAGCAGCTCGCTTTCAACAACAACACCGTAGAAAGACTTTCGGATTCGAGAGAGACGGCGCCGATGTCCCACACCTTCAAACGAGTTGGCAGCCAATTGGAGAAACGAACACGCAAGCCGAAAGCAGATATACCCCACGGGCTGTTGTCGAAAGGTCCAAGGCAGTCCAGATCTCTGAGCCCTCAACGAATAACCAGCCAGAAAAAATCTGGACATCCTGCTTTGAAAGAACCAGACCGAGAGACTCAGTCAAACTCTGGGACGAGAGACGTCACACAATACGGCCGAGGGAAACTCAACTACCCATTACCAGATCTGTCCAAAGTGGAAGCCCGGGTTAAGTTCCCCAAGGATCCTCAAAGCTACCAACCACCTCAAGGAAAATCTTCTCCGGCGAGCTGGAAGGAGGTTAGGAAGCCGGTCATCTTCAAGTCACCTGCCGAGATTGTCCGAGAGGTGTTGTTGAGCAGCGGAGAAGGATCTCCTCCAAAATGTCCCATGCCCACCATCTCTGTTATTCCCGAGGAACTGAAGTCTCCCAGACAGGCTACGGAACTGGTGCATCAGCTTCAGGTAATGTCTCCTGGACGGATTCCGAAAATTCTTTTCCTGAACATTGGGAGTCCTTGAATTACGACCGAACCTGAACCCGCCAAATTGCTAAGTGAGAAATCGGTTTAGCCCCAGTTTTATGACTTGTCTTGGCCCGTTTGTGAAGCAAATCTAGTCCCACAGTTGTTAAGTGAATCTGGCTTCCCCTATCTGGCGACCGTCATAAATATGAGTCCGTGTTCAAGCATCCAAATATAAATCCCACGACCGTGCGGAACAGTCACGAAATGAACTGTCGTAAGTCGAGGACGGCCTATATAGGTAGTCCTCGGCTTACAACAGCACATTGAGTGACGCTTCGAAATTACAGTGGGGAAATTACACTGAGAAAGGTGACCTATGACCATTTTTCACACTTACGATCGTCCCCATAAACAAAATTCAGACATTTGGAAACCGGCTCAATTTATGATGGTCACAGTGTTTTAAGATCCCGTCTTGTGACCGACTGAAAATTGAAGTCCACGGGGAAGCCGAGATTCACTTTGCAACCGTGGGACTGACTAAACAACTTGCAGTGCTTTGCTTAACAGCGGCGGCAAGCTAGGTTGTAAAATGGGGGCAAAGCTCACTTCAGAACTGTCTCACTTAGCGACATAAATTTTGGGCTCCATTGTGGTCGTAAGTGGAGGTCTACCTATATAACCAGATGTTTTGCACTCTTCCCTCCTTTTAAACTGCAAGCCTCTAGATAGGTGGCCTCTAGATAGTCCACAATATGGATTGTCCTCGACTTACGACCGTAATTCAGCCCCAAATTTCTGCGGCTAAGCAAAGTGACTTTGCGAAGTGACTTTTGCCCCATTTTACGACCTTTCTTGCCACCGTTGTTAAGCGAATCGCTGCCGTCGTTAAGTCAGCAAGACCCTTGTTCAGCGAATCTGGCTTCCCCGTTGACTTGGCTCATCGGAAGGCTGCAAAAGAGGATCGCGTGACACGCTGCGACTGTCGTAAATACGAGTCAGTGGCCAGACGTCTGAATTTTGATCCCGTGGCAGATGCCTCAGGGGTTGTAAGGGTGAAACACGGTCCCCGAGTCCCTTCGGTGCCATTACAACTTTGAACAGCCACTAAAACACAACCGTTGTAAGTCAGGGACTGCCTCTATTCCTCCAGGCGGAATTTTTCTCCCACTTTGCACAGGAGCATTAGGGAGAGAAAACCCCTTTGGTCTGGCGTAGAGGCTTGTCAATTTGCAGAAATGTATTTTTTGATTACTACTATTCTTCTCGCTGATCTGGAGGTTTGCTCATTCATGTGAATGAGCAAACTCCGTCTCTGAAGGCATCAATAGAAAAATCTAGGCCACTAGCCAAAAGCAAGTTATCTAATGCACCCTCCGCAGGTCTGCATCAATCTAAGCGGAGAGAGGTCACAACCTACACACATTATGCATATTTCCCCACTTTGTGTGTGTGTATGTCCCTTTGTGTGTGCATCCTTCAAGATTAAAGCACCGTTCGTAGCCATTCAGTCCTTGGCTTCTAGTAACCGGTTCATTCATATACAGGTAGCTCTTAACACAATGGTGAATAGAATAGAATAGAATAGAATAGAGTAGAGTAGAGTAGAGTAGAGTAGAGTAGAGTAGAGTAGAGTAGAGTAGAAGAATAGAATAGAATAGAATAGAATAGAATAGAATAGAATAGAATAGAATAGAATAATAGAATAAAAAATAGAAAGTGGAATGGAAGAATAGAATTAGAATTAGAATAGAATAGAATAGAATAGAATAGAATAGAATAGAATAGAATAGAATAGAATAGAATAGAATAGAATAGAATAGAAAAGGAAGAAAAGGAAATAGAAAAGGAAATAGAAAGTGGAATGGAAGAATTAGAAAAGAAAAGAAAAAAATAGAATAGAATAGAATAGAATAGAATAGAATAGAATAGAATAGAATAGAATAGAATAGAAAAAAGAAAAGAAAAGAAAAGAAAAGAAAAAAGAAAAAATAGATAAGAAAATAGAAAGTGGAATGGAAGAATAGAATAGAATAGAATAGAATAGAATAGAATAGAATAGAATAGAATAGAATAGAAAATAGAAAAGGAAATAGAAAAGGATATAGAAAGTGGAATGATAGAATAGAGTAGAGTAGAAAATAGAAAGTGGAATGGAAGGAGAGAAGAGGGAATAGAACAGAACAGAATGGAATAGAATAGAATTCTTTATTGGCCAAGTGTGATTAGACACACAAGGAATTTGTCTTCGGTGCATATGCTGTCAGTGTACCCTTCAATGTTACAATGGCACCAAAAAAAAGTGGCTTAGGACCATTTTTCACACTTACGACCTTTGCAGCACCATGTGATCAAAATTTGGACGCTTGGCCACTGACTCATACTTATGACCATTGCTCTGTGCCATATACAGATCATACACCCTCAAAGCACTTCCTATTCCATAAGGGGCGTGTAAATGAAACACCGTGTTCTCTTCATCACTTTTTTTAGGAAGACTACCACAAACTTCTAACCAAGTACGCTGAAGCTGAGAACACCATCGACCGGTTGCGGCTGAGTGCCAAGGTACCAGATAATATACGATAACTATCGTATTATCCAAGTCTTTTCTGTAACCTTTGCTTTGTGGGTACCAGGTTCTCCTAATGGAACACCTTATGAACATAACCTGGTTGGGGAACAGGTAGTAGCTGATTGCAGAACAGAGGTTGTGTGTGTAGGACTTCATAGGTTTCACTGGTCAGAGAAGACCATGCTTATTACAGATTATTAATGAGTTAATGAGTTGGAAGGGACCTTGTAAGTCATCTAGTCCAACCCCCCGCTTCACCATTTCCAACAAATGGCAGTCCGGTCTCTTGTTGAAAGCCTCCAGTGATGAAGCTCCCACAATTTCTGAAGGCATCTTGGTTGATTGTTCTCCCTCAGAAAAATTCTCCTTATTTCTAGGTTGAATCTCTCCTTGATCAGTTTCCATCCATTATTCCTCGTTTGCGGAAAAATCAAAATATTTCTTTCTTTTTTTTTTATGGTATTTTTATTGTTAAAGAATAACAGAAAAGAAAAAACAATACAAAAATCAATAGTAAAGAAAGAAAAAATTTCCCCCCCAACGTGCTATACAAATGGAAAGGAAGTTTTAGGAAATTAAAGTCTTCAATTCTTCCAAAAATCTCTTTGATAAGGTACTGGCGCCGATTCATCCAATCTCCCAAGTGCAAAGTCCACAAATGGTTGCCAAGTTTTCCAAAAAAACATTCTCTTTGTATATACCACTTCTAATTTTAATATCACAAGTCAATTTATCATTTAATGCAAATTTCCGTGTTTCATTATACCATTCTTCTAATTTTAAGTCAACATTTAATTTCCAATATCTAGCAATTATTTTAGCTAATTGCTAAAATCAAAATATTTCATTTTGATTCATTTCTTTTTTTAAAAAAAAAATCCAAGCTTTGTTTCAAAAGCAGTAGAATTGAGATTAGTTCTGGATCCCATCGTTTTAGAAAATCATTGTGAGTCAGAACTCCTCGCGATAAAATGAGATCTGGCTGGCTTTTAAAGGCTTTTCTTCAGCTCTACAATTCGGCGAAGGAGGTCTTGAAGGAAGTCTTTAGGGCTGTTGAAAAGAAGAAGAGAGAATTGTATTTTTCGAGGGGAGAAGGCAACGCTGGTCTTTCTTTATTAAGATGACTCAGCCAGTTTCGCCTTGAACAGGAAATGAAATGCAAAAAAGAGGGGGGGAATTCAGAACATGCCGGATTTGCAACTGGCTGTTCTTTGCTCTTCGACTTCCTGCGTCTCAAGATTGTGACAGATTCTTCCCCCTTCCTGTGTGTCCCACAGAGGCGTAGAATCAAGTATTAGTACCGCTTTATAAAACCCTAGTAAAAACCACACCTGGAACACTGCAACCAATTTTGGTCACCACGTTACAAAAAAAGATGATGAGACTTTTGGGGGAAAAAAATTCTCATTTGTATTTGTATTTATTTGTTTGTCAAACATGTACAAGATAGCAGGTATAAATATAAACATGGATATGAACAAAAGGAATGAATGCAAATAAATGGGGAGAGTAGGACAGGGACGGTAGGCACGCTGGTTGCGCTTATGTACATCCCCTTTACGGACCTCTTAGGAATGGGGTGAGGTCAGTGGTGGGATTCAGCCAGTTCGCACCACTTCGGGAGAACCGGTTGTTAACTTCTGACCAGTTTGGCAAACTGATTGTTTGGAGAAATCATTAGGGTGGAGAACCGGCTGTTAAATTACTTGAATCCCACCACTGGGTGAGGTCCACGGTAGACAGTTTAAGGTTGAAGCTATGGGGCTTTGAGGATGTAACAACTGAGTCAGATAGTGAATTCCAGGCATTGACCACTCTGTTGCTGAAGTCGTATTTTCTACAATGGAGTTTAGAGCGGCTTACCTTGAGTTTGTATCTATTGTTTGCCCGTATATTATTGCGGTTGAAGCTGAAGTAGTCATTGACAGGTAGGACATTGTAGCAGACAATTTTGTGTACTACGTTTAGGTCAGACCGAAGACGGCATAGTTCCAGGTTGTCTAAGCCCAAAGTTTCAAGCCTGGTGGCATAAGGGATTCTGTTGTGAGCAGAGGAGTGGAGGACTCTTCTCGTGAAATACCTCTGACCCGCTCAATTATATTAATGTCCGATATATAGTCTGGATTCCAGGCAGACGAGCTGTATTCGAGAATTGGTCTGGCAAAGGTTTTGTATGCCCTAGTTTGCAGTTTGATGTTACCAGAGAAGAAGCTTCGCAAAAGCCTTGGTAGTACAGTGGTCTAAAGCACCCTGTTATTAAGACCAGCTGCCTGCACTTACTGCAGGTTCGAATCTCACCAAGGCTCAAGGTTGACTCAGCCTTCCATCCTTTCTAAGGTAGGTGAAATGAGGACCCAGTTGTGGGGGCAATAAGCTGACTTTGTATAAATATACAAAAGAATGAAGGCTATTGCTTAGTGCGTTGTAAGCCACCCTGAGTCTCCGGAGAAGGGCGGCATATAAATCAAATAAAAAAATAAAATAATAAATAAATAAATAAATGCTGGTCTTTTAGTTACTTTTTTATAATTGATTTCTTTTTCCCCTTAAAAAAAAATGAGAAGCATTACCTTTGGAACTGCTCCTCAGGACCAGTCATCGTTTTACAAATTCTTGTCCTGTTTCCCTCCATCCTTTGCTGAAAAAATCTCCACTGGGTTTGTTGGGGGGGGAAAGCCCTGTCCACCATGATGCTCTCATGCCATCACAATGCTTAGTTTATGGAGACATCTCAGGAGATTTGAAGGAGAGCTGGCTGGGGCAACTAAAGATGTGGATCAGTTTCAGAAATCCAGTTCTAACTGCTAGAACATAAGCAGGAGAGGAGACGTAGAATTCCACCTCCACTTGTGCGATTCGGAGGACGATGGCAGTTGGGGACCAGAGAAAGCAGGTAGAGGTTGTACAGGTAAAGGTTCCCCTCGCACATATGTGCTAGTCGTTCCTGACTCTAGGGGGCGGTGCTCATCTCCATTTCAAAGCTGAAGAGCCAGTGCTGTCTGAAGACATCTCCGTGGTCATGTGGTCGGCATGACTCAACGCCAAAGGCACACGGAACGCTGTTACCTTCTCACCAAAGGTGGTCCCTATTTTTCTACTTGCATTTTTTACGTACTTTCAAACTGCTGGGTTGGCAGAAGCTGGGAAAAGGGAGCTCACCCCATTATGTGGCACTAGGGATTCGAACCCCTGAACTGCCACTTTTTGATCGACAAGCTCAGTATTTTAGCCACTGAGCCACCGCATCCCTACAGCCAAAAAGGCCGTAGCCATTTATAAAATCCAGACTTCCAGGTTGAAGTGTAATCGAAACCCGAATGAAAGGGGCAAAGTCCATATTTTCAGCCCTAAAGTGAATGGGCTTGGAGGTGAAACCCAGCAGAATCATTGTGAGCCTCTGAATAACAAAGTTGGAAGGGACTTTGGAGGTCTTCTAGTCCAACCCCCCTAGACCATTTCAGACAAATGATTGTCCCATCTCTTCCTAAGAACCTCCAGCGTTGGAAATTCTGGAGGCAAGTCATTTCACTGATTAATTGTTCTCACAGTCATTTTCTTTTCTTAGTTTTAGGTTGGTTCTCTCCTTGGTTAGTTTCCATCCGTTGCTTCTTGTCCTGCCTTCAGGTGCTTTGGAAAACAGGTTGACTGGAGAGCATCTTGAGTATTCTTGACCAGATTTAACCTAATCTATCCACATAGATCTACTCTGTGACTCTCCAGGGTTTGACATACCTAAAGGTTATGTGTCATTATCCCTCCCATTTTAAGAGCCTTGATAGTACAGTGGTCTATGCACCCTGTTATTAACACAGCTGCCTGCAATTTACTGCTGGTTCGAATCTCTCCAAGGCTCAAGGTTGACTCAGCCTTCCATCCTTTCTAAGGTAGGTGAAATGAGGACCCAGTTTGTGGGGGCAATAAGCTGACTTTGTATAAATATACAAAAGGATGAAGGCTATTGTTTAACGCATTGTAAGCCGCCCTGAGTCTCCGGAGAAAGGCGGCATATAAATCAAATTAAAAAAAAAAAAAAGTAGAAAAAGGGCAAGTTTGAACGTGAGCTCTTTCCTTGAATTTACTGCTAAGTTACTAACCTTGGCTTTAGGTGCCCAGTCGAGAAACTGGATTATTTCTTTCCAAACTCTTCAAGGAATGTTTGAGATTGATTGGTTTTAAACCGTTCCATCTTGCCTTCCTTTGATGAAACCAAAGAGATGCCGAGGTGGCGCAGTGGTTAGAGTGCAGTACTGCAGCTACTTCAGCTGACTGCTAGTTCAGCCGATCAGCCAATCAAATCTCACCGGCTCAAGGTTGACTCAGCCTTCCATCCTTCCGAGGTGGGTAAAATGAGGACCCAGATTGTTGGGGGAAATATGCTATTTAGTATACAGTCTTTGGTGTAAGCCGCCCAGAGTCCTCGGAGAGTGGGCAGCATAGAAAATATTTATTTATTTATTTATTATATTTCTATACCGCCTTTCTCCCGTAGGACTCAAGGCGGTGTACAGTCAAGAAAAATATAGATACACAAACATCATAAAATTGCTAATTTAAATTATTATTATAACATAGTTTGGCCCAATTAAATAGAACCTAAAATTAGATAACATTTTAAAAACATTCACATGTTCATATGTTTAGCCCCGCCTGTTGGAACATCAGGGTCTTGAGGGCATGGCGGAAAGCACGGAGATCAGGGATATTCCGTATCTCGGGGGGCAGTTCATTCCAAAGGGTTGGAGCCCTCACAGAGAAGGCCCTCCCCCTGGGAGTCGCCAGTCGGCATCATTTGACTGACGGTACCCTGAGTAGTCCCTCCCTGTGAGAACGAACTGGTCGGTGGGAGGCTATTGGTGGCAAAAGACGGTCTCGTAGGTACCCAGGTCCTAAGCCATGGAATATGACTAATAATAATAAAATAATGCCCCTGCATTGCCTATTTTCCTTTCTTCTTCTTCTTTTTTTTTTCTTTTTTGGAGATCACGATGAGATAGATTTCTTCTAATTTTTTCCCTGCTCCCTTTCAGGTACGCTTGTACAGCGACCCTCCGAAGCCCAGCCAGGCCATTGAAATGGGGAGAATATCAGAGGCGTCCAAAGTGGTCACGTTCAGCATCCCTCAAATCAGGTCCGCCGAGATCACAAAGCGGTCCAGCCAAGCATTCATGAGTGGTCAAGGTGAAGGTAAGTGTGAGACATTTGCATCTGGTCTTCCTCGATCTTGGGAGAAACTGCGTCATTCCCCTTAAGGGCGAAAGCTGTAAACCGGGCAAGTAATTGATTGGCTGATTCTCCAATGCTCAATTCCAGTCGTACCTGGGAAGGGTATGAGTGGGAATTCCCAAGGCTGTAGACTAGACTGACAAGCAGAAAAAACTCCCTCAAAAGAAGCTGGAGCAAGGCGTTTTTCTCTCTCTCCAGCCGCACTGAGCCAGTAGTATATAAATAGGGAGGAAAATCCACTCCTTTCTAGCCCTGATGATGTTACCTAGTTGGGTCATGGAATGTCCGCAAGAAAACCACTAAGCTCAGAGAACACCAAGGATCCTACACTCCTCCTCATCTTCCTTCTTCTCCTCCTCCTTTGTCTCTTTCTCTCCCCCTCCCTCTGCTTCATTCCACAAAGCCCATTTCCTTTTAGCTCTGATGATGTTATCTAGTTGGGTCATGAAATGTCCGCAAGAAAACCACTAAGCTCAGAGAACACCAAGGATTCTACACTCCTCCTCCTCTTCATCTTCTTTCTCCCTTCTCTTCTCCTCCACGAAGTCCACTCCCTTTAGCACTGATAATATTGCCTAGTTGGGTGATGAAACGTCTGCAAGAAAATCACCAAGCTCAGAGAGCACCAAGGACCCTGCACTCCTCCTCCTCTTCCTCCTCCTCCTCCTCTTCTTTCCCCCTTCTCTCTCCTCCACAAAGCCCACCTTCTAACACTGATGATGTTACCTAGTTTGGTCATGAAAGGTTTGCAAGAAACTCACCAAGTTCAGAGAGCACCAAGGACCCCACCTTCCTCTATTGTTGCCAATAAATAAATGAGCACATCCTGAAGGTATTACACTCCATGAATTGAGCTGAACTTCAAGCAGGATTTATAATTTTGTTGTGTTGCAGGATTTCCCAGGCAGCAGGCGCAACACTCATCCTTGAGCAATTCCACGGGCATCACTTCTTCCGAAACAGATCGTCCTATCTCCAGCAAAATGCCCTTCCTGGGTGATCATCTCACAAGATTGTTAGCTGCCCAAGCAAGTAAATTTCAGACCCAGGCGAGTTTTTTTATTATTAAATTTCCAATAAAGGAGAATATTTTTGTAGCCCAAGGTTGAACTATGGGGTCCTTGATGCTCTCCTAGCTTGGTTCTTTTCTTGCAGACGTTTCATTACCCAACTAGATAACATGATCAGTGTTGGTAGGGAGTTAGGGGTTGCTTTTCAATTCTTCTAGCACTGATGATGTTACCGAGCTGGGTAATGAAAACATCTGCAAGAAAACAACCAAGCTCAGAGAGGAGCAAGGATTTCACAGTTTCTTATTTCTGACCGGCAACCGGAAAAGAAGGAGGGATTCGCGAGTCCGTTTTCCGATCTGAAGACATTCTACATGTTGTGAGGACATGCTACATACGTGTTGTGTGTGTTTCGGCATTAAGTAGATTAAACAACCTGGATTCTGGGTTGCAATTGTTGTTAGATTTGTGCGCACTCATTCTTGCCCTTTGTTTAATCTTTTCCTGCTTCTTGGAACTGAGGCATCTTGATTATTGCAACATGATAAATTCATTCATATTTTTTTTTTAGATGGAATTTTTGGAGGATTTAATTCAAACCGATAGGCTGGAGGCCATGGACCAGTTGAAGGTAACACAGTTTTTCCTCCTCCTGTTAAATGACTCCCCCTCCCATGTAGTCCTCGGTATACAACAGTTCAGTTAGGGACTGTTTGAAGTTACAACCGCACTGTAAAAAAGGGGACTTACGACAGTTTTCAACACTTAACGACGGTTGCAGCATCCCCCTGAACGAAATTCAGACGCTTGGCCACCGACTCGTGATTATAACAATCAGGTGACTCAGCAAGAAAGATCGTAAAATGCGGACAAAAAACTTAACCAATGTCTCACTCAGCAACAGAAATGTTGGGTTCAGTTTTGGTCGTAAGTCGAGAACCACCTGTATAAATTTACATACACCCTTGTCTTTTTTTTTCTGCACAAAATATTTTAGCAAGGGTTGGACCTCCAAGATCCCTTCCAACACTGTTGTTGTTAAGTCCTGATTTTTCCAGTCCACTACTGAGATCTTGGAGTTCTCCCAAATTAATTCCAGTCATATTTTTCCTCCCCCTTCCCCAAATTTTCTATTCCTTGGTGAAATTTTGATCTTCTGCCTTTGAATTATTTAAACCATGGGCCAAGAAAGAAGAAATTGGTCTTTGGGAGGCCAAAGGGAATTGTGTTTCCGTTTGCACAAACACAGAGTAACTTTTCAAGTAGTAGAATCAGAGATGACGCTCCTATGGCCATAAACAGATGGTGTAGGGTTTCCTGCCTAAGCAGGGGGTTGGACTAGAAGACCTCCAAGGTCCCTTCCAACTCTGTTATTCTATTCTATTCTATTCTATTCTATTCTAAATGACAAAAGCATTCTCAAAAGAACAGTTTTCAGATTACAGGTAATCCTCGATTTACGACCACAATGGAGCCCAAAATTTCTGTTGCTCAGTGAGACAATGGTTAGGTGAGTTTTGCCCCAGTTTACAACTTTCTTGATGCTGCAACGGTCGTTAAGTGTGAAAAATGGTCCCAAGTCATTTTTGTTCAGTGCCGTTTGTAACTTTGAAACAGTCACTAAAAGAACCGTTGTAAGTTGAGGTTTTCCTGTGCTTATTCCTCTTTCAATCTTCAACCATCTCGGTAGGGCTTTGCAAGGCTGAAGGAAGCTCAGGAGGCATTGGAACAAGCTTATCTGCAGGCTCGAAACAAGTACCAGCAGTTGAATCAGAACGGAGCTATGGAGACCCTGGGAGAATTTGATCCCAACCGGTACGTAGACATCCACCAATTTACGACCCACTCTTGATCCTGTTTCCCTCCTCCCCTCAGGGTGTGTCATCAGTCACATTCGCCAACAGAGCAATTTCACAGGTTGTAGATAATCACTCCCCTCTGGCCGCTGTGAATAACCCTGGGAGACAGCCTTGAGAGAGATATGTCTGGAATGTGCTTTTGTTTTTTGGCTGCTGTGCTGCTTCACTGTTTTCCCATCGCCCCCTTGCCTATGGCAACTTGAGAGCAGGCCAGGGATGCTTTGCAAGTTGACATACAGTCTGGTTTAAGTCCCGAGTGCTACGCAACGGGGTGAGCTCCCGCTACTTACCTCAACTCCTGCCCACCTAACAGTTCAAAAGCATGCAAATGTGAGTAGATAAATAGGTACCACTTTGGTAGAAAATAACAGCATTCTTTGCACCTTAGTGGATAATAATCCCATCCACAGGATCATGGAAGCGTCTTCGGACAATGCTTACTTCCTTGGCAAGAAAATAGAAATGAGCACCTTGCCCTAGAGTCAGACATGACTGGCTCCCTGTCACTCAAAATAACCACCAATGTGCGACACCTGCCGGTACACAATTTATTGAGCTTTTCAACCCCTGGTAGGCCAACCATGGATAAATCCAAGACAAGAAAAGTTTCAGAAGAAAACAGAGCATTTAATTCAACTACCTAGGCTAGTTTTGTGGCTGCTCAAGAAGTAGTCAGGCACGGGAAGGGTTTTGTGGCTCCCGGTGTTTTCTTTTCTGTGAGAAACGGGTCCAAATGGCTCTTTGAGTGTTTAAGGTTGCAGACCTCTGGGATAGAGGAACCCTTTATCTTTTTTTAAAAAATGACTTTGATGCCCAGTGCTATTAAAAATATCCAGAGAGCAGGAATTTATATCCAACTTGACAAATAAAAGATTTGTGGATTGTGGCTTAATGTATCTCAGAGCCGTGGAAGGCAACGTTTTCCATCTGGGTCTGCGTTTGGAGGGCTTGAAAGAGAGAATCGAGCGGCCTACGTGGAACCAACCAGTTGGAGCGGAGATTTCTCCACAAAGCGTCCCGTCACATCCCAGCTTCCCAGTCCAGCTTTCTGAGGAACAAATGGGAACCCCAACACCGTCCCTTCACGCTCCGGTCCCAGCTGTCTGCATAGCGTATCCTGAGGTAAAATCAAGATTATTTAGAAGGTTTTTTTTCCTGAGGGAATGACGGAAATAATCTGTCCAGGGAAGATTTCAGTGGCAGCATTTTAGAGCTGAACGCAAACCCTGAGTTAATAAACTGAACCATAATGTACATGGGATCCACAGGTAGTCCTTCACTTACAACTGCAATGAGGTCCAAAATTTCTAAGCGAGTTGGCCGTTAAGTGAGCTGTGCCCCCTTTTACGGCCTTTCTTGCTTCCGTTGTTAAGTGAATCCTTGCAATCCCTAAATTAATGACATGGTTGTTAAGCGAATCTGACCGTCATAAATGTGAATAATGGATGCTGCAATGGTGTGAAAAACAGTCATAAATCACTTTCCTCAGTGCCGTTGTAAAAAGTGTGGGGCATTCATGTTGGGGCAACATTGTGAAGTGGTCCTATTTCAACTCACTTGGGTTTTTCCATCCACTCCTCAGGCCTCCACCCCCAAGAAGAACATCACTCAAGTCCAGGTGGAGGGAGACTTGAGTTCCATCAGTGATGGGGCCGATGAAGAAGAAGATGATTTCCTGGAGCTGCCCCAACCCTGCAAGCCTCAGGAGGAAGAGGACATGGATTATCTTCTGGAAAAGTAAGGCTGTCTTTCAGGTTCATGTTCACGCATGGAAAAAAAAAAAAACGGAAGTCCAAACTGGAACGTGAAAGGTTGGGGCGGGTGAGCTGCAATGAGAATGAATCCACGTGGGTGTCAGCGCTTCAACGCTGGCATAGAGAGCAGAGGAGAGAGAGAGATAAGCTCTGAACTTTTGCCTGCTAAATCCCTTTGAAGTCGGGTTGTCGTGGAAATGAGGAGGGGGGACATTCCTGGGAAATGTCGAGACAAGAAGTCTGAAGAATGACTTGGAAGATAGCCAATGAGAAGCAGAGATTTGGGGATCGGAAAGGGAGGGATTGGGGGGGGCAAAAGGTCAGTTTTGTCCGCATCGAGTCATGATCCGGTGGCTGTGCTCAATTAAAGAAAAGATTTCCTTAAAGATTGGCAGTTTGGAAATTCCTTTATTTTGAGATAGCATCAAAGTCTGACAGAGGGATTCTTCTAAGCTTCACCCACTTTCTCTCCCGGGGCTTCACCCATTCAAACTTGGCGCCATCGTATCTGTGTGTTACCACCTGATCTTGAGGTCATCAAACTTTCATGGAAGTGTTGTGGCCCACCAGCGAACTGTGGAGCTGGCAGCAGAGTCAGACAGTGGGGAGGCTGGGGAGGAACATGGGCCAGTCCTGGAGACTGGGGAAGGCTCGGGCGAGGGCTCTGCGTCAGAGGCAGAGATGGAGCCGGGGCCATCTGGGAGTTATGTGCTGATTTTGGAGCCTCAGCAAGGCAGAGGAACAGGGGGAGCCTTTGCAGGAAGCAACTTTGTTCATTCTGGTCGGTTTAAACTCTGAAGCTCCGTTTTGACTCTGTGCTCCGTTTGGCCTTCCAAAGCTAATTCCCAGTTAGGTCTTTGGCAGCGTCTCAAGGGAGATAAAGGTGGGTGTTTATCAGCCTTATCCCGAAAGACTGTGGCAGACTTCTGTCGGAATATTCACAAATTGCTTGGGACTCATTACGGGCTGTGAATGAACAGAATTCACAGCCGGTGAAATAAAAAGAGGGGGACTAAGCATGTGATTGCTACTGTCTCAGGAAGCCTTGGTTAAAACAGGAAGGATGAAAGAGAAGATTCTTTCCACTGCCTTTGGGTATTGTAGAGGGTAGATCAGATGGGAGAAGCTGAAAGCAAAGTACGGAAATCTTATTTGATTCTCCAGATATGTTAGGTTTTTCTAATCCCGGCTCAGCTTTCTACTTTTTTCATTTCCAAGGTGCAGCAGCTTCAGATCTTTGCCAGAGGCCTTGAGTCACAAACACAACGCAGAAGAACTGGGCAGTGAAGTCACCGCAGCCGCTGGGACCAAGGGTAGCTCCCTGCAGAAGGCATCTGCATCGAATAAAATCCCCTCTGCCTCCAAGTAAGTCCGTGAGAAAAAAACCGGAGTTGCTTCATTTCACGATCTAATACCACCATCTCCAATCTTAATAGGGCCAAGAAATTGCTCTGTATTTCATAAGAAACAGAATAACAGAGTTGGAAGGGACTTTGGAGGCCTTCTAATCCAACCCTCTGCTCAAGCAGGATCCCTATACCATTTCAGACAGGTGTCTGGACAGTCTTTTCTTAGAAGCCTCCAGTGATGGAGCACCCACAACTTCTGGTGGCAAGCTGTTCCACTGGTTAATTGTCCTCACTGTTAGGAAGCTTCTCTTTAATTCCAGTTTGCTTCTCTCTTTGATTAATTTCCATCCATTGTTTCTTGTCCTGCCTTCTGGTGCTTTGGAGAATAATTTGACCCCCTCTTTTTTGGGGCAGCCCCCTCAAATACTGGAAGACTGCCATCATGTCACCCCTACTCCTTCTTTTCATTAAACTAGACATACCCAGTTCCTGCAGCCATTCTTGATATGTCCCAGTTTAAGCCAAGGGTGTAAAACCCCGGACAAACAGAAGAAACGGACATCCACGGAGGAAAGAGCAAAAATGCATATTTTAGCATGCGTGGGACATAAAGTGGAAAGCAAAATAATAATAATAATAATAATAATAATAATAGATTAATGAACTCTCCTCCAACAGAGGGAATTAATCTTCCCTGGGAGTAATCAAAACCGAAGCTTAGACTCCTGGACAGCCACGCTTTTGATTTGAAAAAATTCACATTCGAATCCTGGCCTGATTTTTTTTATATAAAAGTTTTTTATTTTTATTTCTCATAAACATACATAAATGTACAATCTCTTATCGTACATATTATCTTTTAACCTTCATATTAGATCATTATACTCGAGGTTGCTCTTCTACCATTCCATCTCCCTTATTTCCCAACAACCCTTCCTCTCTTTCTCCCTTCTTTCCTTTCCCTCCCTTCTTCTATCCTTTTCTACTTTCTTCTTTCCTCCTCTCCTTCCCCTTCACTACTTCCTCTTCCTTTCCCCTACTCCTCCCCTCTTCCTCCCTTTCTAACCCTCTCTCCTACTCTTATTTCCCCTTCTTTTCTTTCTCTCCTTTCCCCTTTCTTTTATCCCTCTCTCTCCTTTCTCCCCTCTTCCTATCTATCTCTCTACTCCTCTCTCTATTCTCTCTCCATTGTTCTATTTATTTTCAATTAATACATAATTTATAATTCCTTTCCCATAGCTGTTGCCATTTCTCTAATTCAATCGTATAACCAAATTTTTTTGCCCATGCTATCATTGTTTCTTTTACCTCTTCATCTTCTAATCTAATTTGCAATAAATAGTTCTATAATTTCTTAATCATTTCTTCATCTGTTCCCATCAATATCTCATCCAATTCTGATTTTCCCAGATTGAAACCCTATTGTTTGAGATCTTTTTCGTGTCTTGATTGTATTTGCAATCGTGTAAACCAGACTGTCTCAATCCCTTGATTTTCCAACTCCTGATTTTTGTTTTAATTCTCCCTTTTCTGATAAAATATCCTTGTATCTAACAATATTTCTCATGTTAATAATATTTGGATGCGTCAACGCTTCCATGGTTGAAAGCCACATTGGTGTTCCCAAGTAATGTTTTTCTTTTGCTCTCTCTCCCACACTGTTAACAAACAATTTCTTACATAACGTCTCTGAAAATATCCATGTATTCGAAGCCTGTTTGGCTGGGTTATTTGTGCCAAAGAAGCAAAATAACTGGTGTTTTGGGGCATTCCGAGATGTGACTAAAATTAGAAACGGGTTGGCCTTTTTTAGCTGCATCATCTGAAGCTGTGGAACAAAGATTCCTTTGCATTTTTTCTTGTTTTCTTTCCCAGACTCGTTCAAAGCGGCTTTAGCCTCTCCCTCTCTCCCTCTCCCTCTCCCTCTCTCTCTCTCTCTCTCTCTCTCTCCCCCTTCCCACCCCTCCTCCCTTCCTCCTGTCTGCTAAACGGCTTACCTTGGCAAGGAAGGGATGTAGAAGATGAGAATGCAGAAGGGGAGGGAGAAGGGAAAGGAATTTGACAGGAAGGAAGTCAAAACTCAGCAGGGGAATCTTAAAGAGATGGAGAACAACAGCTGAGAAGCAACTGGTTTTTTGTTTCTTTTTAATGCTTTGGATTTGGCCAGGAGATCTAGTGTGCTTGGAGGCAATCGTACTGCCCCACTTTTCAAGTTTTCAGCTCGGCGCGGCGTAAAACCTGGCACTGCTAACAAAGATTTCACTGTGCTTTTTAACGCTTCAGCCCCATCCTGGTTTTCTACAGGAGGTAAGGACCAGAGATGGGTTTTTCAGCAGGTTCTGACCAGTTCTGGAGAACCGGTAGCAAAAATTTTGAGTAGTTCGGAGAACCGGTAGTAAAAATTCTGACTGGCCCCGCCCCCATCTATTCTCTGCCTCCCAAGTCCCAGCTGATCGGGAGGAAATGGGGATTTAGCAGTAGC
This sequence comes from Pituophis catenifer annectens, assembly GCF_029215685.1. Classification (NCBI taxonomy): domain Eukaryota; kingdom Metazoa; phylum Chordata; class Lepidosauria; order Squamata; family Colubridae; genus Pituophis; species Pituophis catenifer. The sequence continues at coordinate 6,832,311 of NW_027256897.1, read as the reverse complement.
CTTCCCCTGGAGTGGGGAGGGAATGGAGATTTTACAGTATCCTTCCCCTGGAGTGAGGTGGGAATGGAGATTTTACAGTATCCTTCCCCTGCCGTGCCCACCAAGCCACGCCCACCAAGCCATGCCACGCCCACCAAGCCACGCCCACAGAACCGGTAGTTAAAAATTTTGAAACCCACCACTGGTAAGGACGGATGGAGATTCTGAGGGAGGAGGAAGGATCGGTTTCTAAGAAAAGAGGGGAGGTAAATTTCAATCGGAATAGAACTGGAAGGGACTTTGGAGGTCTTCTAGTCCAACCCCCTGCTCAAGCAGGAGATCCTATACCATTTCAGACAGAAGTGGCCATGCAGTCTCTTCTTAAAGACCTCCAGTGATGGAGCACCCACAACTTCTGGTGGCAAACTGTTCCACTGGTTAATTGTCCTCACTGTTAGGAAGTTTCTTCTCAATTCCAGGTTGCTTCTCTCCTTGATTGGTTTCCCTTCATTGTTTCTTGTCTTGTCTTCTGGTGCTTTGGAAAATAAGTTGACCCCTTCTTCTTTGGGGCAGCCCCTCAAATATTGGAAGATGCTATCATGTCCCTCCCTAGTCCTTCTTTTCTCTAGACTGGCCATACCCAATTCCTGCAACCGTTCTTCATATGTTTTAGTCTCCAGGCTCTTGTGAATTGGGTCTAAGTTGCACACGTAGGAAGGAGGTGTTTGCTTCACACTGGTTCTAGGAGAAATTGTCTGCATTTTATAAGTTCGTATTTGGACATTGTGTTATTTTCTGGGTACTTCAGGTACTGGCCTGAGCAGGGGGTTGGACTAGAAGACCTCCAAAGTCCCTTCCAACTCTGTTATTCTGTTATTCTTCCGCTTGCATGTCGGATTGTCGATTGCAACTTTGATTAGCTTCTTAGAAACATCATGTCTAGAGTGTTTACAGCGTGACTACTATTTTGAGACAACCCAGGAGCAAAATACAAGACACAGAGGTTTTGTCATTGCAAACAGTGGTTTATATCCAAGACTTCTATATACAGACATACACGTGGTAGGCACATACCAGGCAAGCAATCAATCCTCTTCAACTCTACACAGAGAACTACAATGCAGATAGAACACAACAAGGAGGGTGATACATGAGGATAGAGAGACGCCCTCTAATGGCCTCCCTTATATAGACAGCTTCTTAAAGTGGCAGTAACCCTGCTGACTCATTCTCATTTTATCATCTCAGTTTACAGCCTTACAGTGGCTGGTCAGCTTTAAATCATCATTACCTTAACACATCAGTTTCCAAGAAACATTGTACCTTAAATTTAAGGACCTGTTCACAAACTAACACAGCTTTGCTTTTTGTGATAGGGGACTTCAGGAGAAGGAGGCTCCTGAGCGCTCGCTCAGAAAGGTCCAGCAGCCAACCCACCCGAGGAGACACGTGTCTTCCATCCAAGCAGAAGCAGCTCTCGGTGAACCTGCAGAGATCAACCGTCCCACAGTTGCCGTCCACAAGATGTTCTCGAGAAGGCAGCAGGCAGAGCTTTCGCCTCACAGCAGCATGGCGAGCGTCAGGGGAAGCGTAGCATCGGAATCCGCAGCTCCGCATTCACCCCGGAAGATGGACACAACGTTGTGTGAAGTAAGTCTGAGTTGGTGATGGTAGACGGGGTGGGGAGAATTCCAGGTCGTCCAGCTTGCTCACTTAGGGAAGATTAAGGAAGGAAATATAACCTCAAATATCTCCAGAACAGAAATTGGGAGACCAGGATGGAAAGACCCATTGGCCTAGAGGCGGAGCTCTTGCCTCACAATCAGGAGGTGGTGAGTTCGATCCTAGGTAGAGGCAGATGTAGGGTCTCCTGCTTGGGCAGGGGGTTGGACTAGATCACCTGCAAGGTCCCTTCCAACTCTGTTCATCTGTTCTTTGTGTCCCCATCTCTGGGGTCTTTCGGGTATTGGAGCTACTTAGAAACCTCACTAGATAAGTCCAATGGACCTGGTTGAGTCCACTTTGGATGGAGCTACAGTTCTTTCCTTAAGGATCACTAAATGTCTATGGAGATTCTCAGCCATCCAGGTCATGGTTGTCCCAAAGGTGCTTTTTCAAGAGGCAACTGGACTTCCTTGGTTTTTCTTTGAAGACTTTTCGCTTCTCATCCAAGAAGATTCTTCAGCTTCCTTAAAGGATGTGCCTTCACTCAGGCCTTCAACATTCATGGAATGAAGATAAATCCAAGTGAAGGAGATACCTCTGTGATTAAATTCGGTGGCCTTCAAGAATAGTCTAGAGAGATGGTCTAGATTTTGCTGGTAGCTCCATAAGTCATGACTTATGTTATCTTCCCTTTGTTGCAGGATCTGCGCATTGTGTCTCCAGAGACAGACAGTGGTTTTGTGGGGTCAGAAACCAGCAGGGCATCTCCTCTGGCACAGGTGCCCAAGCACCAGTTGGCAAAGATGAGGTACAGCACATTAATTATTCTCCTTTTCCTTTATATATATCTCTTTTTCAGTTGTGTAACACCATCTCTTCCCTCCTGTTCCTTCTTTTTTTCTTCTTCATCCTTCTTCCCCTCTTTTTTCCAGTTTTCACTCACTTTTTTCTATTCCCCTTTTGTCTTTCCCTCCAAACTGCTAATTCTACCTTCTGTGGAGGAGAATCCAGAAAAAAAAAACACATGGACCTGAATAGAAAACAAGTGTAATATACTTTACCAATCCTACATACCTGGGTTTCTGGCAGGAAATGTAAAAATGTTTGCTACCGGTTCTGTGGGCGTGGCTTGAGGGGGGCATGGCTTGGTGGTCATGTGACCGGGTAGGCATGGCCAACTTGACATCACTCACTGTTAGAACCAGGAGCTGCGCATTTTGAAGCGCATTCTGCCCTTCTGAAGCCCCCAACGCTTTGAGTTTCCCTCCGCCACACAAGCAAACATCGAAGCCTTCTCTTGCCCTGCTCTCCATCCCGGAAGGCCGCACATCCTCCCCCGCCAATCCTCCATACAAACCGCCTGCCCTGTTTCTGCAAAGTTTCCCACATGTAGGGTGATCCAAAGAGGGGAGGGGGATGCTGCAAAAAAGGCAGCCTTGCACCCGTGCACAGGAAGGCCATGTGGAAGGCAGGGAAGGGCTGCGGGCCGTAGACTGGTTTGGGGGTGTGGCCAGCCAGCGATTGCCACCGGTTCGGCAAACCAGCCCCTATCTCTGCTACCAGTGCTCTCGAACCGGTCCGTACCGGTAGCATTTCATCCTTGGTTTCTGGGTTCCAGGTCCTACAGCATCCAGAGACCTCCATCTACAATTGATGTGCCTCCCTGCTCACCATCCTCAAAGAAAGCACCAGGTGTGGCAAAACAGCTGGGACCAGAGAAATCACCTGGACAAGTGAAGCCCGAAGCTGGGAGAAACAGATGCACCTTGGCGAAAAGAAACTCCCTCCAGAAGTCTTCTCCCTGCAGGTGGACAAATGAACTGGAGCCGGAAGACAACGAGAACTGTGAGTTGAATACCAGATGAGGATGGGGGTACCACCTCCATCAGGTCCAGGTACCCAAGGTTCACCTCCTTCCTTAAGAAGCTTTGACTCAATGATGGAGGCCAATATCTCAGAATGTTTCTGAACAGTAGCAAGATGTCATCTATAGGTATACAACACAGCTCACAACGCCCAGATATTGGGGCTGAGATCTTAAAGCCAACACTGTTCAAAATATATATATCTCAGGTCACCAAGATGCTTGCTTCTAGCAAAAGACCATGTTAAGGAAGTGATTAAGGAAAAATGTTTAATGAAAAGAAGGGGTGACAAGATAGCAGGGTTTCAACATTTGAGACGTTGCCACAAAGAAGAGGGAGTCAAGCTATTCTCCAAAGCACCTGAGGGCAGGACAAGAAGCAACGGGTGGAAACTAATCAAGGAGAGAAGCAACTTAGAACTAAGGAGAAATTTCCTGACAGTGAGAACAATTCATCAGTGGAACAACTTGCCTCCAGAAGTTGTAAATGCTCCAACACTGGAAGTTTTTAAGAAGAGGTTGGATAACCGTTTGTCTGAAGTGGTGTAGGCTTTCCTGCCTAAACGGGGTTGGATTAGAAGACCTCAAAGGTCTCTTCCAACTTTGTTATTCTGTTAAAAGTAGCGTGTTAGCTGCCCCATAAGTTTAATTTTTCTGTGATTTCCCCTTTAGTAGGTTGGGATTGGAAATTGGAGATTTAAGCATTGACCCATCCTACGAGACTTCTGGTCAGTGGCCACCATACTGTATTAAAAAAAGCAGACCTTGACGTATATATATTTTAAGGCTGACCACAATTTCATCCTTAAGGAAAGTTCATGATATCTTGCTCTCTCTCTCTCTCTCTCTTACTTGCCAGTTCACCCTGACTCTGAGACAGAAACTGAGACACATGGTGGTACCAGTCTGGATGGCAGCCCTCCACCCCGTGGGAGAGATTTCCCCAGTTCACCCCCAATTTCTTCAAACATGGTCCAAGCTCGCCACAAGAACTTTCTTCATTCACGCTTGGAACGAGAGTAAGTATGCCACTCCGAAAAGGAGCTCAGGAGAAGGCAATATTGGTTGGTGAGGCTGTTGAAGTAGGATTGTTGGACTTCAAAACACCGTATCAGGCCCAAAGAATCAGGATGACCCAAAGAAGATAGAGCCTGGATAGCTCTGCAGACTAAGCACTGTAATTTAACACCAGCTGTCTGCAATTAAAGTAAGTTCGAATCTTGCCAGGCTCAAGGTTGACTCAGCCTTCCATCCTTTCTAAGGTAGGTAAATTGAGGACCCAGTTTGTGGGGGCAAGAGGGGATAGAATGGAATGGAATGGAATGGAATGGAATAGAAAATAGAATAGAATAGAATAGAATAGAATAGAATAGAATAGAATAGAATAGAATAGAATAGAATAGAATTCTTTTATTGCCCAAGTGTGATTGGACACACAAGGAATTTGTCTGTGGTGCATATGGTCTCAATGTACATAAAGAAAAAAAATAAAATATATTCGTTAAGAATCATAAGATGCAACACTTACTGATAGTCATAGGATACTACTAAGCAATCAAATCATACTAGGGAACAATAAAGACAATATAAGTTGTAAAGATACAAGCAACATGGATATAGCCATAAGTGGGAAGTACTAATAGGTACTAATATGAGTGAGACAAAAAATAGTAATACAGTCTTAGTAGTTAATTTGACAGTGTTGTGGGAAATTAGTTGTTTAGCAGAGTGATGGCGTTACGGGAAAAAACTGTCCTTGTGTCTAGTTGTTCTGGTGTGCAGTGCCCTATAGCGTCATTTTGAGGGTAGGAGTTGAAACAGTTTATGTCCAGGTTGCGAGGGGTCTGTAGATACTTTCACAGCCCTCTTTTTGACTCAGGTATACAGGTCTTCCATGAAAGGCAGGTTGGTAGCCCTTGTTTTTTCTGCAGTTCTAATTCTCCTCCGAAGTCTGTGTCTGTCTTGTTGGGTTGCAGAGCCAAACCAGACAGGACAAACCATTAAGGATGCATTCCATCAATTCATAATTATTTTTCGGATTACCTCGGTTGACAACTCCTTAAGGCAAACCCTCCTTTGGCTGGGGAAAGAGAGAGAGAGAGTTGCTAATGGAGGCTTACCAAACACTTGTGTTGCCCTCAAAGCTTTCTCCATCTCTACGGAAGACACCCCTGCTTCGTTTCTAAACAACTGTCTCCAATTTAGTCAAATAGTTTTTTTTTTAAAAAAACTGTAATTCTACCCCATCCCTCCATCATGGGAAGAGGGAGTTAAGAGCATTAAACCAGGGGTGAAATCCAGCAGGTTCTGACAGGTTCTGGAGAACCGGTAGTGGAAATTTTGAGTAGTTCGGAGAACCGGCAAATACCACCTCTGGCTGGCCTCAGAGTGGGGTGGGAATGGAGATTTTGCAGTATCCTTCCCTTGCCACGCCCACCAAGCCACATCACACCATGCCCACCAAGCCATGCCCACATAACCGGTCGGAAAAAATGTTGAATTTCACCCCTGCATTAAACTCATTTCCCCCTTTTGTCTTGGGTAGAATTGGGGTGACTTCAAACCCGCCCTAATAGTAGTTGTCGCAGTCAATCTGATGCTCCTGTGTGTTTGTTTTATTTCTCCTCCAGCGAAGCCATTGAAGCTTTGCAACATGAAGTCTTTCGGTTACGTCAAAGTCTAGAAGAGTCACTCCATCGGCAGTCTCCTTCTCCCCACCCGTCCAGAGTCCAGGACGTGGCTCACCTTTATCCAAGCGTCACTCCAGCGAGGTAAGGGATAAACACAGCTATTGTTTCCTGATTGCTTATTTGTACCCTGTGACTATCATTAAGTGTTGTACCTTATGATTCTTGACAAATGTATCTTTTCTTTTTATGTACACTGAGAGCTTATGCACCAAAGACGAATTCCTTGTGTGTCCAATCACACTTGGCCAAGAGAGAATTCTACTCTACTCTACTCTACTCTACTCTACTCTACTCTACTCTACTCTATGCCATGCCACGCCACGCCACGCCACTCCATTCCATTTCCATTCCACTCCTATTCCACTCCACTCCACTCCACTCCACTCCACTCCTTCTCCTTCTCCTTCTCCTATTCTATTCTATTCTATTCTATTCTATTCTATTCTATTCTATTCTATTCTATTCTATTCTATTCTATTCTATTCTATTCTATTCTATTCTATTATTGTTTAATGTGTAAAAATTTCTGTGCAAACTCTTCTCTGGTTGTTCTCTTCTCATTGTTTCTTCCCAGTCCCTGGTGAGCCTATCTATAACTATAGATATAACTAGATATAACCACCGACCAGTACACTCCCACAGAGAGGGTCTCCTCAGGGTGCCGTCGGTTAGACAGTGTCGACTCGCGACCCCCAGGGGGAGAGCCTTCTCTGTGGGAGCACCTGCCCTCTGGAACGAGCTGCCCCCGGAGATTCATCGGATTTCCGACCACCGTACCTTCCGCCGCGTCCTTAAAACGCTATTATTCCATCAAGCAGGGCTGGCCTAAAATATTATTTTAATGGGTTATTGTGTTTTAGATGATTGGCCAAACTATCTAATAATTTTAAATTGTTTTTAACTTTTGTTGGTTTTTATCTTGGCTGTACACCGCCCTGAGTCCCTTTGGGAGAAGGGCGGTATAAAAATTTGATAAATAAATAAAATAAATAAACTACATGTTTGTGGAGATCCTCCATCATCCAGGTCATGGTTGTCCCAAATATGGTTTTTCAAGGGGCAACTGGACTTTCTTTTTTTTTTTCCTTGAAGATGTTTCACTTCTCATCCTAGAAGCTTCTTCAGTTCTGAATGGACTTTTTTTTTTGTTTTTCCTTGAAGACGTTTCACTTCTCATCCTAGAAGCTTCTTCAGTTCTGAATGGACTTTTTTTTGTTTTTCCTTGAAGACATTTCGCTTCTCATCCAAGAAGCTTCTTCAGTTCTGAATGTATTTTTTTTTTGTTTTTCCTTGAAGACATTTCGCTTCTCATCCTAGAAGCTTCTTCAGTTCTGAATGGACTTTTTTTTGTTTTTTCTTGAAGACGTTTTGCTTCTCATCCTAGAAGCTTCTTCAATTCTGAATGAACTTTTGTTTTTGTTTTTCCTTGAAGAAGTTTCGCTTCTCATCCTAGAAGTTTCTTCAATTCTGACTGGACTTTTTTTGTTTTTACTTGAAGATGTTTCGTTTCTCATCCAAGAAGCTTCTTTAGTTGTGTGTGACTGTTCTCTAGAAGAAGTTTCTTGGATGAGAAGCGAAACGCCTTCAAGGAAAAACAAAATCCAGTTGCCTTGTGAAAAAGGGATATCTATATCTTTTTGATATCTAGAGGGCAATAGGACTGCAGAGGCGATCTATTTTCTCACAAGGCAGCTGACTCACCCGTTATGAAAGACATTATGGAAAACTTCCAAAACAGCTTAACCACAATTTTACTGTCCTGGCTGAGTTCCAAACTGTTTAGAAAGACAAGAGATTCAAAGCAAAACCAGGATGAAATTATTATTGATGTTCCCTCTCTGATGCCTTCACTTCCCATAGAATGGAATGGAATGCAGTGGAGTGGACTGGAGTGGGATACAATACAGAAGTGGCCAGAATTGTGGAAACCTTTTGGGAAAAGTGTATTTTTGAGGTTTGATGACTAATAACACCACTTTTTTTGGGGGGGGAGTTCATATTCCACTACTGGAATGGCCTGGGAATAGCCCAGATCTTAACCCAATTGAAAATCTATGGAGCTGACTAAAGAAACTAAGCTAATGATATATAAATTATATATCAATGGAAAGATAAGTGAATCAAGAATGTAATGCAATAACTTGCATGGAGGATTTGCTATTAGAATAGCAGTTACAGTATAAAGAAGAAAAGTGAAACACGTAGAAAAAACGAGATATACAAAAATGATCACCCTAGGAAAAAACGAGGTATGCAAAAATGATCACCATGTCAGTTAATACTTCGTTGGGTAACCTTTAGCATGAATGACGGCCTTACAACGTCTTCCCATGGAGTGAACCAAGTCTTTGAGTTCTGCAGCTGTTCTAATGTGAAACCAAGATTGAAGGATGGCTTCTATTAACTGGGTTTTATTGCTGGGTCGCTTCTGACTAACAAGTTTCTTTAGTCGGAAAATCCATAGATTTTCCATTGGGTGAAGGTCTAGGCTATTCCCAGGCCATTCCAGCAGTGGAATCTTGAAACTCCAAAAAAAAAAAAAAAATGGTGTTATTAGCCATCAAACCTCAAAAATACACTTTTCCCAAAAGGTTTCCACAATTTTGGCCACTACTGTAGTCTTGTCTTCGGTGTAACATGCTGTCTCGTTCCACAGAACTTCAAGGAAAAGCGTGGTGGAATCTGATGAATCATTTCTGGCCGCTGAAACAAAAGGGAAGACCCAGAAGCCATCTTTGGCTCAACATGGATCCGACTTGGACTTCAGTATGTGGCAAAGGGTTTAAATGTTGTTGGCGTAGTCCAGAATGAGGAACTTGGGGTCCTGCACAGTCTCTGGATTTTCAATTGTCGGCCACAAACTGTCAATAGGGCCAATGGTAGGATGTTACCCAGAGCAACTGAAGGCCCTTAGATTAATTTAAATTATGTAAAGAGCCACATTTTAGGCAAAGAGAAGAATCTCTAAACAGGTTGTGTTGCCTGTTTTAAATATTTTGAGAGGTCCTTGGTGCTCTCTGAGCCTGGTTGTTTTCTTGCAGACGTCTCATTACTCAATTAGGTGTCATCATCAGTGCTTAGAAGGGAGCTTGGTTTACAGGAAGGAGGAGGAGGAGGAAGAGAAAAAGAAGGAGAAGATAGACATGAAGGAGGGGGAGAAGATGGAGGAGGGAGGAGGGGAAGAAGAAAGGATAAGAAGAAGGAAGAAGAGGAGGAGGGTTTGCATGGAGGAGGAGGAGGAGGAGGAGGAAGAGAAGGAGAAGATAGACATGGAGGAGGAGGAGGAGAAGATGGAGGAGGGAGGACGGGAAGAAGGAAGGATAAAAAGAAGGAAGAAGAAGAGGAGGAGGAGGAGGACTGTGGGGTCCTTAGTGCTCTCTGAGCTTGGTTGTTTTCTTGCAGACGTTTCATTACCCAACTAGGTAACATAATCAGTGCTAGAAGGGAATGGGGAGGAGGAGGTGGAGAAGGAGAAGGAGAAGGAGAAGGAGAAGAAGGACTGTGGGATCCTTGGTGCTCTCTGAGCTTGATGGTTTTCTTGCAGACATTTCATTACCCAATTAGGTGACATCATCAGTGCTTAGAAGGGAGTTGGGTTTACAGGAAGGAGGAGGAGGAGGAGGAGGGCTGTCCTTGGTGCTCTCTGAACTTGGTTGTGACATTTCATTACCCGAACATCATCAGTGCTAGTGATATTAAATATTTTGATTCGATCGAGCCAATTGTCAAAACCGGCAACTGTATGCCCTTCCACAGCTCAGTTAATGCTCCCCAATGTTCTTTGAACCCCGGAGATAACGTAGGACCTCCCATATCAAATCAATCTGAGGATTGTCTTTTTCCTTGCTTTGTTCCTAGATCCTTCCGAGTCGGACGATGCACCGTCAAAGTTGCAGAACGGAAAACCCCACACAACTTCCAGGATCAGACCTTCAAAACAACGCATCGTCCAGGGACCTTACACAGGTGAGGACATCATCTCGAAGCCACCCTTGTGAAAACTTAACATACACCACTGAAAAGAGCCGAGGTGGCGCAGTGGTTAGAGCGCAGTACTGCAGCTACTTCAGCTGACTGCTAGTTCAGCAGATCAGCGGATCAAATCTCACCGGCTCAAGGTTGACTCAGCCTTCCATCCTTCCGAGGTGGGTAAAATGAGGACCCAGATTGTTGGGGGCAATATGCTATTTAGTATACTGTCTTTGGTGTAAGCCGCCCAGAGTCCTCGGAGAGTGGGCGGCATAGAAATATGATTAATAAAATAAAATAAATAAAAATAAAGTTAGATCAGTAAAGAAAGATAAGCAAAATTCCCTTTTTACCATTCTTTTCGAAGTTTGCATTTAGATTCTTTGTATTTGGTTTCTTAGGGACACAGTATCCCATTTCCACTCCGGAGTCTCAAGATCCCAAGAGGCTCCAAACCTCTCCACTCGATCACCAGAGTGTCCAGTTGCAACATGGAGAAGACTCTGCTGGTCTCTTGGAGGAAAAGGAAACCAAAGGTAACCAACCGTTCATGTGGATCGCCCCTCTGTGATCCAGGTAGCCCTCGACTTAACAAATCATTTGTGTAGGGACCGTTCGAAGTATAACAGCACTGAAAGAAAGTGACTTATGGCCTTTTTTTTTCACACTTTGCACAACGGGGCAATTCCAGAGAAATGTGAAAACCTGCTTGCAGGTGAGGAATCAAGTTTCAACCAGCTCCGTGCTCTGCCCCTCCATCGCCTTTGTGGTGATAACGCAGGCAAGGATAGACAAATGATTGGTTAAACATTAACTGGATTTATTGCTGAATTCCTGTTTAAAAATCAGGACCTCTCCTTAGTTTTTACTTTTGAATTTTTTTCTTTTTTCCTAACTTTCTCTCCCCCGCTCTTTCTTTTCTTCCTGCCTGTCTGCCTCTTTCCTTCCTTCCTTCCTTCCTTCCTTCCTTCCTTCCTTCCTTCCTTCCTTTCTTTTTCTTCCTGCCTGCCTGCCTTCTTAGTTTCTTAGTTTTTTTGTTTCTTTCTTTCTTTCTTTTGTTCATTCCTTCCTTCTTCTTTCCTTGTTTCCTCCCTCCCTCCCTCTTTCTTTCTTTCTTTCTTTCCTGTCTGCCTGCTTTCTTTCTTTCTTTCTTTCTTTCTTTTCTTTCTTTCTTTTTCTTCCTGCCTCCCTACCTGCCTTCTTAGTTTCTTTGTTTGTTTATTTGTTTGTTTTGTTCGTTCCTTCCATCCTTCCTTCACCCTTCCTTCTTAGTTTGTTTCCTCCCTCCCTCCCTCTTTCTTTCTTTCTTTCTTTCTTTCTTTCTTTCTTTCTTTCTTTCTTTCTTTCTTTCTTTCTTTCTTTCTTTCTTTCCTTCCTTCCTTCCTTCCTTCCTTCCTTCCTTCCTTCCTTCCTTCCTTTCTTCTCTTCTCTTCTCTTCTCTTCTCTTCTCTTCTCTTCTCTTCTCTTCTCTTCTCTTCTCTTCTCTTCTCTTCTCTTCTCTTCTCTTTCCTCCATCGACCTACAAGTCTCAGCATACTCCCTGCTGGTAGGACAGTCTTAAGAGCATTATGGGCCCCCCAGGCAAAGCAATGTACTACGGCCCCTACGACAACTACTCACAGGAATAAAAATGTACATGGTCGATAAAATTAAACATATATTTATTTTATTGGCACTTCCAACAAAATCGGGGTTGAAACATTAAAAACACGCTGTGCAGCAACAACTAATCAACATGATAAACATTTGAACAATACACTTTTTTTTTAAGGTTCCCCTAGGGATGGATCCAGACCTTCTAAGCAAAGAGCCACCAAAGGATGGGTATGTCCCTCGTGTAAGGATTCTTCAAACTCCAGGAAGAAAGACATAGCTGGTGAGACAAATGTCTGAGGGTTCAAGACGGGCCCAGCCCTAACCAGTTTAAAAATTCCTCTCTGGTTTTTGGTTTTGTCTTATAATGACCCCGTAATTCCGTACATCGAGGTGGAGTCTGGGCAACTGAATGGAGCTGAGTGTTTCCTGGCTAGATGCTTTTCCTGTTGCCAATGCGGAGTTATATTCTGCAGATATATTCTCATTGTGCCCAGAGAGAGAGAGAAATCTCTGCTGCTACCTAGGATCGAACTCACAGCCTCCTGATTGTGAGGCGAGATCTCTACCTCTAGGCCACTGCACCGCTCTTAAAAGTTCCCGTCTGTCCAGTTCATTAATAGTTACCTTCTTCCTTAAAATGCTCCCTCTCCTTTTATCAAGGTAGGGTATTTTTCTTCTCATTTTCTCATCCCTGTTCCGTGGTCTACATCTCATTTTCGCATCCAAAGAAGGAAATTCTCTTTATGTTTGTCCCGAAGGAGCTTTTCAAAAGGCAACTGGGCTTTTGTTTTGTTTTGTTTTGTTTTGTTTTGTTTTGTTTTGTTTTGTTTTGTTTTGTTTTGTTTTGTTTTGTTTTGTTTTGTTTTGTTTTGTTTTGTTTTGTTTTGTTTTCCTTGAAGACGTTTCTCTACTCATCCAAAAAGCTTCTTCGGTTCTGACTGAAGTTATCTTTATGCTCCCAGCCACAAGTATTTTGTCCCCCAAGCGATTGACACACTTTGACTGGCAGTGTTGCCTTCAGAAGAAGCTTTTGAGGGGTGAATTCAAGATGGGTCTCTAATATAGGTAGTCCTCCACTTACAACAATTTCATTTAGTGACCATTCAAAGTTATAGAGTGACTTACGACTTAAGTTTTGCACACTTAACGACCGTTGCAGCGTTCCCCACGGTCAGGTGATCCAAATTCGGGCGCTTGGCAACTGACTCATATTTATGACGGTTCCCTTTTGCGACCTTTTGACAAGCCAAGTCAAGGGCCTGGTGGCTCAGCAGACTGATAGCATTGTGATTAACACCAGCTGTCTGCAATTACTGTAAGTTCGAATCTCACCAGGCTCAAGGTTGACTCAGCCTTCCATCCTTTCTAAGGTAGGTAAATTGAGGACCCAGTTTGTGGGGGCAATAAGCTGACTTTGTATAAATATACAAAAGTATGAAGGCTATTGCTTAACGCACTGTAAGCCGCCCTGAGTCTCCGGACAAGGGCGGCATATAAATCAAATTAAAAAATTAAAAAAGGGTGGGGGGAAGCCAGATTCACCACACAACCAGTGTGACTGACTGAACAAATGCAAGGATTCACTTAACATCTGTGGCAAGGCAAGGCGTAAAATGGGGCCGCTTAACTCACTTAAGCAAATGTTTCACTTAGCGACATAAATTTCGGGCTCAGTCGCGGTCGTGACTCGAGAACCACCTGTACTGTGTGGTGCCCAAGATTACTTCCCCACTGCCAAGAATATTTAAAGGAGATTTTTTTTTAAAAAATGGGCCCAAGGTGACTGATAAATATTTTATTTTCTTGACCACCTCAGGAGCAGGAGATCACAAGGAGAACATTCCAGAAGAAAGTTCCAGAATGCAACCAAAGTTGAACCAACACCAGCAACCGAAACAGGCAGGCCTCTGGTACTTGGCAGTGCCATCTGCAGCTACCTCAGTAAATTACATCCCAGCTATTCCCTTGGCACAATACCCCGTCTCATCCATCATGTAAGTATGATGGAGTAGCACCCGTTTATTTGAGGCGTCCTTGGCGCTCTCCGAGCTTGGCGGTTTTCTTGCAGAACGTTTCCTTACCCAACTTGGTAACATCATCAGTGCTAGAAGGGAGTGGGGTTTGCAGTGCGGGAGGAAGAGGAGCAAAAGGACTGTGGGATCCTTGGTGCTCTCTGAGCTTTGTTGATTTCTTGCCAATGTTTTATTACCCAACTAGGTAACATCATCAGTGCTAGAAGCGAGTTGAGTTTGCAGGGGGGAAGGAGAAGGAAGAGGAGATAGACATGAAAGAGGAGGAGGAGATGGAGGAGGGGAAGAAGAAAGGATAAGAAGAAGGAAGAAGAAAAGGAGGCAGTAGGGTTTGCAGAGGAGGAGGAAGAGGACTCTGGGATCCTTGGTGCTCTCTGAGCTTTGTTGTTTTCATGTAAACATTTCATTACCCAACTAGGTATCATCATCAATGCTAGAAGGGAGTGGGGTTTGCAGAGGGGTGGAGGGAGGAAGAGGGCTGTGGGATCCTTGGTGCTCTCTGAGCTTAGTGGTTTTCTTTCAAATGTTTCATTACTAAATTCGGTAACATCATCAATGCTAGAAGGAATAGAGTTTGTGGTGGTAGAGGAGGAGGAGGAGGAGGAGGAGGAGGAGGAGGAGGAGGAGGAGGAGGAGGAGGAGGAGGAGGAGGAGGAGGAGGAGGAGGAGGAGGAGGAGGAGGAGGAGGAGGAGGAGGAGGAGGAGGAGGAGGAGGAGGAGGAGGAGGAGGAGGAGGAGGAGGAGGAAGAGGAAGAGGAAGAGGAAGAGGAAGAGGAAGAGGAAGAGGAAGAGGAAGAGGAAGAGGAAGAGGAAGAGGAAGAGGAAGAAGAAGAAGAAGAAGAAGAAGAAGAAGAAGAAGAAGAAGAAGAAGAAGAAGAAGAAGAAGAAGAAGAAGAAGAAGAAGAAGAAGAAGAAGAAGAAGAAGAAGAAGAAGAAGAAGAAGAAGAAGAAGAAGAAGAAGAAGAAGAAGAAGAAGAAGAAGAAGAAGACTGTGGGATCCTTGGTGCTCTCTAAGCTTTGCTGTTTCCTTGCAAACATTTCATTACCCAAACTAAGTACTGTAAGCTAGTGATCAGGATGATGATCAGCAGCGATGATGTTCCCTAGTTTGGGTCTTGAAACATTTGGAAGAAAACCATCAAACTCAGAGAGCACCAAGGACCCCCACTCCCCCTCATGTCAACCCGAGCTACAAAGATTCCCCTTTAAAGAGTCCCTTGGGAGTTGAGCGGCATATAAATGCGATAAATTAAATTACATTAAAATTAAATTAAACCTAAAAGTCTGCTTAATGAAGTTGATCTTGGCAACAACAGAACATTAGCTGCTTGTTCGACTTCTCTGTTGAGCTGGAAGCCACGCTCATCTCTCATTTATTATAACTTTATTGTCATTGTACGCATATACACGGTATATCCATACAACGAAATTCACTGAACAACCAAAGACCAGGTCCAACACACATAACAATCCCCAACACACTCCCACCCACCACAAATTCCCCACCCCTAAGCCACCCAAACATCCACACAACAGACCAAGTAATGCTGTCCAACAGCTCACCGATGGTGGCCCTTTCGTTCCTTGTTGAGTGCAATTATAGCTCTGGGATAAAAACTATTCAGACAACGTGTGATCTGAGTTTTAATTGTTCTGTATCTTTTCTGCCGGAAGGCAACAGTCCAAAAAGATTGTAAGCAGGATGGGACGAGTCTCTGAGAATGTTTTGCAACTTTCTCAAACAGTGAGATTCGAAGATGTCGTCCAGGGCTGGTAGCTGGAGTCCGATGATATTCTAGGCACTTTTAATGATTCTCTGTAGAGCTTTTATGTCGGCTGCAGAGCTGCTCCCATACCATGCAAGAATGTCATATGCCAGGCAGTGGTGGGTTGCTCCCGGTTTGGACCGGTTCGCAAGAACCGGTTGTAAATCCAGTGGGAGGTCCTTCCCACCACCCCGGATGTTGTCATCAGCAATCTCCACATGCGCAGAAGCTTCTGCGTATGCGATCCCATTGCAAACCAGTAGTAAAGGTAAGTTGAACCCACCCCCGATGTCAGGACACTCTCAATGGTGCTGCGATAGTAGGACAGAAGTAGATGCTGAGATAGATTTATCTTCCTGAGTGTTCTCAGGAAGTACAGCCTCTTCTGTGCCTTCTTCGCAAGCATCGAACCGTCTGCTTAACTTTTCGAAGATCAGCCAAGGTTAGCCAGGCGCGAGCATCTGCTGTGATGATTCTTTGAACTTCTCGATTTTTTTTTTCCTCTTTTCTTCCGGACAGCTATTCTCCACCTCCCGTCACTACCTCGATCTCTTCTTCGGTAGCTCTTCCGGCTTATGATTCCAGCAGACAGCAAGCCACGGAGTGGAAAACCTCACGGCATCGTCTCCGGGAATATCACTGCTGCTCCAGGACCTTCCTCCCTGCCACCAGTTTGGAAGACTTGAACTGGACTTTAAACCGGGCCGTGGAAGCTGCTAAAGATATGAAGTTCACCACCGAACAGATGAACAAATCTCTAAGTTGGGCCTTAAGGAAAGCAAGGAATCCCAGAACATCCTGTCTCTTCTGATCGGAATGGACCTAAAAGAGGAGAAAGCCAGAGCTCTCCAACCATGGCAACTTTAAAACACTTGTGGACTTCGACTCCCAGAATTCCTCAACTTTGCTCGCTGAGGAATTCTGGGAGTTGAAGTCCACAAGTCTTAAAAGTTGTCAAGGTTGGAGAGCCATTTTCCTAGACGGAACGGGGGACCAATTAAACGGACTGAGTTGCTTGCTCGTTTGGACTCTGGCCACACGTTTTGTTGGGTTTTGTGTGCCAAAGAACAATGCTTGCAACCCCCTCGTTGGCTGGGGAGCATAGCGTATCCTCGGCGTTTGGGGGAAAGTAAGCCTCTTGCAACTGTGCTTCCTGTATTTTTCTCCCTTCTTCAAACGATTGGGATGACTTTTGCTATTTTGGAAAGCCACTTTGACGTGGGCTTTGTAGCTTCCTCTCAGGGATCTTGCTATTAATAATGTTAATAATAATAATAATACCGTAATAATAATAATAATAGGCAGCTTAGGCACAAGAGGGCAGCTTAGGCACAAGAGGCAATGTTGAGCTAGCAAGGTGAGGAACGGAAGAAACGAGATGCCTGCCTTCTTCGAATATATTCTAAGGAAGGTTTGCTTTGAGGGGGTCCATGAGGGTCTCCGAGCTTGGTTGTTTTCTCGCAGACGTTTCATTACCCAATTAGGTAACATCATCAGAGTTTCAGCAGTTGGGTAATGAAACATCTGCAACAAGGGTAACCAAGCTGAGAGAGCACCAAGAATCCCACAGTCCTCTTCCTCCTCCTCTCCTCCGTCTCCTTCTCCTCCTTCTCCTCCTCCTCCCCTCCTCCTCCCACCTTACTCCTCCTTGCACTGATGATGTTACCTAGTTGGATCATGAAACGTCTGTGAGAAAACAACCCAGCTCTTGAGAGCACCAAGGACCCCCTCCTTTCAACCCTGAGCTACAAATATTCTCCTTGAAACGTTTGTACTATAACTTTGGCCAACGGCCTTGGATCTCCCATCTTCCAGCATGGAGCGTTCTTCCAATGGAGTTGATCCATCCATCTACCTTAAGTCAGGGGCATTCGACCTTGACCACCTTAATTAAGACTTGTGGACCTCAACTCCCAGAATTCCTCAGCCAGCACACCCTCCTTAAGTCTTTGCCTTAACTCTCGGAACTTTTCAAGTGTTTCTTCAGCATCAATGAGCCATCCATCAGCTGAAGGTTGCTGTTAGGGCTTCTTCCAGGGATCCCCCAAAGAGCCGAAAGCTTAATCCAGTAGCACTTTACTTTTTTAAAAAAAACATTTGAAGAATATGTGTGCGATGAGATGTTTGGGAGAGTAAATTGTTCAAGCTGAATCATACAGTCACGTGCCCAAATGGATAGGTGTGTTTGCGCGAACATTGTGCCTCAAAAGGAATTGGAAAAGAAAAAAAAAACAGATAGTGCTGGATTTGCTAAGAGGTTTGTGTATTCGGAAGAAAACATCCCTTTACAGGTGTTCCTCGAATTACAACAGCCCATTTAGTGACCGTTCGAAGTTAACGATGGCACGGAACAAAGGGACTTGCGTTCAGAGCTGGGATTCAGCCGGTTCAGATGAACTGGTAGCGGAAAATCCACCCCGGCTCCATTCCGACTTATTTAAGATCGTTTTTGAGGCAGGGTGCATACGCGGAAGGCACACGTGGGAGCAAAGCACATGCAGAGAAGGCGCGCAGTGGGCGAACCGGTGGTAACAAAATGTGAAACCCGTTGCTGTTTGCGTTTTCCCACTTAACGACGTTTCTAGCCGCCCCAGGTTCACGCAATCAAAAATTCAAGATGCTTGGCAGCTGGTTCATATTTACGACGGTCGCAGTGCCCTCCGCGTGGGGGTGGGGGTGTGTCACCTGATCCCCTTTTGCGACCTCCGGACCGGCAAAGCCGAAGGGGAAGCCAGATTCGCTTAACGACCACTTAGTCACTTAACAGCTGCGGCGAGGAAGTGTCGTCAAAAGGAGTCAAAACTCACTTCAACGATGTCTCGCTTAATGACAGAAACGTCGGGCCGTGGTCGTAAGTCGAGGACTGCCTGTGTTTGTGTCTGGGCCTGTTCTGAGTGAAACGGGTTGTGTGAAGGCAGTAGTCGCCATTGGGATGCTATATATGTATGTTAAAAATCAACTGTTGCAGCAGAGAGTCCTGAGGTGCCAAATTTTAAAATTGCTTGAAAGCCATGCCACTAATCCTGTTTCTTGATATTTCGGATGCGGTGTGGACTCTGATACAGGGAGCGTCCAACGAATGGGGCTGTGTTGATTCTCCAGTGTGGGAACTCAGGGGTAAAATGTCTGCTGAGAAGCAGCAAGCGGATTCCCAACCAGGAATCTTATCGTTGATCCTTGGGCACAGTTAATTAATTGGTGGGAAATTTGATGCGTAATCTACGGTCTTGGCTCAGCTGTTTTGTGTATTTGCTCAAACATTGGTTCCTTCGTTCCCTCCAACCTTCCATTCATCCTTCCTCCCTCCCTCCTTCCTTCCTTCCATCCAACCTTCCATCCATCCTTCCTCCCTCCCTCCCTCCAACCTTCCTTCTTCCCTCCCATCTTCCCTTCCTTCCATCCAACCTTCCATCCATCCTTCCTCCCTCCCACCTTCCCTTCCTTCCATCCATCCTTCCCCCCTCCCTCCAACCTTCCTTCCATCCAACCTTCCATCCATCCTTCCTTCCTCCCTCCAACCTTCCTTCCATCCAACCTTCCATCCATCCTTCCTCCCTCCCACCTTCCCTTCCTCCCTTCCTTCCCTCCATCCAACCTTCCATCCATTCTTCTGCCCTCCCTTCCTCCTTTCTTCCTTCCCTCCTCCCTCCCTCCAACCTTCCTTCCATCCATCCATCCTTCCTCCCTCCCTCCTTCCTTCCTTCCCTCCTCCCTCCCTCCCTTCCTACAACCTTCCATCCATTCTTCTTCCCTCCATCCCTTCCACCTTCCCTCCCTCCCTCCTTCCTTCCCTCCTCCCTCCCTACAACCCTCCATCCATTCTTCCTCCCTCCCTCCCTCCAATCATCCATCCATCACTCCCACCTTTCCTTTGTTCCTTCCTCCCTCTCTCCCTTGCTTCCTTCCTTCATTCCTTCCTCCAGCCCTCCCACCTACCTTCCTTCCATCCTCTCTCCCTCGGTTGCTTCCTTCCTTTGTCCTTCCTTCCTTCCTTCCTTCCTTCCTGAACTTCTTTTCACTCTATCAAGGAACTACCAAGAGAGAAAACCCCACACTCTTCTAGCCCTGGGGATGTTACCTAGTTGGGTCACGAAATGTCTGGAAGAAAAACAATCAAACTTGGACAAAGCACCAAGAACCCCTACAGTCCACAAATAATCTCCTTTATTACTCCCCGGCTATTATTTGAAATCATTGACATTGGAATTGCGTCAAAACCAATGTTGAAGCCTTCTTGTCGTCTTGAAAATAATCTTCTATTTGTTTTGCTCTGTTTTCCTTTGTTTCATTGTTCAATAAATGTTTGGTTTGCTACTAAAATCTCTGGTGGGTACAAAATTAGTAAATAATTTTGGGAGCCACAAAAAAGAAACCAGAGAGATTTCAGGGGGACAATTTAGAAGCAGAAGTATTAGCCCAGAACTTCTCAGAACTTCAAACAACCAAATTCCTTTTATGCAAATAATGGGCAAAAAAAAAAGAAGAGCAGATAGAAATAAGAGACGATGTAATGCCCATCAGAAATGACGTCATTGCAATGTGGCATTATGTCACCCCTGGCGCAGACCCAGGTGAACATACCAGAAGCTTAGATTTTCTCTAGCAAAAAAGAGACGACGTAATACCCAACAGAGATGACATCATTGGAATGTGGCATTATGTCACCACTTTTTTTTTTCCCCCTGGTCCCTGGCTGGCACAGAGTTGAGTTGCCTTCTCTTAGGAAGAGGAGAGGAAAGCCATGGCAAATCTAGACAGCATTCTAAAAAGCAGAGACAACAACCTGCCAACAAAAGTGTCTCTAGTCAAGGCGATGGTTTTCCCAGTTGCAATGGATGGCTGGGAAAGTTGGACCATAAGGAAGGCTAAGCGCTCGAGTAGAAATGGGACTGGGGGTTCTGGACCACCAGGCAGCCCCTGGGAAGGTTGGAGGACAGGCAGGAGCCCCTTATTTCTAAGTTTTCCCTATAAATAGATGATGTAATGTACCAGAAAGACGACATCAGTGGAATGTGGCATTACATCGCCCTAGTCTTCTCTTAGACCCTAGCTGGCATCTGTTTCAGGAGGAAAGGTAAAATATTCAGCGTTTCCCGAAAAAGATATAGATGACATCATGCACTTCGTGGGAGTGACATCATCAGAATGCAGCATTACGTCTCCTTTCCCCA
This sequence comes from Pituophis catenifer annectens, assembly GCF_029215685.1. Classification (NCBI taxonomy): domain Eukaryota; kingdom Metazoa; phylum Chordata; class Lepidosauria; order Squamata; family Colubridae; genus Pituophis; species Pituophis catenifer. Next base: position 6,811,581 of record NW_027256897.1, on the reverse strand, counting down.
TTGTTTTTTTTTTAAATTTTTTAATCAGACCGCTGTTTTCACAAACCAGCCACTCCAAGAGTTCTTTGGACAGGACAGCAAAGTTTTATTAATTCTCGAGCGCTTTTAAAATACAGAACAGCGATACAGAAAGAACACATTGTTGTGCTTCAACAACGACATCTCAAGAACTCAAAACAGCGTCTCAAGACAGCGTCCAGTTAACCCTTTCAGTGTTGAACGTGGCGTTTTTTTCCCCGCCTCCCCCCTTCCCTTTCGATCATAAATCATTGGAATATAAATAACAAAAAAAAAAAAAAAATCACTAAAGCAAACAAACAGGAAAAGAAAGACATTCTCTAGAATCACCATGGTGTGTGCATATATATATATATATATTTATAAAAGAAGATTTATGCAAGGCGAGATTGAGAAAGGGAGAGTCTGAATAGTTTGCCGGGCAAAATATACGTAGTTCAAAATCGACTTTCATCCTTAAGAAGACGGAATATGAAGAGCAAGGGAGTTTTGCTAGACGCGAAGCTGGAAGCAAACCTGGCTCAGTGGCTAAGACCCTGAGCTTGTCGATCAGAAAGGTCGGCAGTTCAGCGGTTCGAATCCCTAGTACATGTCTCCTGCCTGAGCAGGGGGTTGGATTAGATGACCTCCAAGGTCCCTTCCAACTCTCTTACTTGTTACCTCAATAATAGGAGATATTTTTTCTCCTTCGTCCCTCTGCTGGGAAGAGAAGAGAATGCCCTGCAATGGGGAGTTTAAGAGGAAGGGGGCAAGATAGATACAGATAAGACGGACAGACAGACAGACAAATAGATGACAGACAGGCAGATGATAATGGATGGAGAGAAAAAGAGTGATATATAACAGATAGAGAGAGAGACAGACAGACAGACAGACAGAGATAGGGAGATGATAGATAGATAGATAGATAGATAGATAGATAGATAGATAGATAGATAGATAGATAGATAGAAATAGACAGACAGACAGACAGACATAGAGAGATACGGAGATGATGGATGGATGGATGGCTAGATGGTAGGTAGGTAGGTAGATAGATGATAGATAGATAGATAGATAGATAGATAGATAGATAGATAGATAGATAGATAGATGTAGACAGGCAGATGACAGATGGAATTGATGCAGAGAGAAAGGATAGATGATAGATAGATATATGATAAAATGAATAAAAAAGAGTTGATGGAAGACAGCTAGGTAGCTAGAGAGAGTGAGAGATAGATCCAGAGATGGATGGATACAGATCTATTGATCTCCAGTAAATACTCAGATGCCCCCAATTTACCTCCACTCTACCCTGAATGGGTAAAGGAATTACAGGGTCGTAATAAGGGATATTGAAATGGATAGAGACAGATAGACGATAGCTAAAGTGATAGATAGGTGGACAGACACGTTTTTTGACCCATGGTTGAAAAAAAGAAAATTACAAAAAAACTGTTAAGCAGAGGTGAACATGGCAGGATCGGTAACTTCGTCTTCCAAGCTGCAGTTGAGTTTCCTCAACAGAGAAAACAGAATATCTCCTTTTCTCCGAAAACTGCATCAAGACCTCAGGAAGCGGGACATCACACTAGCTTGCTCAAATATGGAGACTACTACAGCTGGGAGCCCATCCCTACCTTCTCAGGCAGAACAAGATCAGCCCTGAGGACTCAAAGTTCTTCTTGGGTTCAGCCAACCAACATGAAACCAAAAAACCTAATAAAATAAAGCTTAGCAGATGGTAGAAGAGTCCTTCTCTAAACTCACCGAAGGAAGCTGGAGAACAAAAACAAGTTGAAAGAAACAAACTTTTGGGGAAGCCCCAAAAGTCATCTATGGAGATTCTCAATCATCCAGGTCATGGTTGTCCCAAAGATGCTTTTTCAAAAGGCAACTGGACTTCGTTTTTTTTTCCTTGAGGAGGTTTCACTTCTCATCCCAGAAGCTTCTTCACTTCTGACTGAAGAGAATTCAGTCTTCAGACAGTTCAGTTAGAACTGAAGAAGCTTCTGGGACAAGAAGCGAAACCTCTTCCAAGAAAAAAACAAAAGTCCGCTTGCCTTTTGAAAAAGCAATCTTTCGGACAACTCCAAAAGACATAGAGCAGATTTGAGCCATATTGGGAAGGCTCTTCTTAAAACTAAGCGGGTGATTTGCAAGATTTAGGGCACAGATTCTCTCTTTCTCAACTTATCCCTCCTTGCAGGAAGTGGTAGGATGAGCTCAAAGGCAATGAGGAAGAAAAAAAATATTCTCGGTCTCCTAAATGGGCTAGAAATCTTGCCGACCAAGGACAAATGGTTTCCAGAAGCAAATTATGTCTCTATTATTATTATTTTTAAATTTCTTTGCACCAAAATACTACCACGAGGTTCCACGGATATTTACTGGCCAGCATGCCTGGGCAAAATTTAAAGCCATCAGGAGACCTGAGATAGGGGAAAAAAAACAATCTTCATTTGTTGGACAGGCTGTGAGAAAGCAAGTTATGTCATGCTTTGGTGGGAAAACATGAGTCAGATCAGGTATGACATACTCCCAAAAGAGAAGAGGAGGGAGGAGAAACAACCAAGTTACATCCAGAAAATATATGTATATATAGATATAGATATAGATATATCATTTATCTCTCAAAAGCCAGCCTGGCTGCATATATCAAGGAACTAAAAAAAAAAAAACCAAAACAAAAAAACAGAACAAAACCAAATAGAAGAAATACATAATCAAGACGACAACCCCAACGACAGCAATGTGAGAAGGGGAAAGGAGAGAAGTTAGTACAGTTATTTCCAAAAATGCAAGCAAATTGCGACGCCTAGGAGACAATATTCACAGTTTGCATCTGGGGTGGGGGGGTTAAGTACAGGATTACAGAGCCATAAATAAGTCACAAGCATTCGTCCATCCAAGCAGGGGGGAAAATGAAATAAGGGGGGGTGGAGGGAAGAACCAAAAGACAGTATTGAAAATATAATCACCGTTGTCTTATCTCTCCAATGATGAAGCGGTGGGATTTTCCAACATGGGCAGTTTGAACCTGACAAATTTTATTTTCTTGGGTACATACAGAGATCACATCTATAGTATAGAATATATTACTCTTTTATCTTTCCCTACTCGTCCTTTAGACGAGTATTATTATTATTATTATTATTATTATTATTATTATTATTTTGTTTCCTATTTAGCTTGGCTTCATAGGAGGAAGGAATCATGAGGGATGATTCAGGGAAGTCTTGCGTTTAAACTCAAGAAGAGGCCATGTTGGAAAGGAGGCCCAGAAGTCAACCGCGAGGCCAGCTTTTCAACGGTTCAGTTGATGTTCGGGGAGCAGGTCAACAAGAGAGAGAGAGAGAAGAGGAAAGAATGAAGACGATGCGTGTTTAACTGCTGCTTTCTTCATCCGTTTTGGTCAGTTTCTTCAGCGTGTCCAGCAATTTCTGTGGGGTGAGGATATGTGTGGAACCTGAAGGAAGGAAAAAAGGAAAAGACGACAATCGGATTTCAAAAAAAAAAAGGAAGAGCGTAAGAGCGCCTAAATTTAAGGGTGGGCTATCTGAGACTTTGGCAAATCTCCCTGGACTATCACTCCCAGGATCCTTTGCCAGGCCAGCAGTGTTGTGGCGACTAACAGTTCCTCAACCTCTGGATGACTGCAGAGTGACCATGGCAGTCATTTTGGGGATCGCCCTCCCCCCTCCCGCCAGTCCACTCGCTCACTCACTCCCACCCCCACAAAGGTTGAAAAGCTTTCGGCTCAGCTCAAAAGGGTGACCCATCCCACAAAATATCTACTCTGAAGGTAGAGAGGGGGGGGAAGAAGGGTAAAGAAAGATTTTTATAGAGGGGGAGGAAAAACTCAAAATTGCCCACCCTTCGCATCTACGGAGATTCTCAATCATCTGGGTCATGGTTGTCCCAAAGGGTTTTTTTTTCAAAAGGCAGCTGGACTTTGTTTTTGCTTGAAGAGGTTTCGCTTCTCATCCCAGAAGCTTCTTCACTTCTGAGTGAAGAGAGTTCAGACAGTTCAGTCAGAACTGGAGAAGCTTCTGGGATGAGAAGCGAAACCTCTTCAAGGAAAAACAAAGCCCAGCTGCCTTTTGAAAAAGCACCTTCGGGATGATTGCCCACCCTTCCACATATAAGATTTGTTGGGATTTAAATCAGAAAGGGATGTACCCCCCATCCCTGATCCCTTCCCTGTCACGAGACCGGGCCCATGTATCAATATATACACTCATATATATATATTAAGAGAAATGTTTGCAAAAGGTTAAGCCTATGGAACTACATCTAAGCGCGGGAGGAAAAATAACTTGAAAGGAATCAAAATGGAAACCACCCATCACCAAAAGAAATCAATATATATATATTTGTAAAAAAAAAAAAAAAAAACGACCAATCACACAGCAATCAAAGTGCAGTGAGGACATGAAGGAGGACATGCAGAATTTGTCATAAAGATCAAGAGCTGGGGCATCATCTACCAAGAGAGGCAGTAGATGGAGACCATGTAGGATCATCTGGGCATGCAATGGCCAAGAGGACTTCTTCAGAGAAGGCCCCCTTTCTCCAAATCAAAGCAGATGGGAGTTTTATCCATACATGCCAATGGCCATCGCTTTAAGCAGGGATGGGATTCAGCCGGTTCAGACGAATCGGATGTTAATTTTAATCTGGTTTGCCGAACCGGTAGTTGCAAGGACTTACTGACCCTGCCTGCCCCGCCCCGCCTCTCTCAGGAGTCCCCATGTGGCCCATTTTGGATGCCAGGTAAGTGCAGGGCCCACGCGGAGGCTCTGGGAGGGCGAGAAATGCCTACCGGAAGTACCAGAAGTCCAGAAACATGCCTGTTTCCAGCCTCCGGAGCCCAGGGGAAGCTGTTTTTGCCCTCCTGGAGGCTCGAGAAAAGCCTCCGGTGCCTGGGGAGGGCAAAAACACCCCCCCTCTCGCTGTGGTGCAGGAAGCTGACTAGGCCTCGCCCCCAAGGCCATGCCCACCCATCAGCCAGGCAGAGAACCAGTTGCTAAAATTTTTCAATCCCACCCCTGGTTTAAGTGATGGAGAAGTAATAAAGAATTTTTGCCAGAAGAAGCCAATTTTTTCCGCACTATACCCTGAAACCTGCATCATTGAGGAGACAGGCAAGAGGAAAATCCAAAATTATTTGGGACTGGATAGAAGGAGAGACCTATATGGTTTCCTTTCCCCAGGGTTAATTCAAAAGAGGTTTACTGCAGCATCCAATCAGCCCAGACAGGAGGTTATAGAAAGCATTGAATCTCTATGATGCGAGTCCAATAGACTTGAGGCAATAGACAGCAATCTTATGCACATTGAACTAAGCACCCTTTAATTCCATAGGATTCTCCTTAAGTAACAGAATAACAGAGTTGGAAGGGACCTTGGAGGTCTTCTAGTCAACTCCCTGCTCAAAGAGACCCCAGACCAATTTAGGCAAATGGCCGCCCAGTCTCTTCTTGAAAGCCTCCAGTGTTGAAGCTTCCACAACAGTGGTGTGTTTCTACCGGTAGTGGTGACAGGAGGCTCCGCCCACCCACCCGGACATCATCACGGATGCTCTGGGTATACACAGTTCCGAATTAGTAGTGAAGGTAAGTGGAACCCACTAGTATTCCACAACCTCCCCTCCCATTGATTGATTGCTCTGACTCTCGGGAAACTTCTCTTTATTTCGAGGCGGTTGCATCCACCCAATATCATCAACCACAACTTACTGAACAGCAAAGTTGGCTATGTTCCTTCTCCAAAACATGAAGAACGTCTAGATCCAGATGTGCATTGTTCTGGATCTCGTGGTTTCTATGGAGCTATCATCCCTGCTCATCGTCCATTGCTCCTCGTAAACGGTCCCTTCGTCTGAAGGAGCGAGGGCCAATGAAATCAATCCTTTCCTTTCGACTCTTTCCTTTTCTCAGATTTTTACCTGTCAGTTGTCTACAAGGACACCAGATATGAAGCACCGTGGACTGTACCATGTCAGATTGCAGGTAGAGCTCTGAGGCCATAGTAGCCCATGCAAGACAGAGAAAGTTCCATTTGTTGCTGGTTGCTATGAACGGGAGAGGGCCATCGCAAAGGGAGTTTTCCCCCACCTAGGAATTGGAGTGATCCAGTCCTCTCTAGTACCTGATTGTGCTTGAGTTAGATACAGATGAACAGAGTTGGATGGGACCTTGTAGGTCATCTAGTCCAACCTCCTGCCCAAGCACACCCTACACCATTTATGACAGATGGCAGTCCAGTCTCTTCTTGAAAGCTTCCAAGGATGAAGCTCCCACAACTGCTGAAGGCAACTTCTGTTCCATGGGTTGATTGTTCTCACGGTCAGGAAATTCCTCCTTATTTCCAGCTGGAATCTCTCCTTGGTTAGTTTCCATCTGTTGTTTCTAGTCTTGCCATTTGGTGATTTGAAAAATAGCTTGACCCCTCTCCCCCTCTCTGTGGCAACCCCTCAAGTATTGGAAGACCACTATCTTGTCTTCTCTGGTCCTTCTCTTCACTAAACTTAGCCATGCCCAGTTCCTGCAACCGTTCTTCATATGTTTGAGCCTCCAGTCCCCTAAGCACCTTTGTTGCTCTTCTCTGCACTCTTTCTAGAGTCTCCACATCTTTTTTTATAGTGTGGTGACCAAAACTGGATGCAGTACTCTAGGTGTGGTCTTACTAAGGCTTTATAGAGTGGTATTAGTACCTCCCTTGTTCTTGATTGTATCCCTCTGTTAATGCAATTTAGGATTGCATTGGCTGACAGTTATAGTAGAGAGAAAACAAAGAGGTGGAACCATAGATAAGAATTCGCAATGGAGCAAGCATCTACAGTGATGCCAAGACATTGCTTGAAAGCTTGACTTTCTAGTTCAAGTCGGCAAGTTCTGCTTACAAGAAAACCATGGTCCAGTTTTTGCATGGAAGCAGCCTCATAAACATTTTCAAAATTGTCGTTTTGAAGCAAACATTTTCTCATACCAAGAAAAAAGAAATCAGAAAAAAGGAGGAGGGAGAATGAAACCAATGGAAAAGCAAGAAAGAAAGGGGAAGATAGAAATATCAAAAGAAGCCCTTCCGGGGGGGAGAAAAAAAAAAGGAAGAGTTTCTTCTCAAGATAAATTGCTTTTACTTTTTTTAGTTCTCTTTGGCTCTCATTCCATTGTTGGAGCCTGTTCCTCAAAAGAGACCCTAGTAGAATCTCTGAAGTCGGGGTGTCTCAGATCCATGAGAAATTTGGTGGGAGTAAGAATGTGAGTAGAACCTGCGAGAAAATAGAGCGCGGGCTGACTCTCGGTGAAAGAAAGGAAGAAAGAGAAAGAAAGACAGAGAGAAGAAAGAAAGAAAGAAAGAAAGAAAGAAAGAAAGAAAGAAAGAAAGAAAAAGAAAAAAAGAGAGAGGAAAAGAAGGGAAGGAGGGAGGGAAACAAATGAGAGAAGGAAGAAAGGAAGGAAAGAAAGAAATGGAAGAAAGGAAGGAAAATGAGAAAGGAAAGGAGGAGGGAGGGAAGAAAGAAAGAAAGAGCGAGACAGAGAAAAAGAGAGAGAGGAAGAGAAGGGAAGGAGGAAGGGAAACAGGAATGAGAGAAGGAAGAAAGGAAGGAAAGAAAGAAATGGAAGGAAGGAAGAAAGGGAAGGAAGGAAGAAAGAAGGGAAGGAGAAAAGGAGAGGAAGGAAGAAGGAAGAAAGGAAGGAAAGAAAGAAATGGAAGGAAGGAAAGAAAGAGAAAGAGAAAAAAAGGGAGGGAGGAAGGAAGGAAAAGAAAGAAAGAAAGAAAGAGAAAAGCAACATGCCAAAAAATTTTGTTTATGCCTTTTTTTTTAAAAAAAAGCTTACAACACAGTTCATATCACCAAAAATCACTGTGATGGAAGCCAGTGATGATACATGAAGCAGAAATGGCAAGAAAAACACAATCACACAATCACACCTAGAGAGAGAGAGAGAGAGAGAGCGCAAAGAAAGCAGCTGTGGGGGAAGACATAAAACCTCATTGTGGGGTGCTGCAACAGAATTCCCCACAACCACATCTGCCAGAGTTAACTCTAAAGGAAACACTGACATACCAATACGTTCACCACCTCGGTATAGATACATACAGTATATAGATAATGGAAGGTTTAAATTGCTGAACTGTTTAATCTCCCATCCTAATGCTTATTATTTTTTTAAAAAAGAAATACAGATTAGGCTATCCAAGTGGCACAACTTTAGGAAACTTTAAATTTAAAATTAAAACAAAAAACAAAAAAACCTCAGAACTGGGACATGGTGAATAAAGGAAGTTGCTTGGGCAATTTTTGCGACGGGAGCAAAAGTCAAAAGAATGTGAGACTTATAAACAGGGGAAAGAATCCTCCCCCCCCCATCCCATATAAATAAATATGCTTTGCAGAAGGAGCAACTGCCCAGTTAAACCCATCGCCGAAAGAGCAACGTTCAACATTAGAAGCAACGCTAAACAAAGCCGGAGACGTATCACACACGCTTTTAAACACACACAAAAGTGAGATGACACAGGGAAGGAGACAGCGATGGAGGAGGAAAGTCAAGAAAAAGGGAGTTTGGGGAAAGCCGCCTTCCTAAGAGGTTATATTAACCACTGTTGGTAATAACAAAACCTCGGTGTCCTGTATTTTGCTCCTGGGTTGTCTCAAAATAGTAGTCAGACAAATGGCTGTCCAATCTCCTCTTAAAAACCTCCAGTGTTGGAGCACCCACGACTTCTGGAGTCAAGCCATTCCATGGGTTGATTGCAATAATTGATAGAATAACAGAGTTGGAAAGGACCTTGGAGGTCTTCTAGTCCAACCCCCTGCTTAGGCAGGGAAACCCTACACCACTTCGGACAAATGGTGATCCAATCTCTTCTCAAAAAGCTTCCAGTGTTGGCGCATTCGCAACCAACTGTTCTCACGGTTAGGGAATTTCTCTTTAGTTACATCCCTTGCTTCTTGTCCTGCCTTCTAATGCTTTGGAGAATAGGTTGGCCCTCCCGCATTTTTGTGGTAGCCCCTCAAATATCCTGAAGGGTTGTAGGAATGGATGGAGTAGAGAATAGGACAGGACAGTGGAAGTAAGCTTGCTCCACAGGGAGAACACATTCAGGGAGCACTGAGTTTGTGGGCAGGTGGCCTCGAAGTCAAGAGAAAGGTGAGGAGACAGATAGATGGAGATGATGGAAGACAGAGCAGAGCGGAGCAAAGCAAGCATGAGCTGAAGAGGACAAGGACTAGACAAGGACTTACCTATCAACACCTCCCACTTTCCGCTGGCTTGCGTCACCTCGTAGGCGCAGCGCATCTCGCTCAGAGCAACCCCGCCCAGGATGAAAACAATGAGGCGAGGACCACTTCGGTATTCTCCGGGAGCCTTGTTCTTGTGCCAGTGTCCGTAGCGGGCACTGAAGACCAGGAGTAAGGATGAAAAGAAAAAGGGAGAAGGGAAAATAAGGATATGATCTGGAAGAGCCCCCATTATGCAGTAATTAAATGCAACATTGCAAAATAGATTGATAGATATGATAGATGTATAAATAGGTGAGATAAGAGAGAGAGAGATAGGTAGATAGATAGATAGATAGATAGATAGATAGATAGATAGATAGATAGATACTGATAGATGAATAAATATGATACAGATAGATGATAGATGTGTAAATAGAGAGAGATAATGTAGGTAGGTAGATGATTAATAGATGATACAGATAGATAGATAGATAGATAGATAGATAGATGATAGATAGATAGATTTTACAATTAAATGATGGCGGATTGATAGCTAGATAACTAGTAGGTAGATGATAGATAATGAGAGAGAGAGAGAGAGATCCAAGATGGAGAGATAGAATGTCCCATTAACCTGAGGTAAGATGGGTGGCCAATAAATTTTACAAACAAATAAATTAAAAATGTCCACAAACATTCTTTCCCCAACTGATAAGCTGACAGGTCTCCAATTCAGACTTCATTTAACTCAGATCTAATTGAGTTTAATTTAATCTAGGCTTCCCTTAAACCTAATTATGCTTCCCTAAGACCTGATACAAGAAGTCCTCGACTTACAACAGTTCATTTAAGTGACTGTTCAAAGTTACAACGGCACTGGAAAAAGCCACTTACGAACGTTTTTCACAGTTACCACCTTTGCAGCCCGTCCCCCCATGATCACGTGATCCCAAATTCAGCCGCCACTGGTTTATACTTATGACGGTTGCAGAGTCCCAGGTGTGTGTGTATGTATCCTGTGATCCCCTTTTTACAACCTTCTGACAAGCAGATTCACTTAACGACTGGCTTGCTAATTTATCAATTGCAGGGATTCACTTAGCAGCCCAAGTAGCCCGGCCAAAAAAAAAAAAAAAAATGTCGTAAAATGGGGCGAAACTCATTTAACGAATGTCTCAATTAACAACCTAAATTTTAGGGGCTCAATTGTGGTCGTTAAGTCGAGAGGCTACCTGTAGTTTGTTACGGAATGCTCCCTTCTTACCTGACAGCACCTGTACTGCTAAAGGAAGCAGCTGAGCGAGTGGAGATATACGGGTAATGCTTGGTGTCCAGTTTATCCTCTAGAGCATCCTTGAAAGAAATAGAAAATAATAATAATAATTAACACATCTGGAGCTTCTGCAAGTGATCAACGGTGTGTGTATTAGGAATAAAGCAAAGAGATTCACGCCTTCAAGACAGGTGAAATCTACTTACCTTCACTACTGGTTCGGAAGTGCGTGCGCTCCACTCGAGCACGCACCATCACAACGTCCAATTTTGGACCTTCTGCGCATGCGCAGAGGGTCAAAAACAGGTTACTTCCTGGTTAAAACCAGGAAGTAATGACGTCCAGGTGGGTGGGTGGAGCTTCATGCTGCCATCGCTACCGGTTCCCCGAACCACATGCCGCGGCCGGTAGCATTTCACCCCTGCTTCAAGAGAGCCACCCCTCTTTACGTACCTCCATAATGTCTTTAACTACTGGAGTCCATCGGGAGAGCTGGTAAGTCTGCTCACTGATACGCTCCTTCCGCTCCGGCTTGCTTCTACGACGTAAGGTGGACTGGACACAAAAGAGAGAGAGAGAATGGAGTCGGAGAGTTATCGACCAGGCTTATTCACAATGCAAGAGTAAATTTTGAACTTTCTAAGGTTCTTCTATGGGAAGAAGGCTTCTGGGCAAGATTGGAGGTGAGGGGTCCTTGGTGCTTTCTGAACTGTTTTCTTGCAGACATTTCATTACCCAACTAGGCAGTAACAAATTTTACATTTCACCACCGCTGGGAAGACATAGTAACAAGGTCAGCCAATGAATACGCATGGCAACAGATCAGCCAATGCAAGCTGAATTGGAAACAGAAACTTAAAGCAGGAAGTCCGGGCGTGGCTTGGCTGTGCAGGCTTAGCTCCTGGGTCTCTGCTGAGAATTGAAACTGAAACTAGTCTGCTTGTGTTTTGCTAGTAACTGCTACGTTGGAAGAATCAGCTATTGGTATTGTACATTTATCTTCATGCGTTATTATGTATATAAAGAGAAGTTAATGAATCCTGCTGCATCGGTCTGCCTGGGTGTGCTTTCTGGATGATTGGTTTCTGCAACAAACTCTCATAAGGACTTACATCTGTGACGATGGGCACCCCAAGGTGGGCCATATTGGTGATGATCTCACTGTCCTCAGGAGGGATCTGTGCATGCTGGATCAGTTTGTTCAAGTTTTCCTCGGTGATCCCTGGGGAGGAGGATGGAGAAAGACCATATGTGTATATTCTAGGAGATGGGAGTCAACACACTTGCATCCCGCCAAACAGCAGTTGAGTGGCCCTGTCGTGGCTTGACTCACTAAGCAGCCTCAACCAGACAACCAAAACGAAGATGGGGTGAGTATAGTTGTGGCCAAAATTGTGGAAAACCTTTTGGGAAAAGTGTATTTTTGAGCTTTGATGGCTAATAACACCACTTTTTGGGTGGAGTTTCAAGATAATCCTATTCCACTGCTGGAATGGCCTGGGATTAGCCCAAATCTTCACCCAACTGAAAATCGATGGAGCTAACTAAAGAAACTTGTTAGTCAGAAGCGACCCAGCAATAAAACCCAGTTAGTAGAAGCCATCATTCCATCTTGGTTTCACATTAGAACAGCTGCAGAACTCAAAGACTTGGTTCACTCCATGGGAAGACGTTGTAAGGCCGTCATTCATGCTAAAGGTTATCCAACTAAATATTAACTGACATGGTGATTATTTTTGTATATCTCGTCTTTTCTATGGTGATCATTTTTGTATATCTCAACTGCCTTCCCCGCCCCGCTGGAGACCCCCCGGAGGCCAGAAACAGCCCGTTTCCTGACTTCTGGTGGGCCCGGAAGGCTGAAAATCAGCTGCCCGGCACACACATGCACACTGGAGCTGAGCTAGGGCAATGCTCATGTGCCCACAGATATGGCTCTGCATGCCACCTGTGGCACACATGCCATAGGTTTGCCATCACGGATATATAGGGTCTCCTGCTTGAGCAGGAGATTGGACTAGAAGACATGCAAAATCCATTCCAACTCTGTTATTCTGTTACTTCTTGTCCTGCCCTCAGGTGCTTTGGAGAATAGGCTGACCTCCTCTTCTCTATGACAGCCCCACAAATATTAGGGGGAAAATATTGAAATGAGAGTAAGGAGAAAAACCACATGAAGTGTTTCCATGGTCCCATTGCTTCAGTCTTCCCATTCACCCATTCAAGCTATTCTCCAAAGCACCCGAGGGCAGGACAAGAAGCAATGGGTGGAAACTAATCAAGGAGAGAAGCAACTTAGAACTAAGGAGAAATTTCCTGACTGTTAGAACAATTAACCAGTGGAACAACTTGCCTCCAAAAGTTGTGAATGCTCCAACACTGGAAGTTTTTAAGAAGATGTTGGATAACCATTTGTCTGAAGTGGTGTAGGGTTTCCTGCCTAGGCAGGGGGTTGGACTAGAAGATCTCCAAGGTCCCTTCCAACTCTGTTATTCTATGATTCACCTCCCACGACCCTCAGTTCTTCTTTAGATGCCCATCCTGACTCTTCTTAATATTTTATAATACTCTCCAATTTTCTAGCGACCAACGGAAGCGAAGAAGAGTCTTCAGCATTGTGAAAACCCTTTCCTCCTAGAATGTCTAAATAGGAGCCTCTCCTACCGTTCTTGAGAAAGATGTAGAGTAAGATGATCCGGATCTTGTCATAGGTGCTGACGTTGGCATCAAGCAGGATTGGGACAATTGCGCGCATGGGATCCTTGATCTTCTCCCCTTCTGCATCGGTGCCCATGGCCAGATCCTGGTAAAGACAGAACATCTCCCTGCAATTCATTATGTCAGGACCATTGGAAAGCTCTTCCTTGCCCAGTTGAGGTTGGGATGAACTGGGAACTAAAGGTTCAGCTTCCAGGAGAGCTTCTTTTGGGGGGGAGGGGTGAAATGGTCCAGGGATATAAGTGGACCATTAAAACCAATCAATTAGACAAGGTAAGCCTGCTATTGTAGCCTGTCGGCCACCAGCCCCTCCAGTAGCCGAATCAGAGGAGGAAGAGGAGGAGGAGGCATGGGAGTCAGAGTCAGCATCAAGGCAACCTGGGAGCTCCGAGGGGGAAGAGGAAATGGAGGTGGCACAGAGAGAGAGACAGAGGTGGAGTTTGGGTCATCCGTCAGTCCTCAAATGGAGAGTCAACAGCCTCCAGGTCTGGAGGTGGCTGATGAGGAAGAGGAGGAACAGCTGGGTCCAGTGCCTGACGCACAGATGCACAGAAGGCAGAGGAGAGGAGAACAGTGGAAATCTATGGGCCGGTCCTTGGGACGGAAGAGCCACTGCTGCTAGTGATGCCCCACCCTAGCTCTGGGGATGAAAGGCAGGAGCGGAGATGAATAAATGTGGCAGGCAACTATTCATCTCCCTGCCGGACAGACTTGAGGTGAAAGAGAAACTTTTTGCCGGGGCTGCCGGCGCTTCTAATAAAGGAATCATTGCTTCAACTACAGAGAGTTTGTCGTGTTGGGAGCCAGGTCAAAACACCTGCCAGAATCCACTCCTTTGTTAAAGGAAGTAGAGAAGCACTGCTGTTTCTTTGACTTCTTGAACCGTCTATCAAGTTCTGGGAAGATTTTCAAGGCAGGAAAGAGCGAGGGGAAAAAACCTAAATAAGTCGACAAAACGCTTCTTCAAACATCCTTTGATCAGCACAATTTTTTTTTTACTTAATGTTTTCTTTATTTAAAAGATCATTCACAAAATACCATATCCATAAATTTACTTTGTCATGAAGCAGAATGTGTTAAGTGTTTGGAAATTTCTCTTTACACATTTAAAAATCAAATGGATCGACTTGAGTGAGCCTTGCATGGAGAAAACTTGTTTTTTTGCTCTTAAAATCTTGGTTCTTCCTTACTTACAGTGGAAGCGAGATTATTGGGTGGATTTTTGTTTAGAACATAACCACAGTGCATGTCTTAAACAAAGTTAGTGTTAAACAAATGGTTCTTATTCTCAAAAATATGCTCAAATTACAAGGAGGTCAGGAAAAGAAACATTTGCTCTTTTGTAAATCATGAAGATCTTTGCCAATCATTTTATTTATATCCAAGTAAAAGCTGCTCTTGGAAGTCTAATTAATTTTGCAAACTGAAAGACCTGGTTTTTTTTACAAATTGGACAAGATTTAGCATTTAAAAGGAGGGGAAGCCCAAGAAAAGAGAAAGCCTCCAATACCTGCCAGTTTCTATCCTGTTATTTGTATCAGCACAATTTTTTTACGCTATCCCTTTTTTTTAGGCACACATAAACAGCACGAGCAGACGTACCTGCTCAACTCTGCAGAGTTTGTCGACCGTGCCTTGGTAGTGCTTCATGCAGTCTTCAGCCAGGTGGAGATGAGTGGAATACTAGGCCCAATGCAAGAAGCAAGAAGAAGAATTCAGCAGTCTAACTAAATATGACTTTTTCTACTAATAGAGGAGAATATTGATGCTCTCTGAGCTTGCTTGTTTTCTTGCAGACGTTTCATGACCCAACTAGGTAATATCATCAGTGCAAGAAGGGAGTGGGGTGTGGTAGGGAGGAGGAAAAGAGGAAGAAAAGAAGGAGGACTATGGGGTCCTTGGTGCTCTCTGAGCTTGCTTGTTTTCTTGCAGATGGTTTCATTACCCACCTAGGTAACATCATCAGTATCAGAAGGGAAAGAAAGCAAACCTACTTCCTTTCAGCACTGATGATGTTATCTAGTTGGGTCACAAAATGTCTGAAGGAAAACAACCAAGCTCAAAGAGCACCAAGGACCCCTTATCTATTATTCCTCCTCCTCCTCCTCCTCCTCCTCCTCCTCCTCCTCCTCCTCCTCCCCCTCCTCCTCCCCCCAACCCTCTTTTTCTTCCACACCACAAACCAGAACTCCCTTCTAGCACTGATGGTGCTACCTAGTTGGGTCACGAAACGTCTGCAAGAAAACAACCAACCTCAGAGAGCACCAAGGACTCCTCATGCTCTTTTCTAGGACGCTCCCTTCCGTTCCTCCCTTCCCAGCCCTTCACAAACACTGGGACACAACCTGAGTACATTTAATCGCCACTCAAGTTTCTTTGCTCATTTCCGTCCCATGTTTCAACGGTCAAATGAGCTCCGCCACAACTCCCACAATTGTTAACTAGGCTTCTGCGATATGTAATTCAGTATGGCCTAGAACAGGGGTCGGCAACCTAAAACACTCAAAGAACCACAAAGGTCCTAACTGGAAGCCCCCCATTCAATTCTGAAGTCTGGTTCCCCCACCATAGAGTCTCCTCCTAGCGCGGCGTCCTTTTTCCTCTACATATCCTAACCGAAAGCCCTATCAATTGTGGAGCCGACTGGCGACAGGGAGCCGCAGCAGAGGGATGAAAGAGCCACATGCGGCTCCAGAGCCGCAGGTTGCTGATCCCTGGCCTAGAAGGCCATAAGGTGCTTCATAGGTACTTTTGCAGGCTGGATCGTTTAAGTGTAAACTGGTAGAAAAGGAACGTACCTTGCTGAGTTCTTTCTGATATTGGGGCATCTTTTTCAGCATCTGCGAAAGGTCCCTCAGGGTGGTCTGAAATGTAGAAAGAGAGGTTGATCCTCAGCAAATATCTTGGGATTCTAAATTATGGAACTCACCTGGATCAAATGCTAAAACCTAACAGATTAACAGAGCTGGGAGGGACCTTGTGGGTCATCTAGTCCAACCCCACCCAACCCCCACCCAAGCAGGAGACCCTACATCATTTCTGACAAATGGCAGTCCAATCTCTTCTTGAAATTCTCAAGTGATGAAGCTCCCACAACTTCCAAAGGCAACTTCTGTTCCATGGGTTGATTGTTCTCACGCTCAGAAAATTTCTCCTTATTTCCAGGTAGAATCTCTCCTTGTTCAGTTTCCATCCATTATTCCTTGTCTGGCCTTCGGGTGCTTTGGAGAATAGCTTGACCCCCTCCTCTCTGTTGCAGCCCCTCAAATATTGGAAGACTGCTATCATGTGTCCCCTGGTCCTTCTCTTCACTAGACTAGCCATGCCCAGTTCCTGCAACCTTATTGAAAGAGGATTGAAATCCAAATTTTGCTTGTTGAAAGGACTGAACTGATGGTTGTCAGAATCCCGGAGAGAGAAGTTAGGTAAAACCCCAGATACTTGTTTAATTCCTTCCAGCTCTATCTGCAAACTTCCAGAATTCATTTATTCTCATTTAACAACCAAACAGGTAAGCAATAGAAATTTTGGGTCAATTGCGGTCATAAACCTGTGTAGTACAATGCTCTCACAAAAAAAGATGCACACGAAAATTACAGCCAATAAACTCAGTTGTAGGATATCCCATTCCCTTCTCTTTTCACTCTTTCCCTTCAAATATCTCCTTTGCTGTTCCAGAGAATATTGTATTTTTAAGCTTTGCTTTCCGGTTTCTAAAATCCAGTTTTATCATATCCTGAAACCTCCTAATTTCTGATCTTACCTTGTCACCGGTATTCATCCTTTTGCTGGAAGAAAAATCCTTCAGGGATCGGGTGACTTCTCTGGAAAAGGATGACAAATATAATATTTATTAATGACAAATATAATATTATTATATAATATCTGGTTGCCACGATGTATAAAAAGATGTGGAGACCCTTGAAAGAGTGCAGAGAAGAGCAACCAAGATGATTAGGGGACTGGAGGCTAAAATATATGAAGAACGGTTGCAGGAACTGGGTATGTCTAGTTTAATGAAAAGAAGGACTAGGGGAGAAATGATAGCTGTCTTCCAATATCTCAGGGGCTGCCACAAAGAAGAGGAAGTCAAGCTATTCTCCAAAGCACCCGAAGGCAGGATAAGAAGCAACAGATGGAAACTAATCAAGGAGAGAAGCAACCTAGAACTAAGGAGAAATTTCCTGGCAGTAAGAATAATTAACCAGTGGAACAACTTGCCTCCAGAAATGGTAAATGCTCCAACACAGGAAGTTTTTAAGAAGATGTTGGATAACCATTTGTCTGAAGTGGTGTAGGGTTTCCTGCCTAAGCAGGGGGTTGGACTAGAAGACCTCCAAGGTCCCTTCCAACTCTGTTATTCTATTCTAGATCTGAAAAAGCAAACCGACTGCAAAGGGGTGAATACTTGGCACCTAGCAAATATTGGAGGCTATAAAAATTAATCTATTTTTGATGGCTCGTTGTGGGTTTGATGTGGGGGAAAGAGAGGCACAGCGTGGGGTAGGAGTAAAGAGAGGAATCAGCTTAGAATCATTATGTTCCCACAAGTGATCTAACCCCTCTTGAATTCCATTAACTCTCACCTAGCACCAATTCAGTGTTGTCCGTTAGTTGACTAGATTCTCATGTGGAGGCATGAACTTCATGTGTAGTCTTAATTCTCCCCACCTGACACTTGAATGGCTTTGTGAGGTCTGATGGCAAACCACTTCCTGGCTAGTGCCAAGAAAAAATGGATAGACATGTTGTCCATGAAGTCATGAGAGTCAAGCTCAACAGCAGATGGCAGTGCAAGCTTGAGCTTCGAATAGAATAGAACAGAATAGAATAGAGCTGGAAGGGATCTTGGAGGTCTTCTAGTCCAGCCCCCGGCTCAAGTAGAAGAACCTATATCAGGGGTCTGCAACCTTAAATACTCAAAGAAACAGCTAATTGTGGGGAGGCCGATCCAACCGACAATCAGCTGCTTCTGCTAATCAAGCTGTGCTGAAGCTGAAAATGAAACAGGTTGAAACAGGCTGTTTGCTGTTTGCTGCAAAGAGGCAAATTGCTGGGAGGCAGAGGCAGATATTTTTTCCCTTGTTTTCCTCCTCAAAAAAAGTAGGTGAATCTTATAGTCCAGAGCGTTTATAGTCCAAAAAATAAGGTACTTACTGGGACACCTCAGCGATGTGTTTGTGGCGCAAAGTGACCCAGAGGTCATCATCTTCATCCAGCAGGACTTCTTTGACTCGGGCCTCCCCGATTCCACTTGTGTCATACCTGGGAATTTCAAAAGAGAACATGAATAAACACATCAGTGACTTCATACAACAAATCCATATGTTTCTGGAGGGACCAAGAGGAAAACGCAGTTTTTAGTCATGGGGACCTCATATTTTTAGGTTCTATCATATCTCAAGACTTAAAATGGACACCTAACATCAAAAACGTCATCAAAAAAGCACAAGGAAGAATGTTCTTTCTGCACCAACTCAGGAAGCTCAAACTGCCCAAGGAGCTGCTGATTCAGTTCTACAGAGGAATTGTTGAGTCTCTCATCTGCACCTCCATAACTGTCTGCTTTGGTTCTGCAACCACAATTACTACTAACCTGCCTTCCATTGAGGATCTGTATACTTACTACACGAGTCAAAAAGAGGGCTGGGAAAATATTTACAGACCCCTGGCATCCTGGACATAAATTGTTTCAACTCCTACCCTCAAAACGACGCTACAGAGCACTGCACACCAGAACAACTAGACACAAGGACAGTTTTTTCCCAAACGCCATCACTCTGCTAAACAAATAATTCCCTCAACATTGTCAAACTATTCACTAAGTCTGGACTACTATTAATCTTCTCATCGTTCCCACCATCCATCTCCTTCCATGTATAACGGCATGACTGTAACTTTGTTGCTTGTATCCTTGTGATTTATATTGATATTGTTTTCTAATATGATTTGATTGCTTATTTGTTCCCTATGACTATCATTAAGTGTTGTACCTTATGATTCTTGACGAACGTATCTTTTCTTTTTATGTACACTGACAGCATATGCAACAAAGAGAAATTCCTTGTGTGTCCAATCACACTTGGCCAATAAAGAATTCTGTTCTGTTCTGTTCTGTTCTGTTCTATTCCTTATTCTATTCTATTCTATTCTATTCTATTCTATTCTATTCTATTCTATTCTATTCTATTCTATTCTTCTGTTCTGTTCTGTTCTATTCCTTATACTATTCTATTCTATTCTCTATTCTATTCTATTCTTCTATATTTTATTTTATTCTATTCTATTATTCTATTCTATTCTAATCTATTCTATTCTATTCTTCTATATTTTATTCTATTGCTAATTCTATTCTATTCTATTGCTAATTCTATTCTATTCTATTCTATTCTATTTTTTTTTTTAATTTGATTTATATGCCGCCCTTCTCCGAAGACTCAGGGCGGCTTACAATGTGCTCAGCAATAGCCTTCATCCTTTTGTATATTTATACAAAGTCAGCTTATTGCCCCCACAACTGGGTCCTCAATTTACCTACCTTAGAAAGGATGGAAGGCTGAGTCAACCTTGAGCCTTGGCGAGATTCGAACCCTGCAGTAATTGCAGGCAGCTGGTCTTAATAACCAGCTTAATAACAGGGTGCCTTAAACCCCTGTACTACCAAGGCTCTTATTCTGTTCTGTTCTGTTCTGTTCTATTCCTTATACTATTCTATTCTATTCTCTATTCTATTCTATTCTTCTATATTTTATTTTATTCTATTCTATTATTCTATTCTATTCTAATCTATTCTATTCTATTCTTCTATATTTTATTCTATTGCTAATTCTATTCTATTCTATTCTATTCTATTCTATTCTATTCTATTCTATTCTATTCTATTCTATTCTATTCCATTCCATTCCATTCCATTCCATTCAGGTGCCCCTTACACCTCACAGACAGTACAGAAAGTAAACAAGAGGACCTTACTTGTAGACATCATTTTCAATGGGTAGCAAGTCGTAGCTCATGGCTTGGAAGGTGAGCTCATGCAACACTGGTGAACTGGGGTCAAAGCCACGGTCTAGAATGATAAGTTGGGAACGAGCTTTGTCTGGACCCTGGATTGAGGGGAAACAAACCAAGAAGCCATCAGAACGATCCAACCTGCTTTCCATCAAGCAGAAGAAAATTTCTCTGAAGGTTGACCATTGAACACCAATGCCAAAATGTTGATTTTGTTTTGACAAACATACTTTCAATCAGAATAGAACCGGAAGGGACCTTGGAGTTCTTCTAGTCCAACCCCTTGCTCAAGAAGGAGACGCTACACAAGCGGTCTGCAACCTTAAACACTCAAAGAGACGTTTGGACCCATTTCCCACAGAAAAGAAAAACACCGGGAGCCACAAAACCCTTCCCGTGCCTGACTATTTCTTGAGCGACCACAAAACTAGCATAGGTAGTTGAATTAAACCTTCTGTTTTCTTCTGAAACTTTTCTTTTCTTGGATTTATCCATGGTTGGCCTACCACCCCGTTACGCGGCACTAGGGATTCGAACTGCTGAACTGCCAACCTTTCGATCGACAAGCTCAGCCACTGAGCCACCACGTCCCAACATCTAGTTGACCCATCTAGTTCTGCTCAAATCCACAGTCCAGGTACATCAATCCAGTTTTCTTTAACTACAAGGATTCGCTCACCTCTCCCATGGTTGGGTCATCTGCTTTGTATGCATCCAATTTGTCCTGGATCAGCTGAGACAGCATAGCATTGTCCTTGTAATCCCTGCCAAAAGAGGACAATTGTTCTTTCAAAACCAGGGCTGGTTTCGTTTTACAGGTACCCTTGACGATGTCCTGGGCTCATGGTCTTCTGTTTTCATTGTCATGCAACAAATAGTACTACCTAGAGGTGGGCTTCAAAAATTTTAACAAGGGGTTGTCTGCCCGGTTGCTGGGTGGGTGTGGTCATGGTGGGGATGGCCTAGTTGGCCTCCTGCACCATGGTGGGGTGGGGCATTTTTGCCCTCCCCAGGCTCCAGAGGCTTTTCTCGAGCCTCTGGGAGGGCGAAAACGGCCTCCCCAGGCTCCAGAGGCCCTCCGGAGGCTGGAAATGGGCCTGTTTCCAGCCTTTCTGAACTTCCGGTAGGCCCATTTTTTGCCCTCCCTGAGCCTCCGAGCGCGCCCTGCACTTACCTGCATCCAAAACAGGCCGCGTGGGGATTCCTAGGAGGGGAGGGGTGGGTAGGGCCAGCCAGGAGTGGGGTTTGGAAGTTCTCCGAACTGCACAGAATCTTAGCTAGAGGTTCTCCTGAACCTCTGTGAACCCCCAGCAGCCCACCCCGGTACCACCCTTCCACTCTCGTGGGCCACTTTATTGATTTTTTAGAATAGCTTTGAGAGACTATTTCCCCAATGACTTTGTTAAGGCCAAGTTGGGGAAAGTGGTGGATGTTGTGTTGATGCTTTGTGAGGTTCCCTTTCAACCTTTCATGGTGTCCTTCAATGTCCTCACTTCCTCATTTTCACAAGCCTCAAGAGGCATCCCTTCCTGAGGTTTTTCATCAGAATGCCAAAGACACACAGAACGCTGTTACCTTCCCACCAAAGGTGGTCCCTATTTTTCTACTTGCATTTTTTACGTGCTTTCGAACTGCTAGGTTGGCAGAAGCTGGGACAAGTTACGGGAGCTCACCCCATTACCTGGCGCTAGGGATTCGAACCGCCGAACTGCCGACCTTTCGATCGACAAGCTCAGCATCTTAGCCACTGAGCCACTGTGTCTCTTTATGTTAATACATAGTCCTTCATATAAAGGTGTATATTCTTATTTCTACCTCTATGTCTAGTTTTTAATCAGGCTATCATTATATTAGAAAAAAGAAGAAAGAAAAAAAGGAATTAAAAAAAATAGCTCTATTCTATCCATCATCCCTTGCTCACTTTAATACTTCAATTCTTATTCATTTTTTGGCTTTCCTCCCATACTCCTCTCTTGACAGATGCCTATTTCTTGATGAATGGGAAAGGGGTGAAGAGAACTTCCAGATACAGGAGGCTTCCTAAGGATGTGGCATCTACTGCTTTGGCTTTAAATTTAAAATCTTGAGAGGTTCACAGTGAAGGGAGTCCTCCAGAAATTCCACTCACTCACCCCCTGTATCGCACAGCTGGGTATTCCTTCAGCGTGGCACAAAGCGTCGCGATCTGTTCAGCCAAGCGTTCCAGAATTGGATTCTTCATTTGAGCTTTGTGAGGGCTGTAAAAGCTCTGGAAGGAGTCCCCTGAATCCAGGGAGTAAACCTGTAGTAGGCATCACAAGGGTGAAAAAAAAAGGAGCTGAAACATTCAAGTGGAAGTGGCTCAAATTCAATACCTCCCCGTGTTTGGCTCACCCACCTAGGAAGGATGAAGGAAACCA
The DNA here is from genome assembly GCF_029215685.1 of Pituophis catenifer annectens. Taxonomy (NCBI): domain Eukaryota; kingdom Metazoa; phylum Chordata; class Lepidosauria; order Squamata; family Colubridae; genus Pituophis; species Pituophis catenifer. The sequence goes on along the minus strand of NW_027256897.1, from coordinate 6,788,945 downwards.
GCTATCTAAAATGCAGGAGGAAGTCCGTCCGATGTCTAATTTCAATCATCACATTACGGTGTCACACGCATGTCGGAATACATCATACACACTCTTGTTTATAGCGCTGACTATTTTTCCGGGTGTTGCACCACATGTCCGAAATATTCTAACTTTCGCTTTTTAATGGTTTTGATGATTTCCCTGGGCTTTCCCAGACGGCTTATCACCTCCTCATTTCTGATTTTCTCAACCCAGCTTACACGTAACAGCCGTCTGTAAAAATTTCCTGATAGTGAGAACAATTAATCAATGGAATTGATTAATGGAGCATTAATTGATTAATTGAGCACACACAACTGAACACCCAGAGTTGTGGGTGTTCCGTCCCTGGAGGTTTTCAAAAACAGACCAATCATTTAACCAGGATGGTATAAGGTCTCCTGCCTTGAGCAGGGGGGTTGGACTTGAAGATCTCTGAGGTGCCTTCCAGCCCTGGGCGTCCACTCACAAAGCATCCCTGCCCTACTCTTGAGTTGTCATAGGCAAGGGGGATGGGAAACCGATGAAGCAGCACGGCGGCCAAAAACAGAAGCACATTCCAGACATATCTCTTTCAAGGCTGTCTCCCAGGGTTACCCACAGAAGCCGGAGGGGACGTTGGCGAATGTGACTGATGACACACCCTGGAGGGGAGGGGGGAAATTACGTGGGGTCAGAGTTGACTTCACTTAGAACGTGTCGACATGAAGCTCCTAAGAAATAACTGGATTTCTTTTGAAGCTTGGCTCGAGGCTCATGATTTAATTAGAGCATCTGCTGGAACCCTGACACTGAAATCCTCTGTTCTCCACCCCAGGTGTGAAAAAGTCCAATACGTGTTTTATATATATATATCTCCATCATTTAATCCCCATAGCAATGCGCTGTATTCCAAGCACTGTGCTTTTAGAGAGAGAGAGAGAGAAAATCAATCTGCCATCTATTTACAATGTTGCTTAACCATCTGCCATCTGTTTTTCCCTCTCCTGATCTTCACTTCCCCCATTTTTGCTCTTACAAGAGAGGAGGTGGAAAGGGAGGTGTGCTCTGCACAACTAAACAGCAGCTTGGAAGAGATCAAGCAACAACCAATGGACCAAGTAAAAGCACAAGTGTGTGGAAGCAAATAGGGGGTGAACAGAGGTGTGTGTACATGTATAGAAGGACGCAACACTCATCACAAAAGCTCAGCAGTCAGAGCCGATGAGCATCAGAGGACAGTGAAGAAGAGAAGGATGGACAACCTTGGTTTCTTGGAGGGAACAATTGCATAAATCCTGCTTTTTTCCATTTGCAAGCACAAACTCCTCAGAAAAAAAAACCCAGCAACCAAATCCAGACTGTTTATTTTTCCTCTCCATAAAACAATTGAGCTCCGTTTTGCTGTGTTTGCAGATGCCTGCTGTTTGCAGATGCCTGCCTGATCCTTTCTGGTAATTACTCAGCAATCAGAAAAAAACCTCAAAAAGGGAGCATGAGATGATATAAACCATGAATTATACTAAAGCAGTGCACTAAAGCAGCTTGAGTGATCCTATTGCAAATGGATGCAAAATTTAGCTGGCTAACTGGTGCAGGGACTATTTGCTGGTGCACGAGTAGAAGGACTGCTCTTCTCCCAGTGTTTGGGATTATGGCTTTTGGAATAAGAAATGAAGCCCAAAATAGAATAACAGAGCTGGAAGAGACCTTGGAGATCTTCTAGTCCAACCCCTTGCTCAAGCAGGCGACCTATATCTTTTCAGACAAATAGCTGTCCAATCTCTTCTTAAAAACCTCCAGTGATGGAGCATCCACAACTTCTGAAGGCATCTGAACAACATCGAGTCATTTTGTCCAAAACATTTTGGAGCATCTTACAAAGAAAACTTGCACCAATGAGACAGAACAGTGACAGTCCAGAGGAGAAACAGAATGAACTGATATAAATATCGTTACATCCAAATAGTCTATCTTCACTTCTAGCTCAGTTTACCTGGGACTCATAGGGCAGGAAAGCAATGTTGATCTCCGTCAGGGTCTTGATGACTTTTGCTGCCCGGGATTTGACCAGTTCATTGAATAAGGAATCTGGGCAAGCTGGGAACAGAAAGAGACAGCAACCACAACATTTAGACAACATAGACAAATCTGTTAATTTATCCTAAAGTGGTAACTGCAGATTATCCCACCCACTGCAAAGATAGCAAGAAGAATGGTTCCAGAGGAAAGTAGGACCCAAGGATTGGGGGACAGACTTTGAAAGTCAGATAGATCAATCCGCAGTTCAGTTCAGAAACTTCCAATGCAAGACACCAGATTTGCTCAACAGCTGCTTTCACACAATCTAGGGTTTTGCACAAGATGCTGGTTTGGGTTAGCTTTACTTTGGAATTCATTTATTGATTTAGCATGTTATGCAAATCCACAAGTGGCTTGCATGAACCTAGAAACAGAGCTAGTTTAGGTGAATGTGGCCGGGGTCTCATTAAAGCGGCTGCTTCTATTGCAGATGAATCTATAGTTTAATGTGTGACCCCAAAATCAGATCCTGAAAACGGGATGGAGCTTTAAAAAAATTACAACCCAAAGATGGAACTCCAATATATTCCATACTTACAGTCTGTGAAGAAGACATGCGCAGCTCGATATTTGGCATTTGGCGGTTCCTTGAAGTCAGCAATGAGAGACTCCACCGACTGAGAAAGAAGATTAAGTGGATTCAGTTTACTTCTAATCAAGAATATCAACCTGAATTAATTTGCGGTGTTATAAAGGTAAAAATGGGACCTGGAGCAAAAAGGATTTGACAGCAGAAACAGGAATACAATAGAAATAATTGTTAATAGTAAGTGTGATAAGACAACTTCACTTGTTCCCATTTTAGTGGGAACATGTTTAGTGTCTTTGTTTGGATAGCACACTGCCCTACCAAATGGAAAACTGTTCAAAATATACAAACATACTGTCAACTTGCAAAGCTTTCAAGTTGCCATGAGCAAGAGGGAGGGAGAACTGAAGTGAATTCCATACATTTTTTCTGACCGCAATCAGAAGGAGGGTGTTAGGTTTTACAGCCAGCCAAAGTGGTTAATTGGAAAATGTGATTTATGACATGGCCAGAGAGGAGGGGAGAGACAGGGTCATAGGGGAACGTAAATCTACGTGGGATCAGTCCTAACTGTCTGTCAAGTTTCCGAAAGATGGCCTAATTAATTCATGGGCCATGATCCAAACTTCAAAGGAAATATAGCCATTTATTAGGAGCAACATTCCGGCAATACTCGGATGCAGTTAGGACTGATCCCACGTAGATTTACGTTCCCCTATGACCTATGAATTACGTTCCCCTATGACCTATGAATTTTCATAGTGGAAAGTTTTTCCCCTATGAAAATTTTTTTTTCTTATTTTCCTCCCCCAAAACTAAGGTGTGTCTTATACTCTGGAGCGTCTTATACTCCGAAAAATACGGTACCTTTCAACTCTGTTATTCTGTTAAGATGCTGTACCCAACTTGGATAGCTATCCTATTAACACAAAAACCTACCTTTTCGGATGGAGTGATGAGATACACAGCCTCCAGGCTAGGCAGCGGCTCTCGACGCTTATTAATATCTTCTACAACTGGATACAGCCACACCCAATGGGGACAAGCAGAGATTGCAAGAAAGAAAGAGAGCAGAAGGAAATCAGAACGAAGGTTGGGCGTTTCCGGACCAACCTTCATTCTTCAATTCAAATCTGGAGACCTGTTCTGGAAGTTATCTCCCAAATCCCCAGCTCCCTTTCCTTGCATAGCTTCCTGGAGGCAGAAGGAGCTCTACCCTTGAGGATTTCAGAAGAGGCAAGGAGAAGGAGACAGGACATCCGAACATTCTCCCTGAGGTTCATTCTAAAGAAACGTTGCAGGTTGTGCAAAAGCAGGCACAAGTTTTGGATCCGAAGGTGTGGTGTGAGTACAATCCCAAAGTTCTACTTACTTGTTATCCCCTCCGTCATGATATCTGTCATTTTGCAGCAGGAGGACAGCATACGCATGCTCAGCTGATCCACCACAAGCACCTGGGAAAGACACGGAGAAGGGAAATGTCACCCCCAAGAGTCTAAGTGCTAGTGCTATCTATCTATCTATCTATCTATCTATCTATCTATCTATCTATCTATCTATCTATCATCTATCGACCGATCTATCCATCCATCCATCCATCCATCCATCCATCCATCCATCCATCTACCCACCCATCTACTTATCTATCTACCATGTTTTCCCGAAAATAAGACCCTGTCTTATATTTTTTTGAACCCCGAAATAAGCACTTGGTCTTATTTTCGGGGAGGTCTTATTATTTTGGGGTGCGTGGAGCAAGATGGGACTACTCTTGCCGTCTTCCCTGATTTCCAGCTCTGTGTTTAAATATTTTCGGGGAGAGCTTATTTTCGGGGGGGGGGGGCTTATTTTAGCACATGCGCTCAAAAGCCCGATTGGGCTTATTATCAGGAGAGGTCTTATTTTTGGAAAAACAGGGTATCTATCTATCTACCACAAGAGCCATGGTGGCACAGTGGTTAGAATGCAGAATTGCAGGCTACATCTACTGACTGCTGACTGCCTGCAATTTGGCAGTTCGATTCTCACCAGCTCAAGGTTGACTCAGCCTTCCATCCTTCTGAGGTCGGGAAAATGAGGACCCAGATTGTTGAGGAGGCAATATGGTAACTCTGTAAACTGCTTAGAGAGTGCTGTAAATGCACTGTGAAGCGGTATAGAAGTGCTGTTGCTATCTTCTACGGTTGTAGGTTAAAATGGGCGGTGAGTAAGATATACTCAGGTAACCCATTTAATCAAGTAAAATTCAGATCTGGAGACAGCATTCACACATTGTGCTAAGGTTACCTAAGGTTATGCTGCATTGAGCAAAGGTTACCTTGGTTATTCTTGTGTGCATGTGATCGAGTGTAGTGCAAACTCAGAAAATAGACTAAATCAGAAACCAGGTCAAATGGCAGTGGGATACAGGCATCAAACAGTCTAAGGTATGAAAAGGCCATTGATTTGTTTTGAACTCACCTTCCATTCTCCCTTCTTTTTTACTTTCTTTATGACATCAGCCATAATCTCTGCCAAAAAAAAAAAAAAATTGAAAGAGGGGAATTAGGAAAAGAATTAATCAACGATGAGTTGGCATCAGCCCCCTTGGAGAAGCAAGTTAAACCATAGCATTGAATGTGGCTAGAGTAAGCTTCTTGAATTAGCTGGGCTGCTAATTCCCATTATCTGCACCACAATGGCTTCATCATCACAATTCACAACCCTTGTTGCTGTCTGAGTAGCTCTGATCGTAAAATCGGACATTGTTTAAATTCGGTTTCCAGATGAGAACGTCCGTATCATGGCATTGTTAAAGAGTTTAATTTCTCTTTTAGTTGATATGGGGAATTTTTATTTTTTTTTAAGGCTCTGTTTCTTTGCACACACAGTGCTTCTCAAACAAAAGGAGGAAGAAGATAGAGCAGGCGTTTCCTGTGACCAGAAATTGCGAACTTTCAGTTTGTTTCTTCACAACTTGGAAAAATGAATACTATAGATTCCAGAGAGCAGGGCCTGCTACACACGCCACTCTGCCCCCGATTGCCAGTTTATGCTGCTAAACAAATAATTCCCTCAACACTGTCAAACTATTTACTAAGTCTGCACTACTGTTAATCTTCTCATCGTTCCTATCACCCATCTCCTCCCACTTATGACTGTATGACTATAATCTTGTTGCTTTTATCCTTATGATTTATATTGTTTCCTAGTATGATTCGATTGCTTATTTGTACCCTATAACTATCATTAAGTGTTGTACCTTATGATTCTTGACAAATTGTATCTTTTCTTTTATGTACACTGAGAGCATATGCACCAAAGACAAATTCCTTGTATGTCCAATCACACTTTATTTTTATTTTTATTTTATATCCAATTTATATTCCGCCCTTCTCCCTGAGGACTCAAGGCGGTGTACAGCCAAATAAAAACATAAATTACAAACTTTAAAATAGTATTAAAAGGATATATATAATTTGGCCCCGTAATTTAAAAAAAAAACAATAACAAACCAATTTAAAACATTTTAAAAAGTTAAGCTTGGCCAATAAAGTATTCTATTCTATTCTATTCTATTCTATTCTATTCTATTCTATTCTATTCTATTCTATTCTATTCTATTCTACTCTACTCTACTCTACTCTACTCTATTCTATTCTATTCTATTCTATTCTATTCTATTCTATTCCATTCTATTCCATTCCATTCATTCCATTCCATTCCATTCTATATTTATTGTTCCTTGGTTAAAAGGAATAGTTGCTCCGCTTCAGATTAAGGCATATGTAAGGGAAAAGTTTCTTCATTGTTCATTTATTACCCCACCAAAATAAAAGGGAAGAAATTTTGAAGGCAAAAGAAGGAACAATGGATGGAAAGTAATCAAGGAGAGAACCAACCTAAACTAAGGAGGAATTTCCTGACATTTAGAACAATTGTCAATGGAACAACTTGCCTCCAGAACTTGTGAGTGCAGAGCCATTTATTCTCCACTACAGGGGAAAGACACCAATAGGTTATTTAGAAAAGAAAGAAATGGATCTTAAATGGCTTGCCTCCGGAAGTTGGAGATGCTCCATCATTGGAGACTTTTAAGAATGCCCACTGCAGAATAAACAATTGGTACCAACCTGCCTTCCATGGAGGACCTGTGTACTGCACAAGTCAAAAAGAAGGCTGTGAAAATATCTACAGACCCCTCGCATCCTGGACATAAATTGTTTCAATTCCTACCTTCAAAACGACGTTATAGAGAGCATTGCACACCAGAACAACTAGACACAAGGACAGTTTTTCCCACCCCACGCCATCACTGCTAAACAACTAATTCCCACAACACTGTCAAAATATTTACTAAGACTGTATTACTATTATTCCTCTCCTCCTTCCTATTACCTATCTCCTTTTCTACTTAACGACTATAACCTTGTTGCTTGCATCTTTACGATATATATTGTTTTATTCGGTTTCCTAATATGATTCGATCGCTTATTTAGCAGGCTGTGACTAAATATCACTAAGTGTTGTGCCTGATGATTCTTGAAGAATGTGTTTTTTTTATGTACCCTGAGAACTTCTGCACCGAAGACAAATTCCTTGTGTGTCCAATCACCCTTGGCCAAGAAAGAATTCCATTCTATTCTATTGTCTGGAATATTGTAGGGTCTCCTGCTTGAGCAGCGGATTGGACTAACCAAATCTGGCCAGAACATCAGGCTCCCTGAGCTGCATTGCAGCAAAGCTGGTCTCTCCCATTTTTAGCTTTCGATTTAACAAGGGCCAATTTTAGAATAAACAGGAGAGGAGAGAGGGGAGTTTGAGGTGGTTCGCAGGGGGCTGTGTTTCTTGGAAATCAGGAGATGGACAGTCTTGAGAAAATTCAGAAATACTTCATCAATGTAAACAGTCTTCCTAGTCCTTTTGATTGACAAGGAGAAGCAAGGCTGAACAGTCTCACTTTCCTACATGGAAAACACCACAGTCTTAGGAGTTCCCATCAAGCAACCTTGCATAACATGGGGAAATTTGCAAAATTTGAAGAGTCGTGAGCACTGCTTCAAAGAAACATTGTTTTGCACGAGAGAACAGTGGCTCGCATGGGCCCAAATATCTCCTGAGACATAAAAAACCGATAGAAGAGAACATCTGTAGCTCGGGATTGAACTGTAGAGTCCTTGGTGCTCTCTGACCTTGGTTTCGTTACCTGATTAGGTAACCTCATTCCAAACAGGGCAAGCTACTCTGTATAAACGGCGAGCAAACCCCACACTCACCAACACTGATGATGCTACCTAGTTGGGCAAGGAAACATCTACAACATATAGCAAACTCATCGCAAATAACCACAAAACCAAAGCCTCAAGTGTGAGCAATTGAAAATGGCTAACAATGGGAGAACTACATTGTGCCCAGTCCCATTCTCACTTCTATAATGCTGTCAGGATTCAAAGTAACACCCCCAACGAAAGTAGGCTACAAGGTCCTTCCACTTTATTAGAAATGTCATTTTGGCACATCTGGGAAAACCCGAATCTGAAAGCTCCCGGGTTTTCCCCACCCAAAGGAAAGTCCCTTCCCCCCTGCACCCACATGTCCATCACATGGTCCAATCAATGCACCGTCCCAACTGGAGGTGCCTCCCAGTCACGCCACTCCAGGTGCAGGTTGAACGTCCTTGACTCTCAGAGAAAAGAATGTTGTTATGGCTAAATACTTCTACTAACTCCATACAATCCCAGTTTCCCACAGACTAAATGTGGCAGCCCTGAAGAGCCAAAAGAAAAGATGGCCTCCAGGGTAGACAGGCTGCCCCACCCCACCTCAACCAATGATCATGTCCGAACAAGAGGAACAATAATTCCATTATTACCTAATAATAGCAGGGGCTGGACTAAAAGACCTCCTAGGTCCCTTCCAATCCTGAACTGAGGTGGCGCAGTGGTTAGAGTGCAGTACTGCAGCTACTTCAGCTGACTGCTAGTTCAGCAGATCAGCGGATCAAATCTCACCGGCTCAAGGTTGACTCAGCCTTCCATCCTTCCGAGGTGGGTAAAATGAGGACCCAGATTGTTGGGGGCAATATGCTATTTAGTATGCTGTCTTTGGTGTAAACCGCCCAGAGTCCTCAGAGAGTGAGCGGCATAGAAATATGACTAATAAAATAAATAAATAAATAAAATAAATAAATAATAATATGATTCTATCATAGTGTTTCTCCACTTGTGGCTGTTCCATCAACGGAGCTTTTCAAAAAGAGATTGGACCATTTGTCTGAAATGGTATAGGCCAGAGTCTCCTGCCTGAGCAAGGCAGGAGACTCCTCCAACGGTGCCATCAGTGGTGACATCCAAATTTGTTTACTACCAGTTCTGTTGGCGTGGCTTGGTGGGCATGGCAGGGGAAGGATATGCAAAATCTCCATTCCCACCCCTCTCCAGGGGAAGGATAATGCAAAATCCTCATTCCCTCCCCACTCCTGGGGCCAGCCAGAGGTGATATTTGCCGGTTCTCCGAACTATTCAAAATTTCCGCTATTGGTTCTCTGAACTGCTCAAAATTTCTGCTACCGGTTCTCAAGAACCTGTCAGGACCTGCTGGATTTCACCCCTGGGTACCATCCCAACCTTAGGATTCTGTTCCCTTGTCAAGAAACCAAAATGCTTTATCCTACTTGAGTCTCCGTTGTTAAATGAGTGACCGTATCGACTATCTAAATATATACAATAACCTGCAAAAAAAGAAAAGAAAGAAAAGAAAAAGGACTGCTTTACATCGTGTGCAAATTCAACTTTTTAAAAATTATACAGACATTCAAGGAACTACCGTATTTTTTTTTAAAAAAACACCGTATTTTCAATCCATATTCCTTGGGCATCAAGCTCAAACAACAGAGGAAAAAAAGTGGGGGGGAAAAACTCAACACTTTAATTTTCAATCGATTCTTTGCCAGGTTCCGACTTCAGTGCAGAGTTCAAGAGAAGGGAGGAGAGCAACCTCGATGTGGCAGCTGGAAGAGGTTGCATAAATTGGTCACCGAATCTGACCCACACCTTGGCCAATAAGAGCATCGTGAATCAAAGAGACACCCTTCCGCCTTGTGCTGGACTACAAAATCCATGTTTGCTGGGGTGTGTGTGAGATGGGGCCTAGGGCCCATGGTGCCAGGAGGACACCAGGAATTGCAACAGAGGCTCACATCTGTAGCCAAACTCGAGCGAAGGCACAAGAGTGGGTTTTGCAACAGGATATGCAACACCCAGGAGTTGCAAAAAACCCAGAAACAACACACACTTGTGTGTCTCCATAAAGACAATATAATATCCCTTAAAGAGACTGAAGGGATCCATGCTTTATTTTTTATTTTTTTCGAATTGCAGCCAGTCACAGCTCAAGAAAACTCAATGCTATCCGCTCCTGGGCTGCCCTGAAATATCTCTCAAAGACTCCGAAATTTGCATATATATATCCACCAAATTTATATATCGCTGAAAAAGAAATAAAGGGAGACTAGTATAGATCTATTTCAAGCTATTTAGTTCTCATCAGCTAGCCGTACCCGTATGGAACATCTGAATACTCATTCTACTCTAAAAAAGCAATTTCAAAAAGTAATTCTGTTTTCGCTCCAAACGAGGAGAACAGACAAGAAAAAGGGTGTGGATTATGTAATAAGACTGTGCAGTCTTATTAACAGCCTCTGCAGCTCCACTGAGGCAGATAGAGTAGAGTAGAGTAGAGTAGAGTAGAGTAGAGTAGAGTAGAGTAGAGTAGAGTAGAGTAGAGTAGAGTAGAGAATAGAACGGAATAGAATAGAATTAAGGGTAGGGTAGGGTAGGGTAGGGTAGGGTAGGGTAGGGTAGGGTAGGGTAGGATAGAATAGAATAGAATAGAATAGAATAGAATAGAATAGAATAGAAAAACAGAGTCGGAAGTGACCTTGTAGGTCATCTAGTCCAACCCCCTCCCCCCACATCCCATCGCCCATAAGCAGGAGACCCTACACTATCAACTGCTATCAGTTGCCATAAAGCCATTAATTGCTTTGGCCAAAGGAGAACTAATTTACAAAATTTAAAAAACAACAACAACCTTGGCCCTCCACAAAGATATAAACCAGCGAGTAGATGGCATCCCTTTAGTAGCAAACCACGAAATGGTTTAGCACCCCATAGAAAGGCAGCACTTCAGGAATCTAAGCTTCTTCCTTCCTTGCTTCCTTGCTTCCTTGCTTCCTTGCTTCCTTGCTTCCTTCCTTCCTTCCTTCCTCCCTCCCTCCCTCCCTCCCTCCCTCCCTCCCTCCCTCCCTCCCTTTCTTTCTTTCTTTCTTTCTTTCTTTCTTTCTTTGCCAACTTTAAAGTTGCAAGGTAAGTCTTCCACTTACAATAGAGCCCCAAATTTCTGCTGCTCATTGAGACATTGGTTAAGTGAGTTTTGCCCTGTTTTACGAGCTTTCTGGCCACCGGTGTGATGTGAATCACAACCATTTTTTTTTTTAGTTCGTAACACGGTTTGTTAAGTGAATCTGGCTTCTCCATTGACTTTGCCTAGTCAGAAGATCAGAAAAGGGGATCACATGACTTGGGGACACAGCAACCATCATAAAGAGCCTTGGTGGTGCAGCGGACTAAAGTGCTGTTAAGTAGCAGTTAGCTGCCAGCTGCCTGCAATTACTGCGAGTTCAAATCTCACCAGGCTCAAGGTTGACTCAGCCTTCCATCCTTCTGAGGTAGGTAAAATGAGGACCCGGATTGCGGGGGCAATAAGCTGACTTTGTATAAAAAAGAACACCGCTTTGGGGGCCCCGAAAGCCCTACTGAGCAGGTATATACAAAAGTATGAAGGCTATTGCTTAACGCATTGTAAGCCGCCCTGAGTCTCCGGAGAAGGGCAGCATATAAATCGAACCAATAAATAAATAATAAATAATAAATAAATAAATAGGTGTCAGATGCGAAGGGTCTGAATTTTGATCACGTGACCATGGTGATGCTTGCAACAGCCGTGAAGTGTGAAAAATGATCTTAAGTCCTTTTTAGTGACAGTGCTGGTCACTAACTCAACTGTTGTAAGTCAAGGACTACTTGGTATTTTTTAAAGAAGCATCTGCCTCCAAATTCAACACAAGATTTATCATCTGTGGCGTACAACATTTTTTGGGAGGTAGATAAACAGCTGCTAAAGATTCATTTGGGCAAACTCTTTGCTGTGACAGTTAATTGAAAAAGAAAAGAAGATGTTCCAGAATCTGTTAGGACAACAGCTAAGAAACCATCTTTAGCTAATGTCTGAAAAAGAAAGCGGTGTTTACGTCTATGCATCTTATAAAGCCCACTGTCTCTTTAAGCAACTTCTCATCTTACATTCATGGATAACCTTCTGAGAAAAAGATCTGATGAAAACTGGCAGCCATGGAACCGGTCAAATGCTTTCTCAAAACCATGCTAAATTGGATCATCTTTTGATCTGATGCTTGCAGCTTTGCCTTTTTGGATTTTCTTTTTTTTTATTCCTACTTGACTTGAATCCAAGTCTAAAGTTGAAGCACCCAAATGAAAAAAAAAAACATCAGTGAGCAGTTCAAGAAAGAAAGAAAAATGGTGCAACAGCTTTAGGAATGGGAAACCTAATGATATTACTTCACCTACCGTTATGTAGGATTTGAGAAATAAATTTCCAGAGAGTGAAAGGAAGTATTCGGCTAACTGCTTTCTGCGGAACCAACACATCATTTAAGTCGTTCATATTTTGAGGCCCACAATTATTAGACACCAATGCAAATTTTTACTGATAGAATAATTGCAGCTCAGGGTTGAACTGTGAGGTCTTTGGTGCTCTCTGAGCTTGGTGGTTTTCTTGCAGATGTTTCGTTACTGAATGAACTAGGGAACATCATCAGTGCTAGAAGGGAGTGGGGTTTGCAAAGAGGAGGAAGAGGAGAAGGAGAAGGAAGAAGAATGTGGGTTCTTGGTGCTCTCTGATGGTTCTCTTGCAGACATTTCATTACCTAACTAGGTAGCATCATCAGTGTTAGAAGGGAGTGGGGTTCTGAGAGGAGGAGGGGGAGGACTGTGGGTTCCTTGGTGCTCTCTGATCTTGCTTGTTTTCTTGCAGACATTTCATTACCCAAGTAGGTAACAACCTCAGCTACAGTCCTCAGTACCCAGCTAATCATCAGGACTAGCGTTGAGGTTAACTTGGTTGGATAAGGAAATGTTTGCAAGGAAGCAACCAGCTCAGAGAACACCAAGGACCCCACACAATTTTATTTCTCCCCTCACAACGCAAACTCCCAAACAATTCCATGTTGTTGTTTTTGATGATTATTATTATCATTTCCACCTCCTCCATCTGCAGCTCCTGCTGCAGAACGTGGGAAGGAGATCTGTCTGAGTGACTGGCGATCTGGTGTTCACAAGGCGTTCAAAAACATACGAAAAACCACCTAAGAATGACGAAGACGCTGAGTTAGGATCCCGGAATTGTAATGCGGCGGGAGGAATGAGGCTACGAATCCACAAGGTTGTTGTTTTCTCTTCCAGCCATCCAAAATCCACCAAGGTCCCACCTCCAATCTCTGCCAAGTCTCACCACTGCACCCTAGTTCGAGTCCAACCTTCTCCGACTGCAGCACGAAGGCCAAGTCACAACACGGGAAGATAGTTCTGGATGGAAGGGGAGGCCAAGGATTTCCTTCCCTACCGGATTTCGCTCCTTCTAATCTCCTAGAGAGGGTCAACCCCGGCAGATGGACGCACACAGACACACCACAACCTACAAGGCAATTATGCCGGATGCACCCTGGTCAATCCTCTTAGGAAAAAAATAAAAAACGAATAGCTTAGCTGTAATTGCTGAAGACAGCTCACGGGATTTTAAGCAAGCCAAGCTAGAACATTCCATTTAAAACCAGGCATTAAAAAAACCACAGGATGGTAGTACCTCTGCACCACCTCACCAGAAGTTGGATCCGAAATTGCAAAACGCTCAAATTTTGCAGGCGCATCGCTAATTATTTTTAAAGTATGTCAGCATTCTGACTTGACAGGGAGAAAAAAAAAATGGACTTTAGTGACCCGTCCTCCGAATCGGCTCTTAAAATGCAGTGACCCAAAACCCCAGAACTAAGCAGAAGCAATAAACAACATTTATGGACCGTGTGCAAAACAGCTTCCCCCTCTTCTTTTTAAAAATCAGAGCCACCACATACAAGGAAATCAATTTTTTGGGGATGGGGGAGGGCAAAATGAAGGAGGTGGGGGAACATCGAGGCTCAAAGGAATTGCTTTAAGAATTTAGTTTCAACACCCCTCCTCTTGAAAATTAGAGGGGGGGTTGCGACCAGATTTACACTCCAATCTATTTACCAGATTTTATTTTTATTTTCCTTGTTGAACTAGGGGGGGAGCAGAAAATATGACAGGCAGAGAAAGATGCAGGAAAAAAACCCAGTTGTCATTTTTTAAAAAAAAACAAACAAAATCCCATCAGCCAAATGATCTTGCCCTGCACATTCGTTTTGCAAAATATTTTAGCCTCCGGCAATACCTCTCGTCTCCTAAGCGTAAGAAATCTGGGGGATGCACCGTTACAAAATTTCTCACCCTTATTCCTCATCCTTAAAGGATAAATACGCATTTTTATTTATTCATTCATTTATTTATTTTGTCAAGCATGTAACAGATATAAGCATAAACATGATTATGAATACGTGAAATAAATGGATACATTGCAATCTAAATGCACTCAGCTTAAGCCATGAAACTCCACTATCTTGCTCATCCCCTCCCGTTTAAAAAAAACAGGAGAGACAAGGCTGGGAGGAAAAATAAAAGCAGCAAAATATTAACCCATCACCTCTCTCTCTCTCCGCCCCCCCTTTTTTTTTTTTTTGCAGGAAAATAAAATAAAATAAAATATAGCAGCAGGATTCAGCATCGCAGGAAAAGCTGGCTTGGCTCGAATCCGCTGTCTTTTTCTCCCCAGCTTTTTTTTTTCTCTCTCTCTCTTTCTCTTTTGCACCGTCAATGGCTGCTACAAGCCCAGCCTCCCACCCCTCCTTCCCTCCCTCCCTCCCTCCCTCCCTCCTGAGCAACATTCGCCCATTCGTTTTCTCCCACCCAGCCTCATCCCTCCCTCCTACGCTTTTTCTCTTTCCATCCTTCTCCCCTCCCGCGTTCAATGCCAGGCAGGTTTTCCAGCGCCAAACCGTGGCGCAAATCTACTTGCCCTTCAAAATAAAAATAAAAATAAAAATAAAATAAAAATATAGCAAGGACGCTAGGAAGGGAGGAGGGGACAAGGCTTGAAAAACAATTGGAGCAAACCTCCCCATCACCTCACCCCCCCCCAGGCCTTTGAAATCCCCAAATCGTTGCCAGAAATGGCACCCTTCCCCCCTCCCCATCTCCAAAAAGGGGAGAGGGTCCCACGCATCCCGCTTCCTCTGGTTCATGCAATCCAAAGACATAGAAGGGGGGAAGAAAAAAAAAGAGGGGGAGGAAAAAAAAAAACCCACGAAAACCGATCGTCTTACTTTCTCCCACCACGGCTTTCAAGCCAGCGGGTGCCATGACGTCTCTGGTGGCTCCTCTCTATTTTGGGTTGGTGGAGGCTTGGGAGAGGGGAAAGCCCTCCTTTCTTTTCTTTTCTTTCTTTCTTTTCCTTTCCCCTCTTTCTTTCTTTCTTTCTTTCTTTCTTTCTTTCTTTCTTTTCTTTTCTTTTTCTTTCTTTCTTTTTTTTTGTGTGTGTGTGTGTGTGTCCCCCTCCGGCTTTGCTGGAAAGGATAACGCGAAGAAGAAGAAGGAGAAGGAGAGGAAGAAAATCCTTGCGCTTTGGACAGGCAGGCTCAGCTGACTGTTTCCCCCCCTCCCTCCTTTCACCCCCGCGAGGATGGGCAGGCGGTCCAGGCAAGGCGTGGCCGGGATTGTGATGCTGATGCAGAGAAATCGGTGGTGCCGCCGCCCACGTCACGGCCGGGAGGGCCAATCGGAGAGCTCCCCTGCGCAGCATCCGCTGCGGATGGTCCCCGCGCCGCTGGGGAAGGGGCGGAGGAGGGAGATGGGGAGATGGGGGGGGACTAGCAGGGAGGGCGAGCGGATGGGGCCCGACGGCTACTAAGCCCCTGGGGGGGGGGGTTTGCTGAGTAAACTACCACGGGATGGAGGTGGGCCGGGCACACCCACCCTTCAATAAGCGGCAGGCGGGGGGGGGGGGGTCCCCCGATTTAGGACGGCTCGTTTAGTGACCGTTCAAGTGACAAGGGAACTGAAAAAGGGACTTATGACCGGTTTTTTTTTTTTTTTTTTTTTGTATAGATGTGGCTAGTTTGTATTATTATGGGAAAGTTAAGAGTTGAGGTTATTAAGCATTAAGAGTTAATGCTTTATGCTCAACAGAGGAGTCTCTCCCTGCCTCCCTCTCTCTCTGGTGTAGGTTCTCCTGCTTGAGCAGGGAGCTGGACTAGAAGACCTCCAAGGGCCCTTCCAGTTTCTTTTCTATTCCTATTCCCTATTCTATTCTGCTCTATTCTATTCCATATTCCATTCCATTCCATTCCATTCCATTCCATTCCATTCCATTGTATTCTATTCTATTCTATTCCTTATTCTATTCTATTCTTCTATATTTTATTCTATTCTATTTCTTATTCTATTCTATATTCTATATTCTATTCTATATTCTAGAATATCTTATTATATCCTATCCTATCCTATTCTATTCTATATTCTATATTCTATTATATTCTATATCCTATTATATCTTATTATATCTGATCCTATCCTATTCTATTATATATTCTATATTCTATTATCTCCTATATTCTATTATCTTCTATATTATATATTATATTATATATTATATATTATATTATATATTATATTCTATTATTTATTATATATATTATATTATATTTTCTATATTCTATTCTATATTCTATATTCTATTATATCTTACTCTATCCTATCCTATCCTATTATATATTCTATATTCTATTATCTTCTATATTCTATTCTATTATATATTCTATTATATATGTGTTATATTATATTGTCTATATTCTATTCTATATTCTATATTCTACTCTACTCGCTTTTCTTTCCCCTTCGCCTCCCCACTGTGTCCTACTCTTTGCTTTTGTACTTTTTATATTTTATTCTACAATCTAATAAAATGTTATAAATTTTTTAAAAAGGGGGGTGGGGAATCATGACCATTTTTCACACTTATGACCATTGCACCATCCCCGTGGTCACGTGATTTACATTCGGATGCTTGGAAAATGATTCAGATTTATGACTGTTCTAGAGTCCCTCGTGTCTTTGTGTGTGTGTGTGTGTGTGTGTGTGTTTGCATGTGAGACATAATCCTTTTTTTCCACCTTCTGACAAGCCAAGCCAAATGGGGAAGCCAGATCCACATCACAGCCCAGTTACGAATTTTAACAACGGAAGTGATTCCCTTAACAAACTGGCAAGAAAAGTCATAAAACGGGAGCCCAGCTCACTTAACAAAATTTCTCACTTAGCAACATAAATGTGGGGCTCAATTGTGGTCGTACGTTGAGGACCTTGTGATGGGATGAAACAAGCCAACTGTGTGGTCGCTCTTGTGTTCAACCAGGCCCATGTCTCCTGAGTGATATGGGTCAGTTGAAGATGCTAAATCCATAACCTGTCCTCCCAGGTCCTCCCAGATGTCTGCAGCTGGATTTACAAAACATTCCATTGTCCAAGATGAGTTTGGGTTCACTACGATGTCCGAACAGAGCCTTGGTAGCCCTCGAGTTATGACCACAATCGAGCCCCAAAATTAATGATGTTAAGTGAAACTATCCTGCAAGGCTTGGAACAGTGGTGGAAAGAGAAAGGGTGACTTGTCAATCCTTCTCCCAATTTCTCCTGTGAAATCAAAAGCAAAAGCTGCAGGGAGGGAAAGCAGGAAATGCTAACCGACAGTCCGGCCGGTGAGCGGAAACATCTGTCAAAACATCCAACGGAAAGTCCTTCGTGTGCAAGTATTTGGAAAGCTCTGGCATATAATGCTTGGTTTTCTCCTTAGGCAATGTCTGCATAAGAAAACATCCAGTTGCAAGGCACGCTGGCGTAGGGTGGATGGGTGGGTGGGGGATCTGTAGCCCCGGTAAAATGCCTGGAGACACCAGATTAGATGGGAAAGAAATTTTAAAATAAGATAAGTTAAGGGAACTAGGCATGTGTAGCTGAAGAGAGAAGAGAAGAGAGAAGAAGAGAAGAGAAGAGAAGAGAAGAGAAGAGAAGAGAAGAGAAGAGAAGAGAAGGGAGGGGAGAGAGGAGAGGAGAGGAGAGGAGAAGAAGAGAAGAGAAGAGAAGAGAAGAGAAGAGAAGAGAAGAGAAGAGAAGAGAAGAGAAGAGAAGAGAAGAGAAGAAGAGAAGAGAAGAAGCTTCTTCAGCTCTGGCCTAGCTAAATGCCTCTGGAGATTCTCAGCCATCCAGGTCATGGTTGTCCCAAATGTGATTTTTTTCAACAGGAAACTGCACTTTCTGTTTTTTTCATTGAAGACGTTTCGCTTCTCATCCAAAAAGAGTTGGGGCAGCAGTAAAATGTTCCAAAAACATTATGGTTCCTGAGCAGCATTTTTCCTGACCGTGGAGTCACATGTTTTCTTCCCCAGGCACCAAAAAGGCTCGATTTTTAAAAAGTGGAAGCAACACCATTTTTAAATGTGGAATTCCATGCTCAATCTTGTCCTGGTGTCCTTATTTGCCTTTGCTTTCAAAAAACAAATTGGCTTCAAGAAACATTTTGGTTCCTGGGCAGCATTTTCCTGACTGCGGAGTCACGCGTTTTCTTCCCCAGGCTCCAAAAAGGCTTGATTTTTAAAAAGTGGAAGCAACACCATTTTCAGAAATGGAATTTCATCCCAAAATTCATGCTGGGGTCCGTTTTTGCATTTGGTTTAAAAAAACAAATTGGCTTCAAAAAACTTTTTTTCCTGGGCAGCATTTTTCCTGACCGCGGAGTCACGCGTTCTCCTCCAGTCGGGCACGGCAGTCAGGATGGGTGGTGACTTGGTAGAGTTGCTATTGGACTGGGTTAACTTGAAAGAAGGAAGTCCCTCCTCCTGCCTGCTGACTGACAGTTTTTCGACTCGGTCGAGTCAGGACCGGTCGTGTTTAGGGAGACTTCTGTCAGTCTTATCCAAAAAAAAAGAAAAGAAGAAGAAACAATTGATTATAGAAAGGGCAAAATTCGTCAGAAGGCAGAAAAACAAGCGAGTCTGAATATCTCTTAGCGTTGCAGCTGCTTAGCTCCGCTGCCTCCTCGCTAGGTGGAAATTGCCGGCTGGCGATCCACCTGCTACGCGCACGAGTTCGCTCCGTCGCGTCGGCCATTCTGCCCTGCAGCCGACGGAGCGCTAATTGCAGCATTCGAGCGCCCGGCGGCTTGCTTGCTAGCGCGACGTGTTTCCACGCTATTCCAGTGCTTTGCCGGCTGGCTAGCACTCGGTTTGCTCACCGCCTTCAACAGGAGCCTCTGGGAAGCGGAGCGAGGCTCTCAGGGATAGCGGCGACAGCGCGAGCCTCTGAAGACAGAGAACGGCTCAATTGGATAGGCGCGTGGGCGGCCTCGGCGCTGTTTTAACGTGCTACAACCGGCTGGCTAGCACCTTCCTTTGTATTGCCCTAACCATTGAGCCTCGATTGGGCGCAGTGAGTACAGTCCATCCTGAGAGTGACAGGCCATTTGGGAGCCCTTGGCTAATTCAGCCTCCATTTTGTGTCACCACTTTGAGCCATTTGCCTTGTCCCGGTGGCCATTTTGTTCTGCCTTCTTTA
Source organism: Pituophis catenifer annectens (assembly GCF_029215685.1). Taxonomy (NCBI): domain Eukaryota; kingdom Metazoa; phylum Chordata; class Lepidosauria; order Squamata; family Colubridae; genus Pituophis; species Pituophis catenifer. The sequence goes on along the minus strand of NW_027256897.1, from coordinate 6,769,538 downwards.
TGGCTGATATTATGGTTTCTACTAAAGGCAAGAAGGGGAAACGCCCTCACCCACAGCGAGGCCCTGAAGGGGAATCTTCCTCTGGCTCTCAATCAAAAAAATCTAGAGCTAGTATTTCTCAAGAGCAGCCTATGTCCAGAGATGAACGGAGGAGACACAATGCCATGGAAAAAGCTTGTAATAAGGCAGCTTCCTCCTCTAAAGGGCTTCCGGAGGATTCCTCAAATTCAGAGTCCCTTCAGGTTTCTTCCAGGCATGAGGCCTTACCACAACCCGACCCAATACCTCCTCTCTCTCCAGATATCTCTGTTACGGAGGATTCCTGGGTACCTGACACAGCCACGGTTTTTCCGACTGAGACTTCTGTAGTTGCTCCTGCCCAAATGTCTCACAATCCAAAAGCTGTTTCTACTGAAATCGGAATTCCTGAGCTACAGGCTTCTCAAAGTCAGAAGCTGGATGTTACCCCTGCCTTAGCTCAGTTTGATTCGCTGATTCCATACGACAGGGTATTGCCCAGGGGTTACAGGAGAGAGCATCTTCTAAAGTTTCTGAGTACTTGAGCCATCGGGCTCCTTCAGTCAGCTCTCAACCCTTGCAGGCCTCTTCTCAGGCCCTTGCTAGGGCAGCTTCCCCATCTAGAGACAGCCAGGGATCACTCTCAGGGGAGGAGGACCAGGCCGTCATAGATAATGACTTGTCGGAGGATGAGGGCTTAGAGCCTGACCAACCCTCCTTTGTCGGTTTGTTCCGGCCGCAGATGTTCCGATCTCTGTTACACAAGGCCCAGATCACCACAGGACTTGGCCTCCCTGCGGCCTCAGACCAACCTCAACCTGGGACTTCCACATCTTCTTCTTCCTTATTTGAAGTGCCTACGGTGCAAACGGAGATAGTTCCAGCCCCTAAGTTATTTACAGACGTTTTGCAGAGGCAATGGAAGAATCCCAGTACAGGGCCAATCCCTAACAGCCTGGATAGGCGTTTATTTAATTTGGCTGCGGAGTATGCTTCTCTTTTGCAGATCCCTTCTGTGGATGCTCCGGTGGCGGCTTTATCCTCCCCTTCTCCTACTTCGGGCCCCGCTGAGGAATCCCTATGTCCGGAGGAGAGAAAGGCAGAACGTACTCTCATCAAGGGCCACCAGGCGGCTGCCTAGTCCGTCCAAGCTGCATCCTCGGCATCGTTTTTTAACCGGGCTTCGATCCTATGGCTGAAGCAGTTGCAGGAACGGATTCCGGCCTCTGAGGTGAGAACACACCATGACATTAACAAGATACTAGCCGCAGTAGAGTATTCTGCGGATGCCACCTTGTCTGCAGCCAGATTCTCTGCCAAGGCCATTGGTTCCGCGGTCACTTCTCGACGGCTGCTTTGGCTGAAATATTGGCAAGCCGACGTTCGTAGTAAATGGCGCCTGGCTTCAGCCCCATATTCGTGTGACAAGCTCTTTGGCCCGGCTCTGGAACCTCTTTTAATCGAGACCCGGGATCACCGGAAGATATTACCAGCCATGTCGCGAAGATCGGACAGTCGCTCGTCGGGCTCCTTTCGTACGCAGTCCTTTCGAGCTTCAGACGGCTATTTCCAGCAGAGGTCCCATCGCGCCTTCCAACAACGTGGGAGCTTTCACGATAATCAGGTCAGACAAGGCCCCAGATATCCCCCCAAGAGAGGTCAGAGAGGCGGTAGGGGCCGTCCCTTTCGACGGTCTCGTCAGTAGCTCTTCACAAGAGGAACTTGGGGGTCGTCTGGCCCTTTTCTCCCAGGCCTGGGAGGATACGGTTTCTGATGCATGGGTAAAGGATACCATTAAATTCGGCCTTTCCCTAGAATTTTTGTCTAGTCCACCTAATAGGTTTATTCGTTGTCCAGTGTCCCTTGATAGTGCCAAAGGGCCCCTGGTCTCTGCGGCGATCCATCACTTGTTAACTATAAAAGCAATCGAACCAGTGCCTTCCTCCGAATTAGGTCAAGGGTTTTACTCTAGGTTATTTTTAGTTCAAAAGTCTTCGGGGGGTTGGCGTCCTATCCTAGACTTGAAGTCCTTGAACCGGCACATAACTTACCGCCGGTTCAAGATGCACTCCTTGCAGTCAATTTTACTTGGCATTCGGGAGGGGGATTTTTTATGTTCTGTGGATTTAACTGAGGCCTACCTCCACGTCCCTATCCTTCCCGATCACCGTAAATTCCTCAGATTTTGTTTCAACAATAAACATTACCAATATAGGGCCTTGCCCTTTGGGTTATCCTCGGCCCCAAGAACCTTTACTAAAATCATGGCAGCCCTTATGGGTTATGTAGCCATGCTCCCAATTAGAGTGTCCTTTTATCTGGACGATGTTTTGATCTTATCAAGATCGTTACAGCAAGCACAGTCTGACCTATCTAGGACCCTTCAAATTCTCCAGGCTCATGGCTTCTCTGTAAATGTCGCTAAGAGCCATTTATCTCCTTCTACCCGGATCCTTCACCTGGGGGCAGTGATTGATACCCTGTCATCGGAGGTGTTTCTATCTCCTGACCGAGTTGACAGCCTTAGAGGGTTAGCTGGCCGAGTTCAGAGCAAAGGGTCTGCTTCTATCTTAGTCTTATCCCGGCTACTTGGCAAGATGGTCTCCACCTTTGGGATAGTCCCTTGGGCCCGTTTGCACAGTAGGGATTTACAATGGGCCTTGCTGCCCTTCCAATGCTCACACAGGGACTCTTCAGCCATGGTACTGGTGCTTCCCCCCTCGGTGATACGGTCCCTGTCCTGGTGGACATCAGCAGCTCTACTGAAGGGTTCCAGGTTCCGAGAACCGAGCCGTCTCCAAATCACAACAGATGCCAGCTTGTCCGGCTGGGGAGCTCATCTGGGGCCCCTCCTGGCCCAGGGCCATTGGACATCGAACGAACGAGGGATGAACATCAATGTGCTAGAACTGCGGGCCATCTTCATGGCTCTAAAGGCCTTCGAAACCCAAGTATTATGTCGGGACGTCTTAATCTTAACCGACAACGTAACAGCCAAGGCGCATGTGAACCGTCTCGGGGGCACCCGCTCCAAAGCTCTGATGAAGGAAGCACGACGGTTAGGCCTCTGGGCAGAGAGCTACTTAGCGTCAATACAAGCGGCCCACATCTCCGGAGTTCTGAATCGCATGGCCGACTCCCTCAGTCGGGCGCCAGTCGACCACTCAGAATGGTCCATTTCTCCTCGACTATTTCAGGAACTGGTCCGCCGTTTCGGTCTTCCAACGGTGGACCTATTCGCCAGTGCCACCAACCACCAGCTGCCTCGGTTCTTCACCAGGTTTCCCTGCCCTCGGGCAGAGGCGGTGGATGCCCTGCGGAGCCCTTGGCCTGCCAATCAACTTCTTTATGCCTTTCCCCCAGTCAATCTACTTCCCAGAGTGGTACGGAAGTTACTCCAGGAACGCGCGGAACTAATTCTCATCGCTCCCTCTTGGAACCGTCGCCCCTGGTTCGCAGATCTCAGATCACTGTCGGTGGCGCCTCCTTGGCGGATACCGGACAACCTGTTGGTTCTCAAGCAGGGACAGCTGGAACATCCAGATCCGCACTGGTACCATCTCACCGCGTGGCGATTGAGCGGGAGTTTATGACCAGACTTCCCCTTTCGGCCGGCGCTATTTCAACCATCCAGGCAGTATGACGGGCCTCGACCACCCGCATTTATGACGCTACTTGGCGAGCTTTCTCTCTGTGGTGTGTAAAGCGACGTATCTCTCCGCCATCAGCATCAGTTCTTTCTGTCATCGAGTTCCTGCAAGATGGCTTTGTCTCTGGTCTTTCTCCTAATACGCTTCGACGACAGGTAGTGGCCCTTTCCACAGTCCTGCCCGGTTCCTCGTCGGAACCAATGTCACGGGACCCGCTGATTCGCCAGTTCCTGCGCGGCGCTACCAACATCCGTCCTCCTGCAATCCACCGCTACCCGTCTTGGGATTTGCCCAAAGTCCTCCGGGCTCTTACGGCTCCTCCGTTCGAGCCCCTAAGGGACGTTTCTTTGAAACACCTCTCTTTCAAGGTCGCCTTTCTCGTGGCTGTCACCTCTGCACGCAGGATTTCTGAAATGGCAGCTCTGTCCATTCGTAAGGAGCTCTGTATCTTCCACCAGGATCGGGTGGTACTGAGATTGGATCCCTCTTTCATCCCAAAAGTAAATTCGGTTTTCCATCGTGCTCAAGAAGTGGTGTTCCCGAACTTCTGCCCTAACCCTCGACATCCTCTTGAGAGGCGATGGCATACCCTGGATGTCCGTCGAGCATTGAAGGTGTATGTTTCCCGCACGGCTACCTTCCAGCGTTCGGACGCCCTCTTCGTATCCTTCTTACCAGCTACCTTGGGATCTAAAATTTCCTCTACCACCTTGGGGCGATGGATTCGGGCGTGCATTTCGGCGGCATATGAAGCCTCGGATCTTCCGGTGCCACGCAGAATAACTGCACATTCGACAAGGAGCGCGGCCACTTCGGCAGCATGGTCTACCAGAGCCTCCATTGAAGAAATTTGTCGGGCGGCAGCCTGGACATCGCCTTCCCCTTTTGTGCGCCACTATCGCTTGGACACGTTTGCGTGGGCGGATGCGGCCTTCGGCCGTAGAGTCCTCCAAGGCGTCCATTCAACCTCCTAGCTTGGGACCGGCCTCCTCCCTCCCGTCTGGACACATGGCTTTGGTATGTCCCATCCTGACTGCCGTGCCCGACTGGAGGAGAATGGGCGTTGGTACTTACCTGATACGCCTCTTCTCGGACTGTCAGGCACGGCAGTCAGCCCCACCCTGCGTGGGGAGGCTGGTCCCGGCACTAGCTCCTCCGGGAGGGGGTTGGGGTCTTCTAATGTTGTTGGTTTCTCTCCCTAGACACGTCTTCCTGTAATTACTCCCTCGTCTCAAAACTGTCAGTCAGCAGGCAGGAGGAGGGACTTCCTTCTTTCAAGTTAACCCGGTCCAATAGCAACTCTACCAAGTCACCACCCATCCTGACTGCCGTGCCCGGCAGTCCGAGAAGAGGCGTATCAGGTAAGTACCAAAGCCCATTTTCTTCCCCAGGCACCAAAAAGGCTTGATTTTTAAAAAGTGGAAGCAACACCATTTTTAGGCATGGAATTTCATCCCAAAACTCATGCTGGGGTCCGTTTTTGCATTTGGGTTAAAAAAACAAATTGGCTTCAAAAAACTTTTTTTTCCTGGGCAGCATTTTTCCTGACCGCGGAGTCACGCGTTTCCTTCCCCAGGCACCAAAAAGGCTTGATTTTTTAAAAATGGGAGCAACACCATTTTTAGACATGGAATTTCATTCCAAAACTCATCCTGGGGTCCGTTTTTGCATTTGGTTTAAAAAAACAAATTGGCTTCAAAAAACTTTTTTTTCCTGGGCAGCATTTTTCCTGACCGCGGAGTCACGCGTTTTCTTCCCCAGGCACCAAAAAGGCTTGATTTTTTAAAAATGGGAGCAACACCATTTTTAGACATGGAATTTCATCCCAAAACTCATGCTGGGGTCCGTTTTTGCATTTGGTTTAAAAAAACAAATTGGCTTCAAAAAACTTTTTTTTCCTGGGCAGCATTTTTCCTGACCACGGAGTCACGCGTTTTCTTCCCGAAGGACCCAAAAGGCTTGATTTTTAAAAAGTGGAAGCAACACCATTTTTAGACATGGAATTTCATCCTGAAACTCATCCTGGGGTCCGTTTTTGCATTTGGTTTAAAAAAACAAATTGGCTTCAAAAAACTTTTTTTTCCTGGGCAGCATTTTTCCTGACCGCGGAGTCACGCGTTTTCTTCCCCAGGCACCAAAAAGGCTTGATTTTTTAAAAGTGGGAGCAACACCATTTTTAGACATGGAATTTCATCCCAAAACTCATCCTGGGGTCCGTTTTTGCATTTGGTTTAAAGAAACAAATTGGCTTCAAAAAACTTTTTTTTCCTGGGCAGCATTTTTCCTGACCGCGGAGTCACGCGTTTTCTTCCCCAGGCACCAAAAAGGCTTGATTTTTAAAAAGTGGGACCAACACCATTTTTAAACATGGAATTTCATCCCAAAACTCATGCTGGGGTCCGTTTTTGCATTTGGTTTTCAAAAACAAATTGTGCTTCAAAAAACATTTTTTTCCTGGGCAGCATTTTTCCTGACCGGGGAGTCACGCGTTTCCTTCCCCAGGCACCAAAAAGGCTTGATTTCTAAAAAGTGGGAGCAACACCATTTTTAGACATGGAATTTCATTCCAAAACTCATCCTGGGGTCCGTTTTTGCATTTGGTTTAAAAAAACAAATTGGCTTCAAAAAACTTTTTTTTCCTGGGCAGCATTTTTCCTGACCGCGGAGTCACGCGTTTTCTTCCCCAGGCACCAAAAAGGCTTGATTTTTTAAAAATGGGAGCAACACCATTTTTAGACATGGAATTTCATCCCAAAACTCATGCTGGGGTCCGTTTTTGCATTTGGTTTAAAAAAACAAATTGGCTTCAAAAAACTTTTTTTTCCTGGGCAGCATTTTTCCTGACCGCGGAGTCACGCGTTTTCTTCCCCAGGCACCAAAAAGGCTTGATTTTTTAAAAATGGGAGCAACACCATTTTTAGACATGGAATTTCATCCCAAAACTCATGCTGGTGTCCGTTTTTGCATTTGGTTTAAAAAAACAAATTGGCTTCAAAAAACTTTTTTTTCCTGGGCAGCATTTTTCCTGACCGCGGAGTCACGCGTTTTCTTCCCCAAGGACCCAAAAGGCTTGATTTTTTAAAAGTGGGAGCAACACCATTTTTAGACATGGAATTTCATCCCGAAACTCATCCTGGGGTCCGTTTTTGCATTTGGTTTAAAGAAACAAATTGGCTTCAAAAAACTTTTTTTTCCTGGGCAGCATTTTTCCTGACCGCGGAGTCACGCGTTTTCTTCCCCAGGCACCAAAAAGGCTTGATTTTTTAAAAATGGGAGCAACACCATTTTTAGACATGGAATTTCATCCCAAAACTCATGCTGGGGTCCGTTTTTGCATTTGGTTTAAAAAAACAATTTGGCTTCAAAAAACTTTTTTTTCCTGGGCAGCATTTTTCCTGACCGCGGAGTCACGCGTTTTCTTCCCCAAGGACCCAAAAGGCTTGATTTTTAAAAAGTGGAAGCAACACCATTTTTAGACATGGAATTTCATCCCGAAACTCATCCTGGGGTCCGTTTTTGCATTTGGTTTAAAAAAACAAATTGGCTTCAAAAAACTTTTTTTTCCTGGGCATCATTTTTCCTCACCGCGGAGTCATGCGTTTTCTCCCCCAGGCACCAAAAAGGCTTGATTTTTTAAAAGTGGGAGCAACACCATTTTTAGACATGGAATTTCATCCCAAAACTCATCCTGGGGTCCGTTTTTGCATTTGCTTTAAAAAAACAAATTGGCTTCAAAAAACTTTTTTTTCCTGGGCAGCATTTTTCCTGACCGCGGAGTCACGCGTTTTCTTCCCCAGGCACCAAAAAGGCTTGATTTTTTAAAAATGGGAGCAACACCATTTTTAGACATGGAATTTCATCCCAAAACTCATGCTGGGGTCCGTTTTTGCATTTGGTTTAAAAAAACAAATTGGCTTCAAAAAACTTTTTTTTCCTGGGCAGCATTTTTCCTGACCACGGAGTCACGCGTTTTCTTCCCGAAGGACCCAAAAGGCTTGATTTTTAAAAAGTGGAAGCAACACCATTTTTAGACATGGAATTTCATCCTGAAACTCATCCTGGGGTCCGTTTTTGCATTTGGTTTAAAAAAACAAATTGGCTTCAAAAAACTTTTTTTTCCTGGGCAGCATTTTTCCTGACCGCGGAGTCACGCGTTTTCTTCCCCAGGCACCAAAAAGGCTTGATTTTTTAAAAGTGGGAGCAACACCATTTTTAGACATGGAATTTCATCCCAAAACTCATCCTGGGGTCCGTTTTTGCATTTGGTTTAAAGAAACAAATTGGCTTCAAAAAACTTTTTTTTCCTGGGCAGCATTTTTCCTGACCGCGGAGTCACGCGTTTTCTTCCCCAGGCACCAAAAAGGCTTGATTTTTAAAAAGTGGGACCAACACCATTTTTAAACATGGAATTTCATCCCAAAACTCATGCTGGGGTCCGTTTTTGCATTTGGTTTTCAAAAACAAATTGTGCTTCAAAAAACATTTTTTTCCTGGGCAGCATTTTTCCTGACCGGGGAGTCACGCGTTTCCTTCCCCAGGCACCAAAAAGGCTTGATTTCTAAAAAGTGGGAGCAACACCATTTTTAGACATGGAATTTCATTCCAAAACTCATCCTGGGGTCCGTTTTTGCATTTGGTTTAAAAAAACAAATTGGCTTCAAAAAACTTTTTTTTCCTGGGCAGCATTTTTCCTGACCGCGGAGTCACGCGTTTTCTTCCCCAGGCACCAAAAAGGCTTGATTTTTTAAAAATGGGAGCAACACCATTTTTAGACATGGAATTTCATCCCAAAACTCATGCTGGGGTCCGTTTTTGCATTTGGTTTAAAAAAACAAATTGGCTTCAAAAAACTTTTTTTTCCTGGGCAGCATTTTTCCTGACCGCGGAGTCACGCGTTTTCTTCCCCAGGCACCAAAAAGGCTTGATTTTTTAAAAATGGGAGCAACACCATTTTTAGACATGGAATTTCATCCCAAAACTCATGCTGGTGTCCGTTTTTGCATTTGGTTTAAAAAAACAAATTGGCTTCAAAAAACTTTTTTTTCCTGGGCAGCATTTTTCCTGACCGCGGAGTCACGCGTTTTCTTCCCCAAGGACCCAAAAGGCTTGATTTTTTAAAAGTGGGAGCAACACCATTTTTAGACATGGAATTTCATCCCGAAACTCATCCTGGGGTCCGTTTTTGCATTTGGTTTAAAGAAACAAATTGGCTTCAAAAAACTTTTTTTTCCTGGGCAGCATTTTTCCTGACCGCGGAGTCACGCGTTTTCTTCCCCAGGCACCAAAAAGGCTTGATTTTTTAAAAATGGGAGCAACACCATTTTTAGACATGGAATTTCATCCCAAAACTCATGCTGGGGTCCGTTTTTGCATTTGGTTTAAAAAAACAATTTGGCTTCAAAAAACTTTTTTTTCCTGGGCAGCATTTTTCCTGACCGCGGAGTCATGCGTTTTCTTCCCCAAGGACCCAAAAGGCTTGATTTTTAAAAAGTGGAAGCAACACCATTTTTAGACATGGAATTTCATCCCGAAACTCATCCTGGGGTCCGTTTTTGCATTTGGTTTAAAAAAACAAATTGGCTTCAAAAAACTTTTTTTTCCTGGGCATCATTTTTCCTCACCGCGGAGTCATGCGTTTTCTCCCCCAGGCACCAAAAAGGCTTGATTTTTTAAAAGTGGGAGCAACACCATTTTTAGACATGGAATTTCATCCCAAAACTCATCCTGGGGTCCGTTTTTGCATTTGCTTTAAAAAAACAAATTGGCTTCAAAAAACTTTTTTTTCCTGGGCAGCATTTTTCCTGACCGCGGAGTCACGCGTTTTCTTCCCCAGGCACCAAAAAGGCTTGATTTTTAAAAAGTGGGAGCAACACCATTTTTAGACATGGAATTTCATCCCAAAACTCATGCTGGGGTCTGTTTTTGCATTTGGTTTAAAAAAACAAATTGTGCTTCAAAAAACATTTTTTTCCTGGGCAGCATTTTTCCTGACCGGGGAGTCACGCGTTTCCTTCCCCAGGCACCAAAAAGGCTTGATTTCTAAAAAGTGGGAGCAACACCATTTTTAGACATGGAATTTCATTCCAAAACTCATCCTGGGGTCCGTTTTTGCATTTGGTTTAAAAAAACAAATTGGCTTCAAAAAACTTTTTTTTCCTGGGCAGCATTTTTCCTGACCGCAGAGTCATGCGTTTTCTCCCCCAGGCACCAAAAAGGCTTGATTTTTTAAAAGTGGGAGCAACACCATTTTTAGACATGGAATTTCATCCCAAAACTCATCCTGGGGTCCGTTTTTGCATTTGCTTTAAAAAAACAAATTGGCTTCAAAAAACTTTTTTTTCCTGGGCAGCATTTTTCCTGACCGCGGAGTCACGCGTTTTCTTCCCCAGGCACCAAAAAGGCTTGATTTTTAAAAAGTGGGAGGAACACCATTTTTAGACATGGAATTTCATCCCAAAACTCATGCTGGGGTCCGTTTTTGCATTTGGTTTAAAAAAACAAATTGTGCTTCAAAAAACATTTTTTTCCTGGGCAGCATTTTTCCTGACCGGGGAGTCACGCGTTTCCTTCCCCAGGCACCAAAAAGGCTTGATTTCTAAAAAGTGGGAGCAACACCATTTTTAGACATGGAATTTCATTCCAAAACTCATCCTGGGGTCCGTTTTTGCATTTGGTTTAAAAAAACAAATTGGCTTCAAAAAACTTTTTTTTCCTGGGCAGCATTTTTCCTGACCGCAGAGTCACGCGTTTTCTTCCCCAGGCACCAAAAAGGCTTGATTTTTTAAAAATGGGAGCAACACCATTTTTAGACATGGAATTTCATCCCAAAACTCATGCTGGGGTCCGTTTTTGCATTTGGTTTAAAAAAACAAATTGGCTTCAAAAAACTTTTTTTTCCTGGGCAGCATTTTTCCTGACCGCGGAGTCACGCGTTTTCTTCCCCAGGCACCAAAAAGGCTTGATTTCTAAAAAGTGGGAGCAACACCATTTTTAGGCATGGAATTTCATCCTGAAACTCATCCTGGGGTCCGTCTTTGCATTTGGTTTAAAAAAACAAATTGGCTTCAAAAAACTTTTTTTTCCTGGGCAGCATTTTTCCTGACCGCGGAGTGACGCGTTTTCTTCCCCAGGCACCAAAAAGTCTTGATTTTTTAAAAATGGTAGCAACACCATTTTTAGACATGGAATTTCATCCCAAAACTCATGCTGGGGTCCGTTTTTGCATTTGGTTTAAAAAAACAAATTGGCTTCAAAAAACATTTTTTTCCTGGGCAGCATTTTTCCTGACCGCGGAGTCACGCGTTTTCTTCCCCAAGCACCAAAAAGGCTTGATTTTTAAAAAGTGGGAGCAACACCATTTTTAGACATGGAATTTCATCCCAAAACTCATGCTGGGGTCCGTTTTTGCATTTGGTTTAAAAAAACAAATTGGCTTCAAAAAACATTTTTTTCCTGGGCAGCATTTTTCCTGACCGCGGAGTCACGCGTTTTCTTCCCCAAGCACCAAAAAGGCTTGATTTTTTAAAAATGGTAGCAACACCATTTTTAGACATGGAATTTCATTCCAAAACTCATCCTGGGGTCCGTTTTTGCATTTGCTTTAAAAAAACAAATTGGCTTCAAAAAACTTTTTTTTCCTGGGCAGCATTTTTCCTGACCGCGGAGTCACGCGTTTTCTTCCCCAGGCACCAAAAAGGCTTGATTTTTAAAAACTGGGAGGAACACCATTTTTAGACATGGAATTTCATCCCAAAACTCATGCTGGGGTCCGTTTTTGCATTTGGTTTAAAAAAACAAATTGTGCTTCAAAAAACATTTTTTTCCTGGGCAGCATTTTTCCTGACCGGGGAGTCACGCGTTTCCTTCCCCAGGCACCAAAAAGGCTTGATTTCTAAAAAGTGGGAGCAACACCATTTTTAGACATGGAATTTCATTCCAAAACTCATCCTGGGGTCCGTTTTTGCATTTGGTTTAAAAAAACAAATTGGCTTCAAAAAACTTTTTTTTCCTGGGCAGCATTTTTCCTGACCGCAGAGTCACGCGTTTTCTTCCCCAGGCACCAAAAAGGCTTGATTTTTTAAAAATGGGAGCAACACCATTTTTAGACATGGAATTTCATCCCAAAACTCATGCTGGGGTCCGTTTTTGCATTTGGTTTAAAAAAACAAATTGGCTTCAAAAAACTTTTTTTTCCTGGGCAGCATTTTTCCTGACCGCGGAGTCACGCGTTTTCTTCCCCAGGCACCAAAAAGGCTTGATTTCTAAAAACTGGGAGCAACACCATTTTTAGGCATGGAATTTCATCCTGAAACTCATCCTGGGGTCCGTCTTTGCATTTGGTTTAAAAAAACAAATTGGCTTCAAAAAACTTTTTTTTCCTGGGCAGCATTTTTCCTGACCGCGGAGTGACGCGTTTTCTTCCCCAGGCACCAAAAAGTCTTGATTTTTTAAAAATGGTAGCAACACCATTTTTAGACATGGAATTTCATCCCAAAACTCATGCTGGGGTCCGTTTTTGCATTTGGTTTAAAAAAACAAATTGGCTTCAAAAAACTTTTTTTTCCTGGGCAGCATTTTTCCTGACCGCGGAGTCACGCGTTTTCTTCCCCAAGCACCAAAAAGGCTTGATTTTTAAAAAGTGGGAGCAACACCATTTTTAGACATGGAATTTCATCCCAAAACTCATGCTGGGGTCCGTTTTTGCATTTGGTTTAAAAAAACAAATTGGCTTCAAAAAACATTTTTTTCCTGGGCAGCATTTTTCCTGACCGCGGAGTCACGCGTTTTCTTCCCCAAGCACCAAAAAGGCTTGATTTTTTAAAAATGGTAGCAACACCATTTTTAGACATGGAATTTCATTCCAAAACTCATCCTGGGGTCCGTTTTTGCATTTGCTTTAAAAAAACAAATTGGCTTCAAAAAACTTTTTTTTCCTGGGCAGCATTTTTCCTGACCGCGGAGTCACGCGTTTTCTTCCCCAGGCACCAAAAAGGCTTGATTTTTAAAAAGTGGGAGGAACACCATTTTTAGACATGGAATTTCATCCCAAAACTCATGCTGGGGTCCGTTTTTGCATTTGGTTTAAAAAAACAAATTGTGCTTCAAAAAACATTTTTTTCCTGGGCAGCATTTTTCCTGACCGGGGAGTCACGCGTTTCCTTCCCCAGGCACCAAAAAGGCTTGATTTCTAAAAAGTGGGAGCAACACCATTTTTAGACATGGAATTTCATTCCAAAACTCATCCTGGGGTCCGTTTTTGCATTTGGTTTAAAAAAACAAATTGGCTTCAAAAAACTTTTTTTTCCTGGGCAGCATTTTTCCTGACCGCAGAGTCACGCGTTTTCTTCCCCAGGCACCAAAAAGGCTTGATTTTTTAAAAATGGGAGCAACACCATTTTTAGACATGGAATTTCATCCCAAAACTCATGCTGGGGTCCGTTTTTGCATTTGGTTTAAAAAAACAAATTGGCTTCAAAAAACTTTTTTTTCCTGGGCAGCATTTTTCCTGACCGCGGAGTCACGCGTTTTCTTCCCCAGGCACCAAAAAGGCTTGATTTTTAAAAAGTGGGAGGAACACCATTTTTAGACATGGAATTTCATCCCAAAATTCATCCTGGGGTTCGTTTTTGCATTTGGTTTTCAAAAACAAATTGTGCTTCAAAAAACTTTTTTTTCCTGGGCAGCATTTTTCCTGACCGGGGAGTCACGCGTTTCCTTCCCCAGGCACCAAAAAGGCTTGATTTTTTAAAAATGGAAGCAACACCATTTTTAGACATGGAATTTCATCCCAAAACTCATGCTGGGGTCCGTTTTTGCATTTGGTTTAAAAAAACAAATTGGCTTCAAAAAACATTTTTTTCCTGGGCAGCATTTTTCCTGACCGCGGAGTCACGCGTTTCCTTCCCCAGGCACCAAAAAGGCTTGATTTCTAAAAAGTGGGAGCAACACCATTTTTAGACATGGAATTTCATTCCAAAACTCATCCTGGGGTCCGTTTTTGCATTTGGTTTAAAAAAACAAATTGGCTTCAAAAAACTTTTTTTTCCTGGGCAGCATTTTTCCTGACCGCGGAGTCACGCGTTTTCTTCCCCAAGCACCAAAAAGGCTTGATTTTTAAAAAGTGGGAGCAACACCATTTTTAGACATGGAATTTCATCCCAAAACTCATGCTGGGGTCCGTTTTTGCATTTGGTTTAAAAAAACAAATTGGCTTCAAAAAACATTTTTTCCTGGGCAGCATTTTTCCTGACCGCGGAGTCACGCGTTTCCTTCCCCAGGCACCAAAAAGGCTTGATTTCTAAAAAGTGGGAGCAACACCATTTTTAGACATGGAATTTCATTCCAAAACTCATCCTGGGGTCTGTTTTTGCATTTGGTTTAAAAAAACAAATTGGCTTCAAAAAACTTTTTTTTCCTGGGCAGCATTTTTCCTGACCGCGGAGTCACGCGTTTTCTTCCCCAGGCACCAAAAAGGCTTGATTTTTTAAAAATGGGTGCAACACCATTTTTAGACATGGAATTTCATCCCAAAACTCATGCTGGGGTCCGTTTTTGCATTTGGTTTAAAAAAATAAATTGGCTTCAAAAAACTTTTTTTTCCTGGGCAGCATTTTTCCTGACCGCGGAGTCACGCGTTTTCTTCCCCAGGCACCAAAAAGGCTTGATTTTTAAAAAGTGGGAGGAACACCATTTTTAGACATGGAATTTCATCCCAAAACTCATGCTGGGGTCCGTTTTTGCATTTGGTTTAAAAAAACAAATTGTGCTTCAAAAAACATTTTTTTCCTGGGCAGCATTTTTCCTGACCGGGGAGTCACGCGTTTCCTTCCCCAGGCACCAAAAAGGCTTGATTTCTAAAAAGTGGGAGCAACACCATTTTTAGACATGGAATTTCATTCCAAAACTCATCCTGGGGTCCGTTTTTGCATTTGGTTTAAAAAAACAAATTGGCTTCAAAAAACTTTTTTTTCCTGGGCAGCATTTTTCCTGACCGCAGAGTCACGCGTTTTCTTCCCCAGGCACCAAAAAGGCTTGATTTTTTAAAAATGGGAGCAACACCATTTTTAGACATGGAATTTCATCCCAAAACTCATGCTGGGGTCCGTTTTTGCATTTGGTTTAAAAAAACAAATTGGCTTCAAAAAACTTTTTTTTCCTGGGCAGCATTTTTCCTGACCGCGGAGTCACGCGTTTTCTTCCCCAGGCACCAAAAAGGCTTGATTTTTAAAAAGTGGGAGGAACACCATTTTTAGACATGGAATTTCATCCCAAAATTCATCCTGGGGTTCGTTTTTGCATTTGGTTTTCAAAAACAAATTGTGCTTCAAAAAACTTTTTTTTCCTGGGCAGCATTTTTCCTGACCGGGGAGTCACGCGTTTCCTTCCCCAGGCACCAAAAAGGCTTGATTTTTTAAAAATGGAAGCAACACCATTTTTAGACATGGAATTTCATCCCAAAACTCATGCTGGGGTCCGTTTTTGCATTTGGTTTAAAAAAACAAATTGGCTTCAAAAAACATTTTTTTCCTGGGCAGCATTTTTCCTGACCGCGGAGTCACGCGTTTCCTTCCCCAGGCACCAAAAAGGCTTGATTTCTAAAAAGTGGGAGCAACACCATTTTTAGACATGGAATTTCATTCCAAAACTCATCCTGGGGTCCGTTTTTGCATTTGGTTTAAAAAAACAAATTGGCTTCAAAAAACTTTTTTTTCCTGGGCAGCATTTTTCCTGACCGCGGAGTCACGCGTTTTCTTCCCCAAGCACCAAAAAGGCTTGATTTTTAAAAAGTGGGAGCAACACCATTTTTAGACATGGAATTTCATCCCAAAACTCATGCTGGGGTCCGTTTTTGCATTTGGTTTAAAAAAACAAATTGGCTTCAAAAAACATTTTTTCCTGGGCAGCATTTTTCCTGACCGCGGAGTCACGCGTTTCCTTCCCCAGGCACCAAAAAGGCTTGATTTCTAAAAAGTGGGAGCAACACCATTTTTAGACATGGAATTTCATTCCAAAACTCATCCTGGGGTCTGTTTTTGCATTTGGTTTAAAAAAACAAATTGGCTTCAAAAAACTTTTTTTTCCTGGGCAGCATTTTTCCTGACCGCGGAGTCACGCGTTTTCTTCCCCAGGCACCAAAAAGGCTTGATTTTTTAAAAATGGGTGCAACACCATTTTTAGACATGGAATTTCATCCCAAAACTCATGCTGGGGTCCGTTTTTGCATTTGGTTTAAAAAAATAAATTGGCTTCAAAAAACTTTTTTTTCCTGGGCAGCATTTTTCCTGACCGCAGAGTCACGCGTTTTCTTCCCCAGGCACCAAAAAGGCTTGTTTTCTAAAAAGTGGGAGCAACACCATTTTTAGACATGGAATTTCATCCTGAAACTCATGCTGGGGTCCGTTTTTGCATTTGGTTTAAAAAAACAAATTGGCTTCAAAAAACTTTTTTTTCCTGGGCAGCATTTTTCCTGACCGCGGAGTCACGCGTTTTCTTCCCCAGGCACCAAAAAGGCTTGATTTTTTAAAAGTGGGAGCAACACCATTTTTAGACATGGAATTTCATCCCAAAAGTCATCCTGGGGTCCGTTTTTGCATTTGGTTTAAAGAAACAAATTGGCTTCAAAAAACTTTTTTTTCCTGGGCAGCATTTTTCCTGACCGCGGAGTCACGCGTTTTCTTCCCCAGGCACCAAAAAGGCTTGATTTTTAAAAAGTGGGAACAACACCATTTTTAGACATGGAATTTCATCCCAAAACTCATGCTGGGGTCCGTTTTTGCATTTGGTTTAAAAAAACAAATTGGTTTCAAAAAACTTTTTTTTCCTGGGCAGCATTTTTCCTGACCGCGGAGTCACGCGTTTTCTTCCCCAGGCACCAAAAAGGCTTGATTTCTAAAAAGTGGGAGCAACACCATTTTTAGACATGGAATTTCATCCCAAAACTCATCCTGGGGTCCGTTTTTGCATTTGGTTTAAAAAAACAAATTCTGCTTCAAAAAACTTTTTTTTCCTGGGCAGCATTTTTCCTGACCGGGGAGTCACGCGTTTCCTTCCCCAGGCACCAAAAAGGCTTGATTTCTAAAAAGTGGGAGCAACACCATTTTTAGACATGGAATTTCATCGGGAAACTCATCCTGGTGTCTGTTTTTGCATTTGGTTTAAAGAAACTAATTTTGCCTTCAAAAAACATTTTGGTTCCTGGACAGCATTTTTCCTGACCGTGGAGTAAAGCCTTTTCTTCTCCTGGCACCAAAAAGGCTTGATTTTTAAAAAGTTGAAGCAACACCAGTTTTAGACATGGAATTTCATCGGGAAACTCATCCTGGTGTCTGTTTTTTGGATTTGGTTTCAAGAAACAAATTTTGGCTTCAAAAAACATTTTGGTTCCTGGACAGCATTTTTCCTGACCGTGGAGTAAAGCCTTTTCTTCTCCTGGCACCAAAAAGGCTTGATTTTTAAAAAGTGGAGGCAACACGATTTTTAGACATGGAATTTCATCTGGAAACTCATCCTGGTGGCTTTTTTTGCATTTGGTTTCAAAAAAAAATTGGCTTCAAGAAACATTTTGGTTCCTGGACAGCATTTTTCCTGACCGTGGAGTAAACCGTTTTCTTCTCCTGGCACCAAAAGGCTTGATTTTTAAAAAGTTGAAGCAACACCATTTTTAGACATGGAATTTCATCGGGAAACTCATCCTGGTGTCTGTTTTTGCATTTGGTTTAAAGAAACAAATTTTGGCTTCAAAAAACATTTTGGTTCCTGGGCAGCATTTTTCCTGACCGTGGAGTAAAGCCTTTTCTTCTCCTGGCACCAAAAAGGCTTGATTTTTAAAAAGTTGAAGCAACACCATTTTTAGACATGGAATTTCATCCTGAAAGTCATCTTGGTGTCCGTATTTGCATTTGGTTTCAAAAAAAAAAATTTGGCTTCAAGAAACATTTTGGTTCCTAGACAGCATTTTTCCTGACCGTGGAGTAAACCCTTTTCTTCTCCTGGCACCAAAAGGCTTGATTTTTAAAAAGTTGAAGCAACACCATTTTTAGACATGGAATTTCATCGGGAAACTCATCCTGGTGTCTGTTTTTGCATTTGGTTTAAAGAAACAAATTTTGGCTTCAAAAAACATTTTGGTTCCTGGACAGCATTTTTCCTGACCGTGGAGTAAAGCCTTTTCTTCTCCTGGCACCAAAAAGGCTTGATTTTTAAAAAGTGGAAGCAACACCATTTTTAGACATGGAATTTCATCCTGAAACTCATCCTGGTGTCCGTTTTTGCATTTGGTTTCAAAAAAAAAAATTTGGCTTCAAGAAACATTTTGGTTCCTAGACAGCATTTTTCCTGACCGTGGAGTAAAGCCTTTTCTTCTCCTGGCACCAAAAAGGCTTGATTTTTAAAAAGTGGAAGCAACACCATTTTTAGACATGGAATTTCATCGGGAAACTCATCCTGGTGGCTGTTTTTGCATTTGGTTTCAAAAAAAAATTGGCTTCAAGAAACATTTTGGTTCCTGGACAGCATTTTTCCTGACCGTGGAGTAAATCGTTTTCTTCTCCTGGCACCAAAAGGCTTGATTTTTAAAAAGTTGAAGCAACACCATTTTTAGACATGGAATTTCATCGGGAAACTCATCCTGGTGTCTGTTTTTGCATTTGGTTTAAAGAAACAAATTTTGGCTTCAAAAAACATTTTGGTTCCTGGACAGCATTTTTCCTGACTGTGGAGTAAAGCCTTTTCTTCTCCTGGCACCAAAAAGGCTTGATTTTTAAAAAGTGGAAGCAACACCATTTTTAGACATGGAATTTCATCCTGAAACTCATCCTGGTGTCCGTTTTTGCATTTGGTTTCAAAAAAAAAAATTTGGCTTCAAGAAACATTTTGGTTCCTAGACAGCATTTTTCCTGACCGTGGAGTAAAGCCTTTTCTTCTCCTGGCACCAAAAAGGCTTGATTTTTAAAAAGTGGAAGCAACACCATTTTTAGACATGGAATTTCATCGGGAAACTCATCCTGGTGTCTGTTTTTGCATTTGGTTTAAAGAAACTAATTTTGGCTTCAAAAAACATTTTGGTTCCTGGAGAGCATTTTTCCTGACCGTGGAGTAAAGCCTTTTCTTCTCCTGGCACCAAAAAGGCTTGATTTTTAAAAAGTGGAAGCAACACCATTTTTAGACATGGAATTTCATTGGGAAACTCATCCTGGTGTCCGTTTTTGCATTTGGTTTCAAAAAAAAAATTTGGCTTCAAAAAACATTTTGGTTCCTGGGCAGGATTTTTCCTGACCGTGGAGTAAAGCCTTTTCTTCTCCTGGCACCAAAAAGGCTAGATTTTTAAAAAGTTGAAGCAACACCATTTTTAGACATGGAATTTCATCCTGAAACTCATCCTGGTGTCTGTTTTTGCATTTGGCTTAAAGAAACTAATTTTGGCTTCAAAAAACATTTTGGTTCCTGGACAGCATTTTTCCTAACCGTGGAGTAAAGCCTTTTCTTCTCCTGGCACCAAAAAGGCTTGATTTTTAAAAAGTTGAAGCAACACCATTTTTAGACATGGAATTTCATCCTGAAACTCATCCTGGTGTCCGTTTTTGCATTTGGTTTAAAGAAACAAATTTTGGCTTCAAAAAACATTTTGGTTTCTGGACAGCATTTTTCCTGACCGTGGAGTAAAGCCTTTTCTTCTCCTGGCACCAAAAAGGCTTGATTTTTAAAAAGTGGAAGCAACACCATTTTTAGACATGGAATTTCATCCTGAAACTCATCCTGGTGTCCGTTTTTGAATTTGGTTTCAAAAAAAAAAATTTGGCTTCAAGAAACATTTTGGTTCATAGACAGCATTTTTCCTGACCGTGGAGTAAAGCCTTTTCTTCTCCTGGCACCAAAAAGGCTTGATTTTTAAAAAGTGGGAACAACACCATTTTTAGACATGGAATTTCATCGGGAAACTCATCCTGGTGTCTGTTTTTGCATTTGGTTTAAAGAAACTAATTTTGGCTTCAAAAAACATTTTGGTTCCTGGAGAGCATTTTTCCTGACCGTGGAGTAAAGCCTTTTCTTCTCCTGGCACCAAAAAGGCTTGATTTTTAAAAAGTGGAAGTAACACCATTTTTAGACATGGAATTTCATTGGGAAACTCATCCTGGTGTCCGTTTTTGCATTTGGTTTCAAAAAAAAAATTTGGCTTCAAAAAACATTTTGGTTCCTGGGCAGGATTTTTCCTGACCGTGGAGTAAAGCCTTTTCTTCTCCTGGCACCAAAAAGGCTAGATTTTTAAAAAGTTGAAGCAACACCATTTTTAGACATGGAATTTCATCCTGAAACTCATCCTGGTGTCTGTTTTTGCATTTGGCTTAAAGAAACTAATTTTGGCTTCAAAAAACATTTTGGTTCCTGGACAGCATTTTTCCTAACCGTGGAGTAAAGCCTTTTCTTCTCCTGGCACCAAAAAGGCTTGATTTTTAAAAAGTTGAAGCAACACCATTTTTAGACATGGAATTTCATCCTGAAACTCATCCTGGTGTCCGTTTTTGCATTTGGTTTAAAGAAACAAATTTTGGCTTCAAAAAACATTTTGGTTTCTGGACAGCATTTTTCCTGACCGTGGAGTAAAGCCTTTTCTTCTCCTGGCACCAAAAAGGCTTGATTTTTAAAAAGTGGAAGCAACACCATTTTTAGACATGGAATTTCATCCTGAAACTCATCCTGGTGTCCGTTTTTGAATTTGGTTTCAAAAAAAAAAATTTGGCTTCAAGAAACATTTTGGTTCATAGACAGCATTTTTCCTGACCGTGGAGTAAAGCATTTTCTTCTCCTGGCACCAAAAAGGCTTGATTTTTAAAAAGTGGGAACAACACCATTTTTAGACATGGAATTTCATCCTGAAACTCATGCTGGGGTCCGTTTTTGCATTTGGTTTAAAAAAACAAATTGGCTTCAAAAAACATTTTTTTCCTGGGCAGCATTTTTCCTGACCGCGGAGTCACGCGTTTTCTTCCCCAGACACCAGAAAGGCTCGATTTTTAAAAAGTGGAAGCAACACCATTTTTAGACATGGAATTTCATCCTGAAACTCATCCAGGTGTCCGTTTTTGCATTTGGTTTCAAAAAAAAAATTTGGCTTCAAAAAACATTTTGGTTCCTGGGCAGCATTTTTCCTGACCGTGGAGTAAAGCCTTTTCTTCTCCTGGCACCAAAAAGGCTTGATTTTTAAAAAGTTGAAGCAACACCATTTTTAGACATGGAATTTCATCCTGAAACTCATCCTGATGTCCGTTTTTGCATTTGGTTTCAAAAAAAAAATTTGGCTTCAAAAAACATTTTGGTTCCTGGGCAGGATTTTTCCTGACCGTGGAGTAAACCCTTTTCTTCTCCTGGCACCAAAAGGCTTGATTTTTAAAAAGTTGAAGCAACACCATTTTTAGACATGGAATTTCATCGGGAAACTCATCCTGGTGTCTGTTTTTGCATTTGGTTTAAAGAAACAAATTTTGGCTTCAAAAAACATTTTGGTTCCTGGACAGCATTTTTCCTGACCGTGGAGTAAAGCCTTTTCTTCTCCTGGCACCAAAAAGGCTTGATTTTTAAAAAGTGGAAGCAACACCATTTTTAGACATGGAATTTCATCCTGAAACTCATCCTGGTGTCCGTTTTTGCATTTGGTTTCAAAAAAAAAATTTGGCTTCAAGAAACATTTTGGTTCCTAGACAGCATTTTTCCTGACCGTGGAGTAAAGCCTTTTCTTCTCCTGGCACCAAAAAGGCTTGATTTTTAAAAAGTGGAAGCAACACCATTTTTAGACATGGAATTTCATCGGGAAACTCATCCTGGTGTCTGTTTTTGCATTTGGTTTAAAGAAACAAATTTTGCCTTCAAAAAACATTTTGGTTCCTGGACAGCATTTTTCCTGACCGTGGAGTAAAGCCTTTTCTTCTCCTGGCACCAAAAAGGCTTGATTTTTAAAAAGTTGAAGCAACACCATTTTTAGACATGGAATTTCATCCTGAAACTCATCCTGGTGTCCGTTTTTGCATTTGGTTTCAAAAAAAAAATTTGGCTTCAAAAAACATTTTGGTTCCTGGAGAGCATTTTTCCTGACCGTGGAGTAAAGCCTTTTCTTCTCCTGGCACCAAAAAGGCTAGATTTTTAAAAAGTTGAAGCAACACCATTTTTAGACATGGAATTTCATCCTGAAACTCATCCTGGTGTCTGTTTTTGCATTTGGTTTAAAGAAACTAATTTTAGCTTCAAAAAACATTTTGGTTCCTGGACAGCATTTTTCCTAACCGTGGAGTAAAGCCTTTTCTTCTCCTGGCACCAAAAAGGCTTGATTTTTAAAAAGTTGAAGCAACACCATTTTTAGACATGGAATTTCATCCTGAAACTCATCCTGGTGTCCGTTTTTGCATTTGGTTTAAAGAAACAAATTTTGGCTTCAAAAAACATTTTGGTTTCTGGACAGCATTTTTCCTGACCGTGGAGTAAAGCCTTTTCTTCTCCTGGCACCAAAAAGGCTTGATTTTTAAAAAGTGGAAGCAACACCATTTTTAGACATGGAATTTCATCCTGAAACTCATCCTGGTGTCCGTTTTTGAATTTGGTTTCAAAAAAAAAAATTTGGCTTCAAGAAACATTTTGGTTCATAGACAGCATTTTTCCTGACCGTGGAGTAAAGCCTTTTCTTCTCCTGGCACCAAAAAGGCTTGATTTTTAAAAAGTGGAAGCAACACCATTTTTAGACATGGAATTTCATCGGGAAACTCATCCTGGTGTCTGTTTTTGCATTTGGTTTAAAGAAACAAATTTTGCCTTCAAAAAACATTTTGGTTCCTGGACAGCATTTTTCCTGACCGTGGAGTAAAGCCTTTTCTTCTCCTGGCACCAAAAAGGCTTGATTTTTAAAAAGTGGAAGCAACACCATTTTTAGACATGGAATTTCATCGGGAAACTCATCCTGGTGTCTGTTTTTGCATTTGGTTTAAAGAAACTAATTTTGGCTTCAAAAAACATTTTGGTTCCTGGACAGCATTTTTCCTGACCGTGGAGTAAAGCCTTTTCTTCTCCTGGCAGAAAAAGGCTTGATTTTTAAAAAGTGGAAGCAACACCATTTTTAGACATGGAATTTCATCTGGAAACTCATCCTGGTGGCTGTTTTTGCATTTGGTTTCAAAAAAAAATTTGGCTTCAAGAAACATTTTGGTTCCTGGACAGTATTTTTCCTGACCGTGGAGTAAAGCCTTTTCTTCTCCTGGCACCAAAAGGCTAGATTTTTAAAAAGTTGAAGCAACACCATTTTTAGATATGGAATTTCATCCTGAAACTCATCCAGGTGTCCGTTTTTGCATTTGGTTTCAAAAAAAAAAAATTGGCTTCAAAAAACATTTTGGTTCCTGGGCAGGATTTTTCCTGACCGTGGAGTAAAGCCTTTTCTTCTCCTGGCACCAAAAAGGCTTGATTTTTAAAAAGTGGAAGCAACACCATTTTGAGACATGGAATTTCATCGGGAAACTCATCCTGGTGTCTGTTTTTGCATTTGGTTTAAAGAAACTAATTTTGGCTTCAAAAAACATTTTGGTTCCTGGACAGCATTTTTCCTGACCGTGGAGTAAAGCCTTTTCTTCTCCTGGCACCAAAAAGGCTTGATTTTTAAAAAGTGGAAGCAACACCATTTTTAGACATGGAATTTCATCGGGAAACTCATCCTGGTGTCTGTTTTTGCATTTGGTTTCAAAAAAAAAATTTGGCTTCAAGAAACATTTTGGTTCCTGGGCAGGATTTTTCCTAACCGTGGAGTAAAGCCTTTTCTTCTCCTGGCACCAAAAAGGCTTGATTTTTAAAAAGTGGAAGCAACACCATTTTTAGACATGGAATTTCATCGGGAAACTCATCCTCGTGTCTGTTTTTGCATTTGGTTTAAAGAAACAAATTTTGGCTTCAAAAAACATTTTGGTTCCTGGACAGCATTTTTCCTGACCGTGGAGTAAAGCCTTTTCTTCTCCTGGCACCAAAAAGGCTTGATTTTTAAAAAGTGGAAGCAACACCATTTTTAGACATGGAATTTCATCGGGAAACTCATCCTGGTGTCTGTTTTTGCATTTGGTTTCAAAAAAAAAATTTGGCTTCAAGAAACATTTTGGTTCCTGGGCAGGATTTTTCCTGACCGTGGAGTAAAGCCTTTTCTTCTCCTGGCACCAAAAAGGCTTGATTTTTAAAAAGTGGAAGCAACACCATTTTTAGACATGGAATTTCATCGGGAAACTCATCCTGGTGTCTGTTTTTGCATTTGGTTTCAAAAAAAAAATTTGGCTTCAAGAAACATTTTGGTTCCTGGGCAGGATTTTTCCTGACCGTGGAGTAAAGCCTTTTCTTCTCCTGGCACCAAAAAGGCTTGATTTTTAAAAAGTGGAAGCAACACCATTTTTAGACATGGAATTTCATCGGGAAACTCATCCTGGTGTCTGTTTTTGCATTTGGTTTAAAGAAACAAATTTTGGCTTCAAAAAACATTTTGGTTCCTGGACAGCATTTTTCCTGACCGTGGAGTAAAGCCTTTTCTTCTCCTGGCACCAAAAAGGCTTGATTTTTAAAAAGTGGAAGCAACACCATTTTTAGACATGGAATTTCATCGGGAAACTCATCCTGGTGTCTGTTTTTGCATTTGGTTTCAAGAAACAAATTTTGGCTTCAAAAAACATTTTGGTTCCTGGACAGCATTTTTCCTGACCGTGGAGTAAAGCCTTTTCTTCTCCTGGCACCAAAAAGGCTTGATTTTTAAAAAGTGGAAGCAACACCATTTTTAGACATGGAATTTCATCTGGAAACTCATCCTGGTGGCTGTTTTTGCATTTGGTTTCAAAAAAAAATTTGGCTTCAAGAAACATTTTGGTTCCTGGACAGCATTTTTCCTGACCGTGGAGTAAAGCCTTTTCTTCTCCTGGCACCAAAAGGCTAGATTTTTAAAAAGTTGAAGCAACACCATTTTTAGATATGGAATTTCATCCTGAAACTCATCCAGGTGTCCGTTTTTGCATTTGGTTTCAAAAAAAAATTTGGCTTCAAGAAACATTTTGGTTCCTGGACAGCATTTTTCCTGACCGTGGAGTAAAGCCTTTTCTTCTCCTGGCACCAAAAAGGCTTGATTTTTAAAAAGTGGAAGCAACACCATTTTTAGACATGGAATTTCATCGGGAAACTCATCCTGGTGTCTGTTTTTGCATTTGGTTTAAAGAAACTAATTTTGGCTTCAAAAAACATTTTGGTTCCTGGACAGCATTTTTCCTGACCGTGGAGTAAAGCCTTTTCTTCTCCTGGCAGAAAAAGGCTTGATTTTTAAAAAGTGGAAGCAACACCATTTTTAGACATGGAATTTCATCTGGAAACTCATCCTGGTGGCTGTTTTTGCATTTGGTTTCAAAAAAAAATTTGGCTTCAAGAAACATTTTGGTTCCTGGACAGCATTTTTCCTGACCGTGGAGTAAAGCCTTTTCTTCTCCTGGCACCAAAAGGCTAGATTTTTAAAAAGTTGAAGCAACACCATTTTTAGACATGGAATTTCATCGGGAAACTCATCCTGGTGTCTGTTTTTGCATTTGGTTTCAAAAAAAAAATTTGGCTTCAAGAAACATTTTGGTTCCTGGACAGCATTTTTCCTGACCGTGGAGTAAAGCCTTTTCTTCTCCTGGCACCAAAAAGGCTTGATTTTTAAAAAGTGGAAGCAACACCATTTTTAGACATGGAATTTCATCGGGAAACTCATCCTGGTGTCTGTTTTTGCATTTGGTTTAAAGAAACAAATTTTGGCTTCAAAAAACATTTTGGTTCCTGGACAGCATTTTTCCTGACCGTGGAGTAAAGCCTTTTCTTCTCCTGGCACCAAAAAGGCTTGATTTTTAAAAAGTGGAAGCAACACCATTTTTAGACATGGAATTTCATCGGGAAACTCATCCTGGTGTCTGTTTTTGCATTTGGTTTCAAGAAACAAATTTTGGCTTCAAAAAACATTTTGGTTCCTGGACAGCATTTTTCCTGACCGTGGAGTAAAGCCTTTTCTTCTCCTGGCACCAAAAAGGCTTGATTTAAAAAAGTGGAAGCAACACCATTTTTAGACATGGAATTTCATCTGGAAACTCATCCTGGTGGCTGTTTTTGCATTTGGTTTCAAAAAAAAATTTGGCTTCAAGAAACATTTTGGTTCCTGGACAGCATTTTTCCTGACCGTGGAGTAAAGCCTTTTCTTCTCCTGGCACCAAAAGGCTAGATTTTTAAAAAGTTGAAGCAACACCATTTTTAGATATGGAATTTCATCCTGAAACTCATCCAGGTGTCCGTTTTTGCATTTGGTTTCAAAAAAAAATTTGGCTTCAAGAAACATTTTGGTTCCTGGACAGCATTTTTCCTGACCGTGGAGTAAAGCCTTTTCTTCTCCTGGCACCAAAAAGGCTTGATTTTTAAAAAGTGGAAGCAACACCATTTTTAGACATGGAATTTCATCGGGAAACTCATCCTGGTGTCTGTTTTTGCATTTGGTTTAAAGAAACTAATTTTGGCTTCAAAAAACATTTTGGTTCCTGGACAGCATTTTTCCTGACCGTGGAGTAAAGCCTTTTCTTCTCCTGGCACCAAAAAGGCTTGATTTTTAAAAAGTGGAAGCAACACCATTTTTAGACATGGAATTTCATCGGGAAACTCATCCTGGTGTCTGTTTTTGCATTTGGTTTAAAGAAACTAATTTTGGCTTCAAAAAACATTTTGGTTCCTGGACAGCATTTTTCCTGACCGTGGAGTAAAGCCTTTTCTTCTCCTGGCAGAAAAAGGCTTGATTTTTAAAAAGTGGAAGCAACACCATTTTTAGACATGGAATTTCATCCTGAAACTCATCCAGGTGTCCGTTTTTGCATTTGGTTTCAAAAAAAAAATTTGGCTTCAAAAAACATTTTGGTTCCTGGGCAGGATTTTTCCTGACCGTGGAGTAAAGCCTTTTCTTCTCCTGGCACCAAAAAGGCTTGATTTTTAAAAAGTGGAAGCAACACCATTTTTAGACATGGAATTTCATCCTGAAACTCATCCTGGTGTCCGTTTTTGAATTTGGTTTCAAAAAAAAAAATTTGGCTTCAAGAAACATTTTGGTTCATAGACAGCATTTTTCCTGACCGTGGAGTAAAGCCTTTTCTTCTCCTGGCACCAAAAAGGCTTGATTTTTAAAAAGTGGGAGCAACACCATTTTTAGACATGGAATTTCATCCTGAAACTCATGCTGGGGTCCGTTTTTGCATTTGGTTTAAAAAAACAAATTGGCTTCAAAAAACATTTTTTTCCTGGGCAGCATTTTTCCTGACCGCGGAGTCACGCGTTTTCTTCCCCAGACACCAGAAAGGCTCGATTTTTAAAAAGTGGAAGCAACACCATTTTTAGATATGGAATTTCATCCTGAAACTCATCCAGGTGTCCGTTTTTGCATTTGGTTTCAAAAAAAAAATTTGGCTTCAAGAAACATTTTGGTTCCTGGAGAGCATTTTTCCTGACCGTGGAGTAAAGCCTTTTCTTCTCCTGGCACCAAAAAGGCTTGATTTTTAAAAAGTTGAAGCAACACCATTTTTAGACATGGAATTTCATCCTGAAACTCATCCAGGTGTCCGTTTTTGCATTTGGTTTCAAAAAAAAAATTTGGCTTCAAAAAACATTTTGGTTCCTGGGCAGGATTTTTCCTGACCGTGGAGTAAAGCCTTTTCTTCTCCTGGCACCAAAAAGGCTTGATTTTTAAAAAGTGGAAGCAACACCATTTTTAGACATGGAATTTCATCGGGAAACTCATCCTGGTGTCTGTTTTTGCATTTGGTTTAAAGAAACTAATTTTGGCTTCAAAAAACATTTTGGTTCCTGGACAGCATTTTTCCTGACCGTGGAGTAAAGCCTTTTCTTCTCCTGGCAGAAAAAGGCTTGATTTTTAAAGTGGAAGCAACACCATTTTTAGACATGGAATTTCATCTGGAAACTCATCCTGGTGGCTGTTTTTGCATTTGGTTTCAAAAAAAAATTTGGCTTCAAGAAACATTTTGGTTCCTGGACAGCATTTTTCCTGACCGTGGAGTAAAGCCTTTTCTTCTCCTGGCACCAAAAGGCTAGATTTTTAAAAAGTTGAAGCAACACCATTTTTAGATATGGAATTTCATCCTGAAACTCATCCAGGTGTCCGTTTTTGCATTTGGTTTCAAAAAAAAAATTTGGCTTCAAAAAACATTTTGGTTCCTGGGCAGGATTTTTCCTGACCGTGGAGTAAAGCCTTTTCTTCTCCTGGCACCAAAAAGGCTTGATTTTTAAAAAGTGGAAGCAACACCATTTTTAGACATGGAATTTCATCGGGAAACTCATCCTGGTGTCTGTTTTTGCATTTGGTTTAAAGAAACTAATTTTGGCTTCAAAAAACATTTTGGTTCCTGGACAGCATTTTTCCTGACCGTGGAGTAAAGCCTTTTCTTCTCCTGGCACCAAAAAGGCTTGATTTTTAAAAAGTGGAAGCAACACCATTTTTAGACATGGAATTTCATCGGGAAACTCATCCTGGTGTCTGTTTTTGCATTTGGTTTCAAAAAAAAAATTTGGCTTCAAGAAACATTTTGGTTCCTGGGCAGGATTTTTCCTGACCGTGGAGTAAAGCCTTTTCTTCTCCTGGCACCAAAAAGGCTTGATTTTTAAAAAGTGGAAGCAACACCATTTTTAGACATGGAATTTCATCGGGAAACTCATCCTGGTGTCTGTTTTTGCATTTGGTTTAAAGAAACAAATTTTGGCTTCAAAAAACATTTTGGTTCCTGGACAGCATTTTTCCTGACCGTGGAGTAAAGCCTTTTCTTCTCCTGGCACCAAAAAGGCTTGATTTTTAAAAAGTGGAAGCAACACCATTTTTAGACATGGAATTTCATCGGGAAACTCATCCTGGTGTCTGTTTTTGCATTTGGTTTCAAAAAAAAAATTTGGCTTCAAGAAACATTTTGGTTCCTGGGCAGGATTTTTCCTGACCGTGGAGTAAAGCCTTTTCTTCTCCTGGCACCAAAAAGGCTTGATTTTTAAAAAGTGGAAGCAACACCATTTTTAGACATGGAATTTCATCGGGAAACTCATCCTGGTGTCTGTTTTTGCATTTGGTTTAAAGAAACAAATTTTGGCTTCAAAAAACATTTTGGTTCCTGGACAGCATTTTTCCTGACCGTGGAGTAAAGCCTTTTCTTCTCCTGGCACCAAAAAGGCTTGATTTTTAAAAAGTGGAAGCAACACCATTTTTAGACATGGAATTTCATCTGGAAACTCATCCTGGTGGCTGTTTTTGCATTTGGTTTCAAAAAAAAATTTGGCTTCAAGAAACATTTTGGTTCCTGGACAGCATTTTTCCTGACCGTGGAGTAAAGCCTTTTCTTCTCCTGGCACCAAAAGGCTAGATTTTTAAAAAGTTGAAGCAACACCATTTTTAGACATGGAATTTCATCCTGAAACTCATCCAGGTGTCCGTTTTTGCATTTGGTTTCAAAAAAAAAATTTGGCTTCAAAAAACATTTTGGTTCCTGGGCAGGATTTTTCCTGACCGTGGAGTAAAGCGTTTTCTTCTCCTGGCACCAAAAAGGCTCGATTTTTAAAAAGTGGAAGCAACACCATTTTTAGACATGGAATTTCATCGGGAAACTCATGCTGGGGTCCGTTTTTGCATTTGGTTTAAAAAAACAAATTGGCTTCAAAAAACTTTTTTTTCCTGGGCAGCATTTTTCTGACCGCGGAGTAAAGCCTTTTCTTCTCCTGGCACCAAAAAGGCTTGATTTTTAAAAAGTGGAAGCAACACCATTTTTAGACATGGAATTTCATCTGGAAACTCATCCTGGTGGCTGTTTTTGCATTTGGTTTCAAAAAAAAATTTGGCTTCAAGAAACATTTTGGTTCCTGGACAGCATTTTTCCTGACCGTGGAGTAAAGCCTTTTCTTCTCCTGGCACCAAAAGGCTAGATTTTTAAAAAGTTGAAGCAACACCATTTTTAGATATGGAATTTCATCCTGAAACTCATCCAGGTGTCCGTTTTTGCATTTGGTTTCCAAAAAAAAATTTGGCTTCAAAAAATATTTTGGTTCCTGGACAGCATTTTTCCTGACCGTGGAGTAAAGCCTTTTCTTCTCCTGGCACCAAAAAGGCTTGATTTTTAAAAAGTTGAAGCAACACCAGTTTTAGACATGGAATTTCATTGGGAAACTCATCCTGGTGTCTGTTTTTGCATTTGGTTTAAAGAAACAAATTTTGGCTTCAAAAAACATTTTGGTTCCTGGACAGCATTTTTCCTGACCGTGGAGTAAAGCCTTTTCTTCTCCTGGCACCAAAAAGGCTTGATTTTTAAAAAGTTGAAGCAACACCAGTTTTAGACATGGAATTTCATCGGGAAACTCATCCTGGTGTCTGTTTTTGCATTTGGTTTCAAGAAACAAATTTTGGCTTCAAAAAACATTTTGGTTCCTGGACAGCATTTTTCCTGACCGTGGAGTAAAGCCTTTTCTTCTCCTGGCACCAAAAAGGCTTGATTTTTAAAAAGTGGAAGCAACACCATTTTTAGACATGGAATTTCATCTGGAAACTCATCCTGGTGGCTGTTTTTGCATTTGGTTTCAAAAAAAAATTTGGCTTCAAGAAACATTTTGGTTCCTGGACAGCATTTTTCCTGACCGTGGAGTAAAGCCTTTTCTTCTCCTGGCACCAAAAGGCTAGATTTTTAAAAAGTTGAAGCAACACCATTTTTAGATATGGAATTTCATCCTGAAACTCATCCAGGTGTCCGTTTTTGCATTTGGTTTCAAAAAAAAAATTTGGCTTCAAAAAACATTTTGGTTCCTGGGCAGGATTTTTCCTGACCGTGGAGTAAAGCCTTTTCTTCTCCTGGCACCAAAAAGGCTTGATTTTTAAAAAGTGGAAGCAACACCATTTTTAGACATGGAATTTCATCGGGAAACTCATCCTGGTGTCTGTTTTTGCATTTGGTTTCAAAAAAAAAATTTGGCTTCAAGAAACATTTTGGTTCCTGGGCAGGATTTTTCCTGACCGTGTCGTAAAGCCTTTTCTTCTCCTGGCACCAAAAAGGCTTGATTTTTAAAAAGTGGAAGCAACACCATTTTTAGACATGGAATTTCATCGGGAAAATCATCCTGGTGTCCGTTTTTGCATTTGGTTTAAAGAAACTAATTTTGGCTTCAAAAAACATTTTGGTTCCTGGACAGCATTTTTCCTGACCGTGGAGTAAAGCCTTTTCTTCTCCTGGCACCAAAAAGGCTTGATTTTTAAAAAGTGGAAGCAACACCATTTTTAGACATGGAATTTCATCTGGAAACTCAACCTGGTGGCTGTTTTTGCATTTGGTTTCAAAAAAAAATTTGGCTTCAAGAAACATTTTGGTTCCTGGACAGCATTTTTCCTGACCGTGGAGTAAAGCCTTTTCTTCTCCTGGCACCAAAAGGCTAGATTTTTAAAAAGTTGAAGCAACACCATTTTTAGATATGGAATTTCATCCTGAAACTCATCCAGGTGTCCGTTTTTGCATTTGGTTTCAAAAAAAAAATTTGGCTTCAAAAAACATTTTGGTTCCTGGGCAGGATTTTTCCTGACCGTGGAGTAAAGCCTTTTCTTCTCCTGGCACCAAAAAGGCTTGATTTTTAAAAAGTGGAAGCAACACCATTTTTAGACATGGAATTTCATCGGGAAACTCATCCTGGTGTCTGTTTTTGCATTTGGTTTCAAAAAAAAAATTTGGCTTCAAGAAACATTTTGGTTCCTGGGCAGGATTTTTCCTGACCGTGGAGTAAAGCCTTTTCTTCTCCTGGCACCAAAAAGGCTTGATTTTTAAAAAGTGGAAGCAACACCATTTTTAGACATGGAATTTCATCCTGAAACTCATCCTGGTGTCTGTTTTTGCATTTGGTTTAAAGAAACAAATTTTGCCTTCAAAAAACATTTTGGTTCCTGGACAGCATTTTTCCTGACCGTGGAGTAAAGCCTTTTCTTCTCCTGGCACCAAAAAGGCTTGATTTTTAAAAAGTGGAAGCAACACCATTTTTAGACATGGAATTTCATCGGGAAACTCATCCTGGTGTCCGTTTTTGCATTTGGTTTCAAAAAAAAAAATTTGGCTTCAAGAAACATTTTGGTTCCTAGACAGCATTTTTCCTGACCGTGGAGTAAAGCCTTTTCTTCTCCTGGCACCAAAAAGGCTTGATTTTTAAAAAGTGGAAGCAACACCATTTTTAGACATGGAATTTCATCGGGAAACTCATCCTGGTGTCTGTTTTTGCATTTGGTTTAAAGAAACAAATTTTGCCTTCAAAAAACATTTTGGTTCCTGGACAGCATTTTTCCTGACCGTGGAGTAAAGCCTTTTCTTCTCCTGGCACCAAAAAGGCTTGATTTTTAAAAAGTTGAAGCAACACCATTTTTAGACATGGAATTTCATCCTGAAACTCATCCTGGTGTCCGTTTTTGCATTTGGTTTCAAGAAACAAATTTTGGCTTCAAAAAACATTTTGGTTCCTGGACAGCAGTTTTCCTGACCGTGGAGTAAAGCCTTTTCTTCTCCTGGCACCAAAAAGGGTTGATTTTTAAAAAGTGGAAGCAACACCATTTTTAGACATGGAATTTCATCCTGAAACTCATCCTGGTGTCTGTTTTTGCATTTGGTTTAAAGAAACAAATTTTGCCTTCAAAAAACATTTTGGTTCCTGGACAGCATTTTTCCTGACCGTGGAGTAAAGCCTTTTCTTCTCCTGGCACCAAAAAGGCTTGATTTTTAAAAAGTGGAAGCAACACCATTTTTAGACATGGAATTTCATCGGGAAACTCATCCTGGTGTCCGTTTTTGCATTTGGTTTCAAAAAAAAAAATTTGGCTTCAAGAAACATTTTGGTTCCTAGACAGCATTTTTCCTGACCGTGGAGTAAAGCCTTTTCTTCTCCTGGCACCAAAAAGGCTTGATTTTTAAAAAGTGGAAGCAACACCATTTTTAGACATGGAATTTCATCGGGAAACTCATCCTGGTGTCTGTTTTTGCATTTGGTTTAAAGAAACAAATTTTGCCTTCAAAAAACATTTTGGTTCCTGGACAGCATTTTTCCTGACCGTGGAGTAAAGCCTTTTCTTCTCCTGGCACCAAAAAGGCTTGATTTTTAAAAAGTTGAAGCAACACCATTTTTAGACATGGAATTTCATCCTGAAACTCATCCTGGTGTCCGTTTTTGCATTTGGTTTCAAGAAACAAATTTTGGCTTCAAAAAACATTTTGGTTCCTGGACAGCAGTTTTCCTGACCGTGGAGTAAAGCCTTTTCTTCTCCTGGCACCAAAAAGGGTTGATTTTTAAAAAGTGGAAGCAACACCATTTTTAGACATGGAATTTCATCCTGAAACTCATCCTGGTGTCTGTTTTTGCATTTGGTTTAAAGAAACAAATTTTGCCTTCAAAAAACATTTTGGTTCCTGGACAGCATTTTTCCTGACCGTGGAGTAAAGCCTTTTCTTCTCCTGGCACCAAAAAGGCTTGATTTTTAAAAAGTGGAAGCAACACCATTTTTAGACATGGAATTTCATCGGGAAACTCATCCAGGTGTCCGTTTTTGCATTTGGTTTCAAAAAAAAAATTTGGCTTCAAAAAACATTTTGGTTCCTGGGCAGGATTTTTCCTGACCGTGGAGTAAAGCCTTTTCTTCTCCTGGCACCAAAAAGGCTTGATTTTTAAAAAGTGGAAGCAACACCATTTTTAGACATGGAATTTCATCGGGAAAATCATCCTGGTGTCCGTTTTTGCATTTGGTTTAAAGAAACTAATTTTGGCTTCAAAAAACATTTTGGTTCCTGGACAGCATTTTTCCTGACCGTGGAGTAAAGCCTTTTCTTCTCCTGGCACCAAAAAGGCTTGATTTTTAAAAAGTGGAAGCAACACCATTTTTAGACATGGAATTTCATCTGGAAACTCAACCTGGTGGCTGTTTTTGCATTTGGTTTCAAAAAAAAATTTGGCTTCAAGAAACATTTTGGTTCCTGGACAGCATTTTTCCTGACCGTGGAGTAAAGCCTTTTCTTCTCCTGGCACCAAAAGGCTAGATTTTTAAAAAGTTGAAGCAACACCATTTTTAGATATGGAATTTCATCCTGAAACTCATCCAGGTGTCCGTTTTTGCATTTGGTTTCAAAAAAAAAATTTGGCTTCAAAAAACATTTTGGTTCCTGGGCAGGATTTTTCCTGACCGTGGAGTAAAGCCTTTTCTTCTCCTGGCACCAAAAAGGCTTGATTTTTAAAAAGTGGAAGCAACACCATTTTTAGACATGGAATTTCATCTGGAAACTCATCCTGGTGGCTGTTTTTGCATTTGGTTTCAAAAAAAATTTGGCTTCAAGAAACATTTTGGTTCCTGGACAGCATTTTTCCTGACCGTGGAGTAAAGCCTTTTCTTCTCCTGGCACCAAAAGGCTAGATTTTTAAAAAGTTGAAGCAACACCATTTTTAGATATGGAATTTCATCCTGAAACTCATCCAGGTGTCCGTTTTTGCATTTGGTTTCAAAAAAAAAATTTGGCTTCAAAAAACATTTTGGTTCCTGGGCAGGATTTTTCCTGACCGTGGAGTAAAGCGTTTTCTTCTCCTGGCACCAAAAAGGCTCGATTTTTAAAAAGTGGAAGCAACACCATTTTTAGACATGGAATTTCATCGGGAAACTCATGCTGGGGTCCGTTTTTGCATTTGGTTTAAAAAAACAAATTGGCTTCAAAAAACTTTTTTTTCCTGGGCAGCATTTTTCTGACCGCGGAGTAAAGCCTTTTCTTCTCCTGGCACCAAAAAGGCTTGATTTTTAAAAAGTGGAAGCAACACCATTTTTAGACATGGAATTTCATCTGGAAACTCATCCTGGTGGCTGTTTTTGCATTTGGTTTCAAAAAAAAATTTGGCTTCAAGAAACATTTTGGTTCCTGGACAGCATTTTTCCTGACCGTGGAGTAAAGCCTTTTCTTCTCCTGGCACCAAAAGGCTAGATTTTTAAAAAGTTGAAGCAACACCATTTTTAGATATGGAATTTCATCCTGAAACTCATCCAGGTGTCCGTTTTTGCATTTGGTTTCCAAAAAAAAATTTGGCTTCAAAAAATATTTTGGTTCCTGGACAGCATTTTTCCTGACCGTGGAGTAAAGCCTTTTCTTCTCCTGGCACCAAAAAGGCTTGATTTTTAAAAAGTTGAAGCAACACCATTTTTAGACATGGAATTTCATTGGGAAACTCATCCTGGTGTCCGTTTTTGCATTTGGTTTCAAGA
Organism: Pituophis catenifer annectens; assembly: GCF_029215685.1. Taxonomy (NCBI): domain Eukaryota; kingdom Metazoa; phylum Chordata; class Lepidosauria; order Squamata; family Colubridae; genus Pituophis; species Pituophis catenifer. Next base: position 6,734,570 of record NW_027256897.1, on the reverse strand, counting down.
AACAAATTTTGGCTTCAAAAAACATTTTGGTTCCTGGACAGCAGTTTTCCTGACCGTGGAGTAAAGCCTTTTCTTCTCCTGGCACCAAAAAGGGTTGATTTTTAAAAAGTGGAAGCAACACCATTTTTAGACATGGAATTTCATCTGGAAACTCATCCTGGTGGCTGTTTTTGCATTTGGTTTCAAAAAAAAATTTGGCTTCAAGAAACATTTTGGTTCCTGGACAGCATTTTTCCTGACCGTGGAGTAAAGCCTTTTCTTCTCCTGGCACCAAAAGGCTAGATTTTTAAAAAGTTGAAGCAACACCATTTTTAGACATGGAATTTCATCCTGAAACTCATCCAGGTGTCCGTTTTTGCATTTGGTTTCAAAAAAAAAATTTGGCTTCAAAAAACATTTTGGTTCCTGGACAGCATTTTTCCTGACCGTGGAGTAAAGCCTTTTCTTCTCCTGGCACCAAAAAGGCTTGATTTTTAAAAAGTTGAAGCAACACCATTTTTAGACATGGAATTTCATCCTGAAACTCATCCTGGTGTCCGTTTTTGCATTTGGTTTCAAGAAACAAATTTTGGCTTCAAAAAACATTTTGGTTCCTGGACAGCAGTTTTCCTGACCGTGGAGTAAAGCCTTTTCTTCTCCTGGCACCAAAAAGGGTTGATTTTTAAAAAGTGGAAGCAACACCATTTTTAGACATGGAATTTCATCTGGAAACTCATCCTGGTGGCTGTTTTTGCATTTGGTTTCAAAAAAAAATTTGGCTTCAAGAAACATTTTGGTTCCTGGACAGCATTTTTCCTGACCGTGGAGTAAAGCCTTTTCTTCTCCTGGCACCAAAAGGCTAGATTTTTAAAAAGTTGAAGCAACACCATTTTTAGACATGGAATTTCATCCTGAAACTCATCCAGGTGTCCGTTTTTGCATTTGGTTTCAAAAAAAAATTTGGCTTCAAAAAACATTTTGGTTCCTGGGCAGGATTTTTCCTGACCGTGGAGTAAAGCGTTTTCTTCTCCTGGCACCAAAAAGGCTCGATTTTTAAAAAGTGGAAGCAACACCATTTTTAGACATGGAATTTCATCGGGAAACTCATGCTGGGGTCCGTTTTTGCATTTGGTTTAAAAAAACAAATTGGCTTCAAAAAACTTTTTTTTCCTGGGCAGCATTTTTCTGACCGCGGAGTAAAGCCTTTTCTTCTCCTGGCACCAAAAAGGCTTGATTTTTAAAAAGTGGAAGCAACACCATTTTTAGACATGGAATTTCATCTGGAAACTCATCCTGGTGGCTGTTTTTGCATTTGGTTTCAAAAAAAAATTTGGCTTCAAGAAACATTTTGGTTCCTGGACAGCATTTTTCCTGACCGTGGAGTAAAGCCTTTTCTTCTCCTGGCACCAAAAGGCTAGATTTTTAAAAAGTTGAAGCAACACCATTTTTAGATATGGAATTTCATCCTGAAACTCATCCAGGTGTCCGTTTTTGCATTTGGTTTCCAAAAAAAAATTTGGCTTCAAAAAATATTTTGGTTCCTGGACAGCATTTTTCCTGACCGTGGAGTAAAGCCTTTTCTTCTCCTGGCACCAAAAAGGCTTGATTTTTAAAAAGTTGAAGCAACACCAGTTTTAGACATGGAATTTCATTGGGAAACTCATCCTGGTGTCTGTTTTTGCATTTGGTTTAAAGAAACAAATTTTGGCTTCAAAAAACATTTTGGTTCCTGGACAGCATTTTTCCTGACCGTGGAGTAAAGCCTTTTCTTCTCCTGGCACCAAAAAGGCTTGATTTTTAAAAAGTTGAAGCAACACCAGTTTTAGACATGGAATTTCATCGGGAAACTCATCCTGGTGTCTGTTTTTGCATTTGGTTTCAAGAAACAAATTTTGGCTTCAAAAAACATTTTGGTTCCTGGACAGCATTTTTCCTGACCGTGGAGTAAAGCCTTTTCTTCTCCTGGCACCAAAAAGGCTTGATTTTTAAAAAGTGGAAGCAACACCATTTTTAGACATGGAATTTCATCTGGAAACTCATCCTGGTGGCTGTTTTTGCATTTGGTTTCAAAAAAAAATTTGGCTTCAAGAAACATTTTGGTTCCTGGACAGCATTTTTCCTGACCGTGGAGTAAAGCCTTTTCTTCTCCTGGCACCAAAAGGCTAGATTTTTAAAAAGTTGAAGCAACACCATTTTTAGATATGGAATTTCATCCTGAAACTCATCCAGGTGTCCGTTTTTGCATTTGGTTTCAAAAAAAAAATTTGGCTTCAAAAAACATTTTGGTTCCTGGGCAGGATTTTTCCTGACCGTGGAGTAAAGCCTTTTCTTCTCCTGGCACCAAAAAGGCTTGATTTTTAAAAAGTGGAAGCAACACCATTTTTAGACATGGAATTTCATCGGGAAACTCATCCTGGTGTCTGTTTTTGCATTTGGTTTCAAAAAAAAAATTTGGCTTCAAGAAACATTTTGGTTCCTGGGCAGGATTTTTCCTGACCGTGGAGTAAAGCCTTTTCTTCTCCTGGCACCAAAAAGGCTTGATTTTTAAAAAGTGGAAGCAACACCATTTTTAGACATGGAATTTCATCGGGAAAATCATCCTGGTGTCCGTTTTTGCATTTGGTTTAAAGAAACTAATTTTGGCTTCAAAAAACATTTTGGTTCCTGGACAGCATTTTTCCTAACCGTGGAGTAAAGCCTTTTCTTCTCCTGGCACCAAAAAGGCTTGATTTTTAAAAAGTTGAAGCAACACCATTTTTAGACATGAAATTTCATCCTGAAACTCATCCTGGTGTCCGTTTTTGCATTTGGTTTAAAGAAACAAATTTTGGCTTCAAAAAACATTTTGGTTTCTGGACAGCATTTTTCCTGACCGTGGAGTAAAGCCTTTTCTTCTCCTGGCACCAAAAAGGCTTGATTTTTAAAAAGTGGAAGCAACACCATTTTTAGACGTGGAATTTCATCCTGAAACTCATCCTGGTGTCCGTTTTTGAATTTGGTTTCAAAAAAAAAAATTTGGCTTCAAGAAACATTTTGGTTCATAGACAGCATTTTTCCTGACCGTGGAGTAAAGCCTTTTCTTCTCCTGGCACCAAAAAGGCTTGATTTTTAAAAAGTGGAAGCAACACCATTTTTAGACATGGAATTTCATCGGGAAACTCATCCTGGTGTCTGTTTTTGCATTTGGTTTAAAGAAACAAATTTTGCCTTCAAAAAACATTTTGGTTCCTGGACAGCATTTTTCCTGACCGTGGAGTAAAGCCTTTTCTTCTCCTGGCACCAAAAAGGCTTGATTTTTAAAAAGTGGAAGCAACACCATTTTTAGACATGGAATTTCATCGGGAAACTCATCCTGGTGTCTGTTTTTGCATTTGGTTTAAAGAAACTAATTTTGGCTTCAAAAAACATTTTGGTTCCTGGACAGCATTTTTCCTGACCGTGGAGTAAAGCCTTTTCTTCTCCTGGCAGAAAAAGGCTTGATTTTTAAAAAGTGGAAGCAACACCATTTTTAGACATGGAATTTCATCTGGAAACTCATCCTGGTGGCTGTTTTTGCATTTGGTTTCAAAAAAAAATTTGGCTTCAAGAAACATTTTGGTTCCTGGACAGCATTTTTCCTGACCGTGGAGTAAAGCCTTTTCTTCTCCTGGCACCAAAAGGCTAGATTTTTAAAAAGTTGAAGCAACACCATTTTTAGATATGGAATTTCATCCTGAAACTCATCCAGGTGTCCGTTTTTGCATTTGGTTTCAAAAAAAAAATTTGGCTTCAAAAAACATTTTGGTTCCTGGGCAGGATTTTTCCTGACCGTGGAGTAAAGCCTTTTCTTCTCCTGGCACCAAAAAGGCTTGATTTTTAAAAAGTGGAAGCAACACCATTTTTAGACATGGAATTTCATCGGGAAACTCATCCTGGTGTCTGTTTTTGCATTTGGTTTAAAGAAACTAATTTTGGCTTCAAAAAACATTTTGGTTCCTGGACAGCATTTTTCCTAACCGTGGAGTAAAGCCTTTTCTTCTCCTTGCACCAAAAAGGCTTGATTTTTAAAAAGTTGAAGCAACACCATTTTTAGACATGGAATTTCATCCTGAAACTCATCCTGGTGTCCGTTTTTGCATTTGGTTTAAAGAAACAAATTTTGGCTTCAAAAAACATTTTGGTTTCTGGACAGCATTTTTCCTGACCGTGGAGTAAAGCCTTTTCTTCTCCTGGCACCAAAAAGGCTTGATTTTTAAAAAGTGGAAGCAACACCATTTTTAGACGTGGAATTTCATCCTGAAACTCATCCTGGTGTCCGTTTTTGAATTTGGTTTCAAAAAAAAAAATTTGGCTTCAAGAAACATTTTGGTTCATAGACAGCATTTTTCCTGACCGTGGAGTAAAGCCTTTTCTTCTCCTGGCACCAAAAAGGCTTGATTTTTAAAAAGTGGAAGCAACACCATTTTTAGACATGGAATTTCATCGGGAAACTCATCCTGGTGTCTGTTTTTGCATTTGGTTTAAAGAAACAAATTTTGCCTTCAAAAAACATTTTGGTTCCTGGACAGCATTTTTCCTGACCGTGGAGTAAAGCCTTTTCTTCTCCTGGCACCAAAAAGGCTTGATTTTTAAAAAGTGGAAGCAACACCATTTTTAGACATGGAATTTCATCGGGAAACTCATCCTGGTGTCTGTTTTTGCATTTGGTTTAAAGAAACTAATTTTGGCTTCAAAAAACATTTTGGTTCCTGGACAGCATTTTTCCTGACCGTGGAGTAAAGCCTTTTCTTCTCCTGGCAGAAAAAGGCTTGATTTTTAAAAAGTGCAAGCAACACCATTTTTAGACATGGAATTTCATCTGGAAACTCATCCTGGTGGCTGTTTTTGCATTTGGTTTCAAAAAAAAATTTGGCTTCAAGAAACATTTTGGTTCCTGGACAGCATTTTTCCTGACCGTGGAGTAAAGCCTTTTCTTCTCCTGGCACCAAAAGGCTAGATTTTTAAAAAGTTGAAGCAACACCATTTTTAGATATGGAATTTCATCCTGAAACTCATCCAGGTGTCCGTTTTTGCATTTGGTTTCAAAAAAAAAATTTGGCTTCAAAAAACATTTTGGTTCCTGGGCAGGATTTTTCCTGACCGTGGAGTAAAGCCTTTTCTTCTCCTGGCACCAAAAAGGCTTGATTTTTAAAAAGTGGAAGCAACACCATTTTTAGACATGGAATTTCATCGGGAAACTCATCCTGGTGTCTGTTTTTGCATTTGGTTTAAAGAAACTAATTTTGGCTTCAAAAAACATTTTGGTTCCTGGACAGCATTTTTCCTGACCGTGGAGTAAAGCCTTTTCTTCTCCTGGCACCAAAAAGGCTTGATTTTTAAAAAGTGGAAGCAACACCATTTTTAGACGTGGAATTTCATCCTGAAACTCATCCTGGTGTCCGTTTTTGAATTTGGTTTCAAAAAAAAAAATTTGGCTTCAAGAAACATTTTGGTTCATAGACAGCATTTTTCCTGACCGTGGAGTAAAGCCTTTTCTTCTCCTGGCACCAAAAAGGCTTGATTTTTAAAAAGTGGAAGCAACACCATTTTTAGACATGGAATTTCATCGGGAAACTCATCCTGGTGTCTGTTTTTGCATTTGGTTTAAAGAAACAAATTTTGCCTTCAAAAAACATTTTGGTTCCTGGACAGCATTTTTCCTGACCGTGGAGTAAAGCCTTTTCTTCTCCTGGCACCAAAAAGGCTTGATTTTTAAAAAGTGGAAGCAACACCATTTTTAGACATGGAATTTCATCGGGAAACTCATCCTGGTGTCTGTTTTTGCATTTGGTTTAAAGAAACTAATTTTGGCTTCAAAAAACATTTTGGTTCCTGGACAGCATTTTTCCTGACCGTGGAGTAAAGCCTTTTCTTCTCCTGGCAGAAAAAGGCTTGATTTTTAAAAAGTGGAAGCAACACCATTTTTAGACATGGAATTTCATCTGGAAACTCATCCTGGTGGCTGTTTTTGCATTTGGTTTCAAAAAAAAATTTGGCTTCAAGAAACATTTTGGTTCCTGGACAGCATTTTTCCTGACCGTGGAGTAAAGCCTTTTCTTCTCCTGGCACCAAAAGGCTAGATTTTTAAAAAGTTGAAGCAACACCATTTTTAGATATGGAATTTCATCCTGAAACTCATCCAGGTGTCCGTTTTTGCATTTGGTTTCAAAAAAAAAATTTGGCTTCAAAAAACATTTTGGTTCCTGGGCAGGATTTTTCCTGACCGTGGAGTAAAGCCTTTTCTTCTCCTGGCACCAAAAAGGCTTGATTTTTAAAAAGTGGAAGCAACACCATTTTTAGACATGGAATTTCATCGGGAAACTCATCCTGGTGTCTGTTTTTGCATTTGGTTTAAAGAAACTAATTTTGGCTTCAAAAAACATTTTGGTTCCTGGACAGCATTTTTCCTGACCGTGGAGTAAAGCCTTTTCTTCTCCTGGCACCAAAAAGGCTTGATTTTTAAAAAGTGGAAGCAACACCATTTTTAGACATGGAATTTCATCGGGAAACTCATCCTGGTGTCTGTTTTTGCATTTGGTTTCAAAAAAAAATTTGGCTTCAAGAAACATTTTGGTTCCTGGGCAGGATTTTTCCTAACCGTGGAGTAAAGCCTTTTCTTCTCCTGGCACCAAAAAGGCTTGATTTTTAAAAAGTGGAAGCAACACCATTTTTAGACATGGAATTTCATCGGGAAACTCATCCTGGTGTCTGTTTTTGCATTTGGTTTAAAGAAACAAATTTTGGCTTCAAAAAACATTTTGGTTCCTGGACAGCATTTTTCCTGACCGTGGAGTAAAGCCTTTTCTTCTCCTGGCACCAAAAAGGCTTGATTTTTAAAAAGTGGAAGCAACACCATTTTTAGACATGGAATTTCATCGGGAAACTCATCCTGGTGTCTGTTTTTGCATTTGGTTTCAAAAAAAAAATTTGGCTTCAAGAAACATTTTGGTTCCTGGGCAGGATTTTTCCTGACCGTGGAGTAAAGCCTTTTCTTCTCCTGGCACCAAAAAGGCTTGATTTTTAAAAAGTGGAAGCAACACCATTTTTAGACATGGAATTTCATCGGGAAACTCATCCTGGTGTCTGTTTTTGCATTTGGTTTCAAAAAAAAAATTTGGCTTCAAAAAACATTTTGGTTCCTGGACAGCATTTTTCCTGACCGTGGAGTAAAGCCTTTTCTTCTCCTGGCACCAAAAAGGCTTGATTTTTAAAAAGTGGAAGCAACACCATTTTTAGACATGGAATTTCATTGGGAAACTCATCCTGGTGTCTGTTTTTGCATTTGGTTTAAAGAAACAAATTTTGGCTTCAAAAAACATTTTGGTTCCTGGACAGCATTTTTCCTGACCGTGGAGTAAAGCCTTTTCTTCTCCTGGCACCAAAAAGGCTTGATTTTTAAAAAGTGGAAGCAACACCATTTTTAGACATGGAATTTCATCGGGAAACTCATCCTGGTGTCTGTTTTTGCATTTGGTTTCAAAAAAAAAATTTGGCTTCAAGAAACATTTTGGTTCCTGGGCAGGATTTTTCCTGACCGTGGAGTAAAGCCTTTTCTTCTCCTGGCACCAAAAAGGCTTGATTTTTAAAAAGTGGAAGCAACACCATTTTTAGACATGGAATTTCATCGGGAAACTCATCCTGGTGTCTGTTTTTGCATTTGGTTTAAAGAAACAAATTTTGGCTTCAAAAAACATTTTGGTTCCTGGACAGCATTTTTCCTGACCGTGGAGTAAAGCCTTTTCTTCTCCTGGCACCAAAAAGGCTTGATTTTTAAAAAGTGGAAGCAACACCATTTTTAGACATGGAATTTCATCGGGAAACTCATCCTGGTGTCTGTTTTTGCATTTGGTTTCAAGAAACAAATTTTGGCTTCAAAAAACATTTTGGTTCCTGGACAGCATTTTTCCTGACCGTGGAGTAAAGCCTTTTCTTCTCCTGGCACCAAAAAGGCTTGATTTTTAAAAAGTGGAAGCAACACCATTTTTAGACATGGAATTTCATCTGGAAACTCATCCTGGTGGCTGTTTTTGCATTTGGTTTCAAAAAAATATTTGGCTTCAAGAAACATTTTGGTTCCTGGACAGCATTTTTCCTGACCGTGGAGTAAAGCCTTTTCTTCTCCTGGCACCAAAAAGGCTTGATTTTTAAAAAGTTGAAGCAACACCATTTTTAGATATGGAATTTCATCCTGAAACTCATCCAGGTGTCCGTTTTTGCATTTGGTTTCAAAAAAAAATTTGGCTTCAAGAAACATTTTGGTTCCTGGGCAGGATTTTTCCTGACCGTGGAGTAAAGCCTTTTCTTCTCCTGGCACCAAAAAGGCTTGATTTTTAAAAAGTGGAAGCAACACCATTTTTAGACATGGAATTTCATCGGGAAACTCATCCTGGTGTCTGTTTTTGCATTTGGTTTAAAGAAACTAATTTTGGCTTCAAAAAACATTTTGGTTCCTGGACAGCATTTTTCCTGACCGTGGAGTAAAGCCTTTTCTTCTCCTGGCACCAAAAAGGCTTGATTTTTAAAAAGTGGAAGCAACACCATTTTTAGACATGGAATTTCATCGGGAAACTCATCCTGGTGTCTGTTTTTGCATTTGGTTTCAAGAAACAAATTTTGGCTTCAAAAAACATTTTGGTTCCTGGACAGCATTTTTCCTGACCGTGGAGTAAAGCCTTTTCTTCTCCTGGCACCAAAAAGGCTTGATTTTTAAAAAGTGGAAGCAACACCATTTTTAGACATGGAATTTCATCTGGAAACTCATCCTGGTGGCTGTTTTTGCATTTGGTTTCAAAAAAATATTTGGCTTCAAGAAACATTTTGGTTCCTGGACAGCATTTTTCCTGACCGTGGAGTAAAGCCTTTTCTTCTCCTGGCACCAAAAAGGCTTGATTTTTAAAAAGTTGAAGCAACACCATTTTTAGATATGGAATTTCATCCTGAAACTCATCCAGGTGTCCGTTTTTGCATTTGGTTTCAAAAAAAAATTTGGCTTCAAGAAACATTTTGGTTCCTGGACAGCATTTTTCCTGACCGTGGAGTAAAGCCTTTTCTTCTCCTGGCACCAAAAAGGCTTGATTTTTAAAAAGTGGAAGCAACACCATTTTTAGACATGGAATTTCATCGGGAAACTCATCCTGGTGTCTGTTTTTGCATTTGGTTTAAAGAAACTAATTTTGGCTTCAAAAAACATTTTGGTTCCTGGACAGCATTTTTCCTGACCGTGGAGTAAAGCCTTTTCTTCTCCTGGCAGAAAAAGGCTTGATTTTTAAAAAGTGGAAGCAACACCATTTTAGACATGGAATTTCATCTGGAAACTCATCCTGGTGGCTGTTTTTGCATTTGGTTTCAAAAAAAAATTTGGCTTTAAGAAACATTTTGGTTCCTGGACAGCATTTTTCCTGACCGTGGAGTAAAGCCTTTTCTTCTCCTGGCACCAAAAGGCTAGATTTTTAAAAAGTTGAAGCAACACCATTTTTAGATATGGAATTTCATCCTGAAACTCATCCAGGTGTCCGTTTTTGCATTTGGTTTCAAAAAAAAATTTGGCTTCAAGAAACATTTTGGTTCCTGGACAGCATTTTTCCTGACCGTGGAGTAAAGCCTTTTCTTCTCCTGGCACCAAAAAGGCTTGATTTTTAAAAAGTGGAAGCAACACCATTTTTAGACATGGAATTTCATCGGGAAACTCATCCTGGTGTCTGTTTTTGCATTTGGTTTCAAAAAAAAAATTTGGCTTCAAGAAACATTTTGGTTCCTGGGCAGGATTTTTCCTGACCGTGGAGTAAAGCCTTTTCTTCTCCTGGCACCAAAAAGGCTTGATTTTTAAAAAGTGGAAGCAACACCATTTTTAGACATGGAATTTCATCGGGAAACTCATCCTGGTGTCTGTTTTTGCATTTGGTTTAAAGAAACAAATTTTGGCTTCAAAAAACATTTTGGTTCCTGGGCAGGATTTTTCCTGACCGTGGAGTAAAGCCTTTTCTTCTCCTGGCACCAAAAAGGCTTGATTTTTAAAAAGTGGAAGCAACACCATTTTTAGACATGGAATTTCATCGGGAAACTCATCCTGGTGTCTGTTTTTGCATTTGGTTTCAAGAAACAAATTTTGGCTTCAAAAAACATTTTGGTTCCTGGACAGCATTTTTCCTGACCGTGGAGTAAAGCCTTTTCTTCTCCTGGCACCAAAAAGGCTTGATTTTTAAAAAGTGGAAGCAACACCATTTTTAGACATGGAATTTCATCTGGAAACTCATCCTGGTGGCTGTTTTTGCATTTGGTTTCAAAAAAATATTTGGCTTCAAGAAACATTTTGGTTCCTGGACAGCATTTTTCCTGACCGTGGAGTAAAGCCTTTTCTTCTCCTGGCACCAAAAAGGCTTGATTTTTAAAAAGTTGAAGCAACACCATTTTTAGATATGGAATTTCATCCTGAAACTCATCCAGGTGTCCGTTTTTGCATTTGGTTTCAAAAAAAAATTTGGCTTCAAGAAACATTTTGGTTCCTGGACAGCATTTTTCCTGACCGTGGAGTAAAGCCTTTTCTTCTCCTGGCACCAAAAAGGCTTGATTTTTAAAAAGTGGAAGCAACACAATTTTTAGACATGGAATTTCATCGGGAAACTCATCCTGGTGTCTGTTTTTGCATTTGGTTTAAAGAAACTAATTTTGGCTTCAAAAAACATTTTGGTTCCTGGACAGCATTTTTCCTGACCGTGGAGTAAAGCCTTTTCTTCTCCTGGCAGAAAAAGGCTTGATTTTTAAAAAGTGGAAGCAACACCATTTTTAGACATGGAATTTCATCTGGAAACTCATCCTGGTGGCTGTTTTTGCATTTGGTTTCAAAAAAAAATTTGGCTTCAAGAAACATTTTGGTTCCTGGACAGCATTTTTCCTGACCGTGGAGTAAAGCCTTTTCTTCTCCTGGCACCAAAAGGCTAGATTTTTAAAAAGTTGAAGCAACACCATTTTTAGATATGGAATTTCATCCTGAAACTCATCCAGGTGTCCCTTTTTGCATTTGGTTTCAAAAAAAAAATTTGGCTTCAAAAAACATTTTGGTTCCTGGGCAGGATTTTTCCTGACCGTGGAGTAAAGCCTTTTCTTCTCCTGGCACCAAAAAGGCTTGATTTTTAAAAAGTGGAAGCAACACCATTTTTAGACATGGAATTTCATCGGGAAACTCATCCTGGTGTCTGTTTTTGCATTTGGTTTAAAGAAACTAATTTTGGCTTCAAAAAACATTTTGGTTCCTGGACAGCATTTTTCCTGACCGTGGAGTAAAGCCTTTTCTTCTCCTGGCACCAAAAAGGCTTGATTTTTAAAAAGTGGAAGCAACACCATTTTTAGACATGGAATTTCATCGGGAAACTCATCCTGGTGTCTGTTTTTGCATTTGGTTTCAAAAAAAAAATTTGGCTTCAAGAAACATTTTGGTTCCTGGGCAGGATTTTTCCTGACCGTGGAGTAAAGCCTTTTCTTCTCCTGGCACCAAAAAGGCTTGATTTTTAAAAAGTGGGAGCAACACCATTTTTAGACATGGAATTTCATCCTGAAACTCATGCTGGGGTCCGTTTTTGCATTTGGTTTAAAAAAACAAATTGGCTTCAAAAAACATTTTTTTCCTGGGCAGCATTTTTCCTGACCGCGGAGTCACGTGTTTTCTTCCCCAGACACCAGAAAGGCTCGATTTTTAAAAAGTGGAAGCAACACCATTTTTAGACATGGAATTTCATCCTGAAACTCATCCAGGTGTCCGTTTTTGCATTTGGTTTCAAAAAAAAAATTTGGCTTCAAGAAACATTTTGGTTCCTGGAGAGCATTTTTCCTGACCGTGGAGTAAAGCCTTTTCTTCTCCTGGCACCAAAAAGGCTTGATTTTTAAAAAGTTGAAGCAACACCATTTTTAGACATGGAATTTCATCCTGAAACTCATCCAGGTGTCCGTTTTTGCATTTGGTTTCAAAAAAAAATTTGGCTTCAAGAAACATTTTGGTTCCTGGACAGCATTTTTCCTGACCGTGGAGTAAAGCCTTTTCTTCTCCTGGCACCAAAAAGGCTTGATTTTTAAAAAGTGGAAGCAAAACCATTTTTAGACATGGAATTTCATCGGGAAACTCATCCTGGTGTCTGGTTTTGCATTTGGTTTCAAAAAAAAAATTTGGCTTCAAGAAACATTTTGGTTCCTGGGCAGGATTTTTCCTGACCGTGGAGTAAAGCCTTTTCTTCTCCTGGCACCAAAAAGGCTTGATTTTTAAAAAGTGGAAGCAACACCATTTTTAGACATGGAATTTCATCGGGAAACTCATCCTGGTGTCTGTTTTTGCATTTGGTTTAAAGAAACAAATTTTGGCTTCAAAAAACATTTTGGTTCCTGGGCAGGATTTTTCCTGACCGTGGAGTAAAGCCTTTTCTTCTCCTGGCACCAAAAAGGCTTGATTTTTAAAAAGTGGAAGCAACACCATTTTTAGACATGGAATTTCATCGGGAAACTCATCCTGGTGTCTGTTTTTGCATTTGGTTTCAAGAAACAAATTTTGGCTTCAAAAAACATTTTGGTTCCTGGACAGCATTTTTCCTGACCGTGGAGTAAAGCCTTTTCTTCTCCTGGCACCAAAAAGGCTTGATTTTTAAAAAGTGGAAGCAACACCATTTTTAGACATGGAATTTCATCTGGAAACTCATCCTGGTGGCTGTTTTTGCATTTGGTTTCAAAAAAATATTTGGCTTCAAGAAACATTTTGGTTCCTGGACAGCATTTTTCCTGACCGTGGAGTAAAGCCTTTTCTTCTCCTGGCACCAAAAAGGCTTGATTTTTAAAAAGTTGAAGCAACACCATTTTTAGATATGGAATTTCATCCTGAAACTCATCCAGGTGTCCGTTTTTGCATTTGGTTTCAAAAAAAAATTTGGCTTCAAGAAACATTTTGGTTCCTGGACAGCATTTTTCCTGACCGTGGAGTAAAGCCTTTTCTTCTCCTGGCACCAAAAAGGCTTGATTTTTAAAAAGTGGAAGCAACACCATTTTTAGACATGGAATTTCATCGGGAAACTCATCCTGGTGTCTGTTTTTGCATTTGGTTTAAAGAAACTAATTTTGGCTTCAAAAAACATTTTGGTTCCTGGACAGCATTTTTCCTGACCGTGGAGTAAAGCCTTTTCTTCTCCTGGCAGAAAAAGGCTTGATTTTTAAAAAGTGGAAGCAACACCATTTTTAGACATGGAATTTCATCTGGAAACTCATCCTGGTGGCTGTTTTTGCATTTGGTTTCAAAAAAAAATTTGGCTTCAAGAAACATTTTGGTTCCTGGACAGCATTTTTCCTGACCGTGGAGTAAAGCCTTTTCTTCTCCTGGCACCAAAAGGCTAGATTTTTAAAAAGTTGAAGCAACACCATTTTTAGATATGGAATTTCATCCTGAAACTCATCCAGGTGTCCCTTTTTGCATTTGGTTTCAAAAAAAAAATTTGGCTTCAAAAAACATTTTGGTTCCTGGGCAGGATTTTTCCTGACCGTGGAGTAAAGCCTTTTCTTCTCCTGGCACCAAAAAGGCTTGATTTTTAAAAAGTGGAAGCAACACCATTTTTAGACATGGAATTTCATCGGGAAACTCATCCTGGTGTCTGTTTTTGCATTTGGTTTCAAAAAAAAAATTTGGCTTCAAGAAACATTTTGGTTCCTGGGCAGGATTTTTCCTGACCGTGGAGTAAAGCCTTTTCTTCTCCTGGCACCAAAAAGGCTTGATTTTTAAAAAGTGGGAGCAACACCATTTTTAGACATGGAATTTCATCCTGAAACTCATGCTGGGGTCCGTTTTTGCATTTGGTTTAAAAAAACAAATTGGCTTCAAAAAACATTTTTTTCCTGGGCAGCATTTTTCCTGACCGCGGAGTCACGCGTTTTCTTCCCCAGACACCAGAAAGGCTCGATTTTTAAAAAGTGGAAGCAACACCATTTTTAGACATGGAATTTCATCCTGAAACTCATCCAGGTGTCCGTTTTTGCATTTGGTTTCAAAAAAAAAATTTGGCTTCAAGAAACATTTTGGTTCCTGGAGAGCATTTTTCCTGACCGTGGAGTAAAGCCTTTTCTTCTCCTGGCACCAAAAAGGCTTGATTTTTAAAAAGTTGAAGCAACACCATTTTTAGACATGGAATTTCATCCTGAAACTCATCCAGGTGTCCGTTTTTGCATTTGGTTTCAAAAAAAAAATTTGGCTTCAAAAAACATTTTGGTTCCTGGGCAGGATTTTTCCTGACCGTGGAGTAAAGCCTTTTCTTCTCCTGGCACCAAAAAGGCTTGATTTTTAAAAAGTGGAAGCAACACCATTTTTAGACATGGAATTTCATCGGGAAACTCATCCTGGTGTCTGTTTTTGCATTTGGTTTAAAGAAACTAATTTTGGCTTCAAAAAACATTTTGGTTCCTGGACAGCATTTTTCCTGACCGTGGAGTAAAGCCTTTTCTTCTCCTGGCAGAAAAAGGCTTGATTTTTAAAAAGTGGAAGCAACACCATTTTTAGACATGGAATTTCATCTGGAAACTCATCCTGGTGGCTGTTTTTGCATTTGGTTTCAAAAAAAAATTTGGCTTCAAGAAACATTTTGGTTCCTGGACAGCATTTTTCCTGACCGTGGAGTAAAGCCTTTTCTTCTCCTGGAACCAAAAGGCTAGATTTTTAAAAAGTTGAAGCAACACCATTTTTAGATATGGAATTTCATCCTGAAACTCATCCAGGTGTCCGTTTTTGCATTTGGTTTCAAAAAAAAAATTTGGCTTCAAAAAACATTTTGGTTCCTGGGCAGGATTTTTCCTGACCGTGGAGTAAAGCCTTTTCTTCTCCTGGCACCAAAAAGGCTTGATTTTTAAAAAGTGGAAGCAACACCATTTTTAGACATGGAATTTCATCGGGAAACTCATCCTGGTGTCTGTTTTTGCATTTGGTTTAAAGAAACTAATTTTGGCTTCAAAAAACATTTTGGTTCCTGGACAGCATTTTTCCTGACCGTGGAGTAAAGCCTTTTCTTCTCCTGGCACCAAAAAGGCTTGATTTTTAAAAAGTGGAAGCAACACCATTTTTAGACATGGAATTTCATCGGGAAACTCATCCTGGTGTCTGTTTTTGCATTTGGTTTCAAAAAAAAAATTTGGCTTCAAGAAACATTTTGGTTCCTGGGCAGGATTTTTCCTGACCGTGGAGTAAAGCCTTTTCTTCTCCTGGCACCAAAAAGGCTTGATTTTTAAAAAGTGGAAGCAACACCATTTTTAGACATGGAATTTCATCGGGAAACTCATCCTGGTGTCTGTTTTTGCATTTGGTTTAAAGAAACAAATTTTGGCTTCAAAAAACATTTTGGTTCCTGGACAGCATTTTTCCTGACCGTGGAGTAAAGCCTTTTCTTCTCCTGGCAGAAAAAGGCTTGATTTTTAAAAAGTGGAAGCAACACCATTTTTAGACATGGAATTTCATCTGGAAACTCATCCTGGTGGCTGTTTTTGCATTTGGTTTCAAAAAAAAATTTGGCTTCAAGAAACATTTTGGTTCCTGGACAGCATTTTTCCTGACCGTGGAGTCAAGCCTTTTCTTCTCCTGGCACCAAAAGGCTAGATTTTTAAAAAGTTGAAGCAACACCATTTTTAGATATGGAATTTCATCCTGAAACTCATCCAGGTGTCCGTTTTTGCATTTGGTTTCAAAAAAAAAATTTGGCTTCAAAAAACATTTTGGTTCCTGGGCAGGATTTTTCCTGACCGTGGAGTAAAGCCTTTTCTTCTCCTGGCACCAAAAAGGCTTGATTTTTAAAAAGTTGAAGCAGCACCATTTTTAGACATGGAATTTCATCCTGAAACTCATCCTGGGGTCCGTTTTTGCATTTGGTTTAAAAAAACAAATTGGCTTCAAAAAACATTTTTTTCCTGGGCAGCATTTTTCTGACCGCGGAGTCACGCGTTTTCTTCCCCAGGCACCAAAAAGGCTTGATTTTTAAAAAGTGGAAGCAACACCATTTTTAGACATGGAATTTCATACCGAAACTCATGCTGGGGTCCGTTTTTGCATTTGGTTTAAAAAAACAAATTGGCTTCAAAAAACTTTTTTTTCCTGGGCAGCATTTTTCTGACCGCGGAGTCACACGTTTTCTTCCCCAGGCACCAAAAAGGCTTGATTTTTAAAAAGTGGAAGCAACACCATTTTTAGACATGGAATTTCATCCCAAAACTCATGCTGGGGTCCGTTTTTGCATTTGGTTTAAAAAAACAAATTGGCTTCAAAAAACATTTTTTTCCTGGGCAGCATTTTTCCTGACCGTGGAGTCACGCGTTTTCTTCCCCAGACACCAGAAAGCCTCGATTTTTAAAAAGTGGAAGCAACACCATTTTTAGACATGGAATTTCATCCTGAAACTCATTTGGTTTAAAAAAACCAATTTGGCTTCTAAAAACAAGGGACTCGAAAGAGTCTTTTCCAGCACCAGAGTTCAAAGTCGTCCATTCTTTGGCACTCAGCCTTCCTTCCGGTCTAACTTTCACAGCCATCCATTCCCAGCAACTGGGAAAACCATCGCCTTAACTATACACACTTTTGTTGGCAGGGTGATGTCTCTGCTTTTTAGTACGATGTCTAGATTTGCCATAGCTTTCCTCCCAGGAGCAAGCGTCTTTTAATTTCTTGGCTGCAGTCCCCATTTGCGGTGATCTTGGAATCCAGGGAAATAAAATCTGTCACTACCTCCATTTCTTCCCCATAATTTGATAGGGCCATATGCCATGATTTTAGTTTTCTTAACATTGAGTTTGAAGCCAACTTTTGCACTCTCCTTCTTCACCCGCATCAAGGTCTCTTCACTAGAGTGTTAGCATGTGCATATCTGAAGTTGTTGATATTTGTCCCGGCAATCATAATTGCAACTTTTGATTCATCTAGCCCCGCCTTTCTCATGATCTTCTCTAACATAGGCAGTGTTAGGGTTTGGGGTTTCGGTGGGTTCGGGTTCCGGTTTGGGTTTGAGTTTGGGTTCAGGGTTAGGGTTGGGGTCAGGGGAAAGGTCAAAGGTTGGAGTTGGGGTCAATGGTCAGGGTCAAAGGTCAAAGGCCAGGGTCAAAGGTCAAAGGTCATGGCCAAGGTCAAAGGTCAGGCCAAAGGTCAACAGTCAAAGGTCAGGGGCTAGGGTTAGGGTTTGTCACAGCTGCCCTATTCATACCGTTTGTCAATACCGAACCCCTGTGCGTTTACAGTATGAAGGTCAGGTCAAAGGCCAAGGTCAAACGTCAAGTTCAAGGTCAAAGGTCAGGGCAAAGATCAAAGGTCATGGCCAAGGTCAAATGTCACAACAAAGGTCAAAGGTCAAAGGTCACACCCAAGGTCAAAGGTCACGACCAAGGTCAAAGGTCAAAGGTCGTACCCAAGGTCAAAGGTCAAAGGTCATGGCCAAGGTCAAAGGTCAAAGGTCATGCCCAAGGTCAAAGGTCGAAGGTCATGCCCAAGGTCAAAGGTCAAAGGTCATGGCAAAGGTCAAAGGTCATGACCAAGGTCAAAGGTCAGGGGTCAGGGTCAAGGGTCAGGGTTATGGTTAGGGTTTGTCACAGCTGCCCTATTCATACCGTTTGTCAATACCGAACCCCTGTGCGTTTACAGTATGAAGGTCAGGTCAAATGCCAAGGTCAAAAGTCAAGTTCAAGGTCAAAGGTCAGGGGCCAAAGATCAAAGGTCAGGGTCAAAGGTCAAAGGTCACAGCCAAGGTCAAAGGTCAAAGGTTGTGGCCAGGGTCAAAGGTCAGGGGTCAGGGTCAAAGGTCAGGGGTCAGGGTCAAAGGTCAGGGGTCAGGGTTAAAGGTCAGGGGTTAGGGTTAGGGTTTGTTCCAGCTGCCCTATTCATACCGTTTGTCAATACCGAAGCCGTTTGCGTTTACAGTATGAACGCAGGCACCGTGGCCAGGGCCAAGATCAAAGGTCAGGTCAAAGGTCAAAGGTCAGGGGGTCAATGGTCAAAGGTCAGGGGTCAGGGTCAGGGGTTAGGGTTAGGGTTTGTCACAGCTGCCCTATTCATACCGTTTGTCAATACCGAAGCCCTGTGCGTTTACAGTATGGTCAGGTCAAAGGCCAAGGTCAAAAGTCAAGTTAAAGGTCAAAGGTCAGGGGCCAAAGGTCAAAGGTCGGCATTTTTCCTGACCGCAGAGTAAAGCCTTTTCTTCTCCTGGCACCAAAAGGCTTGATTTTTAAAAAGTTGAAGCAACACCATTTTTAGACATGGAATTTCATCCTGAAACTCATCCAGGTGTCCGTTTTTGCATTTGGTTTCAAAAAAAAAATTTGGCTTCAAAAAACATTTTGGTTCCTGGGCAGGATTTTTCCTGACCGTGGAGTAAAGCCTTTTCTTCTCCTGGCACCAAAAAGGCTTGATTTTTAAAAAGTTGAAGCAACACCATTTTTAGACATGGAATTTCATCGGGAAACTCATCCTGGTGTCCGTTTTTGCATTTGGTTTAAAGAAACTAATTTTGGCTTCAAAAAACATTTTGGTTCCTGGACAGCATTTTTCCTGACCGTGGAGTAAAGCCTTTTCTTCTCCTGGCACCAAAAAGGCTTGATTTTTAAAAATTTGAAGCAACACCATTTTTAGACATGGAATTTCATCCTGAAACTCATCCAAGTGTCCGTTTTTACATTTGGTTTCAAAAAAAAAATTTGGCTTCAAGAAATATTTTGGTTCCTGGAGAGCATTTTTCCTGACCGTGGAGTAAAGCTTTTTCTTCTCCTGGCACCAAAAAGGCTTGATTTTTAAAAAGTGGAAGCAACACCATTTTTAGACATGGAATTTCATCGGGAAACTCATCCTGGTGTCTGTTTTTGCATTTGGTTTAAAGAAACTAATTTTGGCTTCAAAAAACATTTTGGTTCCTGGACAGCATTTTTCCTGACCGTGGAGTAAAGCCTTTTCTTCTCCTGGCACCAAAAGGCTTGATTTTTAAAAAGTGGAAGCAACACCATTTTTAGACATGGAATTTCATCTGGAAACTCATCCTGGTGGCTGTTTTTGCATTTGGTTTCAAAAAAAAATTTGGCTTCAAGAAACATTTTGGTTCCTGGACAGCATTTTTCCTGACCGTGGAGTAAAGCCTTTTCTTCTCCTGGCACCAAAAGGCTAGATTTTAAAAAAGTTGAAGCAACACCATTTTTAGACATGGAATTTCATCCTGAAACTCATCCAGGTTTCAGTTTTTGCATTTGGTTTCAAAAAAAAAATTTGGCTTCAAAAAACATTTTTTTTCCTGGGCAGGATTTTTCCTGACCGTGGAGTAAAGCCTTTTCTTCTCCTGGCACCAAAAAGCCTTGATTTTTAAAAAGTGGAAGCAACACCATTTTTAGACATGGAATTTCATCCCGAAACTCATCCTGGTGTCCGTTTTTGCATTTTGTTTAAAGAAACTAATTTTGGCTTCAAAAAACATTTTGGTTCCTGGACAGCATTTTTCCTGACCGTGGAGTAAAGCCTTTTCTTCTCCTGGCACCAAAAAGGCTTGATTTTTAAAAAGTGGAAGCAACACCATTTTTAGACATGGAATTTCATCTGGAAACTCATCCTGGTGGCTGTTTTTGCATTTGGTTTCAAAAAAAATTTGGCTTCAAGAAACATTTTGGTTCCTGGACAGCATTTTTCCTGACCGTGGAGTAAAGCCTTTTCTTCTCCTGGCACCAAAAGGCTAGATTTTTAAAAAGTTGAAGCAACACCATTTTTAGATATGGAATTTCATCCTGAAACTCATCCAGGTGTCCGTTTTTGCATTTGGTTTCAAAAAAAAAATTTGGCTTCAAAAAACATTTTGGTTCCTGGGCAGGATTTTTCCTGACCGTGGAGTAAAGCGTTTTCTTCTCCTGGCACCAAAAAGGCTCGATTTTTAAAAAGTGGAAGCAACACCATTTTTAGACATGGAATTTCATCGGGAAACTCATGCTGGGGTCCGTTTTTGCATTTGGTTTAAAAAAACAAATTGGCTTCAAAAAACTTTTTTTTCCTGGGCAGCATTTTTCTGACCGCGGAGTAAAGCCTTTTCTTCTCCTGGCACCAAAAAGGCTTGATTTTTAAAAAGTTGAAGCAACACCATTTTTAGACATGGAATTTCATCTGGAAACTCATCCTGGTGGCTGTTTTTGCATTTGGTTTCAAAAAAAAATTTGGCTTCAAGAAACATTTTGGTTCCTGGACAGCATTTTTCCTGACCGTGGAGTAAAGCCTTTTCTTCTCCTGGCACCAAAAGGCTAGATTTTTAAAAAGTTGAAGCAACACCATTTTTAGATATGGAATTTCATCCTGAAACTCATCCAGGTGTCCGTTTTTGCATTTGGTTTCCAAAAAAAAATTTGGCTTCAAAAAATATTTTGGTTCCTGGACAGCATTTTTCCTGACCGTGGAGTAAAGCCTTTTCTTCTCCTGGCACCAAAAAGGCTTGATTTTTAAAAAGTTGAAGCAACACCATTTTTAGACATGGAATTTCATCCTGAAACTCATCCTGGTGTCCGTTTTTGCATTTGGTTTCAAGAAACAAATTTTGGCTTCAAAAAACATTTTGGTTCCTGGACAGCATTTTTCCTGACCGTGGAGTAAAGCCTTTTCTTCTCCTGGCACCAAAAAGGCTTGATTTTTAAAAAGTTGAAGCAACACCATTTTTAGACATGGAATTTCATCCTGAAACTCATCCTGGTGTCCGTTTTTGCATTTGGTTTCAAGAAACAAATTTTGGCTTCAAAAAACATTTTGGTTCCTGGACAGCAGTTTTCCTGACCGTGGAGTAAAGCCTTTTCTTCTCCTGGCAACAAAAAGGGTTGATTTTTAAAAAGTGGAAGCAACACCATTTTTAGACATGGAATTTCATCTGGAAACTCATCCTGGTGGCTGTTTTTGCATTTGGTTTCAAAAAAAAATTTGGCTTCAAGAAACATTTTGGTTCCTGGACAGCATTTTTCCTGACCGTGGAGTAAAGCCTTTTCTTCTCCTGGCACCAAAAGGCTAGATTTTTAAAAAGTGGAAGCAACACCATTTTTAGACATGGAATTTCATCCTGAAACTCATCCAGGTGTCAGTTTTTGCATTTGGTTTCAAAAAAAAAATTTGGCTTCAAAAAACATTTTTTTTCCTGGGCAGGATTTTTCCTGACCGTGGAGTAAAGCCTTTTCTTCTCCTGGCACCAAAAAGCCTTGATTTTTAAAAAGTGGAAGCAACACCATTTTTAGACATGGAATTTCATCGGGAAACTCATCCTGGTGTCCGTTTTTGCATTTGGTTTAAAGAAACTAATTTTGGCTTCAAAAAACATTTTGGTTCCTGGACAGCATTTTTCCTGACCGTGGAGTAAAGCCTTTTCTTCTCCTGGCACCAAAAAGGCTTGATTTTTAAAAAGTGGAAGCAACACCATTTTTAGACATGGAATTTCATCTGGAAACTCATCCTGGTGGCTGTTTTTGCATTTGGTTTCAAAAAAAATTTGGCTTCAAGAAACATTTTGGTTCCTGGACAGCATTTTTCCTGACCGTGGAGTAAAGCCTTTTCTTCTCCTGGCACCAAAAGGCTAGATTTTTAAAAAGTTGAAGCAACACCATTTTTAGATATGGAATTTCATCCTGAAACTCATCCAGGTGTCCGTTTTTGCATTTGGTTTCAAAAAAAAAATTTGGCTTCAAAAAACATTTTGGTTCCTGGGCAGGATTTTTCCTGACCGTGGAGTAAAGCGTTTTCTTCTCCTGGCACCAAAAAGGCTCGATTTTTAAAAAGTGGAAGCAACACCATTTTTAGACATGGAATTTCATCGGGAAACTCATGCTGGGGTCCGTTTTTGCATTTGGTTTAAAAAAACAAATTGGCTTCAAAAAACTTTTTTTTCCTGGGCAGCATTTTTCTGACCGCGGAGTAAAGCCTTTTCTTCTCCTGGCACCAAAAAGGCTTGATTTTTGAAAAGTGGAAGCAACACCATTTTTAGACATGGAATTTCATCTGGAAACTCATCCTGGTGGCTGTTTTTGCATTTGGTTTCAAAAAAAAAATTTGGCTTCAAAAAATATTTTGGTTCCTGGACAGCATTTTTCCTGACCGTGGAGTAAAGCCTTTTCTTCTCCTGGCACCAAAAGGCTTGATTTTTAAAAAGTGGAAGCAACACCATTTTTAGACATGGAATTTCATCTGGAAACTCATCCTGGTGGCTGTTTTTGCATTTGGTTTCAAAAAAAAATTTGGCTTCAAGAAACATTTTGGTTCCTGGACAGCATTTTTCCTGACCGTGGAGTAAAGCCTTTTCTTCTCCTGGCACCAAAAGGCTAGATTTTAAAAAAGTTGAAGCAACACCATTTTTAGACATGGAATTTCATCCTGAAACTCATCCAGGTGTCAGTTTTTGCATTTGGTTTCAAAAAAAAAATTTGGCTTCAAAAAACATTTTTTTTCCTGGGCAGGATTTTTCCTGACCGTGGAGTAAAGCCTTTTCTTCTCCTGGCACCAAAAAGCCTTGATTTTTAAAAAGTGGAAGCAACACCATTTTTAGACATGGAATTTCATCGGGAAACTCATCCTGGTGTCCGTTTTTGCATTTTGTTTAAAGAAACTAATTTTGGCTTCAAAAAACATTTTGGTTCCTGGACAGCATTTTTCCTGACCGTGGAGTAAAGCCTTTTCTTCTCCTGGCACCAAAAAGGCTTGATTTTTAAAAAGTGGAAGCAACACCATTTTTAGACATGGAATTTCATCTGGAAACTCATCCTGGTGGCTGTTTTTGCATTTGGTTTCAAAAAAAATTTGGCTTCAAGAAACATTTTGGTTCCTGGACAGCATTTTTCCTGACCGTGGAGTAAAGCCTTTTCTTCTCCTGGCACCAAAAGGCTAGATTTTTAAAAAGTTGAAGCAACACCATTTTTAGATATGGAATTTCATCCTGAAACTCATCCAGGTGTCCGTTTTTGCATTTGGTTTCAAAAAAAAAATTTGGCTTCAAAAAACATTTTGGTTCCTGGGCAGGATTTTTCCTGACCGTGGAGTAAAGCGTTTTCTTCTCCTGGCACCAAAAAGGCTCGATTTTTAAAAAGTGGAAGCAACACCATTTTTAGACATGGAATTTCATCGGGAAACTCATGCTGGGGTCCGTTTTTGCATTTGGTTTAAAAAAACAAATTGGCTTCAAAAAACTTTTTTTTCCTGGGCAGCATTTTTCTGACCGCGGAGTAAAGCCTTTTCTTCTCCTGGCACCAAAAAGGCTTGATTTTTAAAAAGTGGAAGCAACACCATTTTTAGACATGGAATTTCATCTGGAAACTCATCCTGGTGGCTGTTTTTGCATTTGGTTTCAAAAAAAAATTTGGCTTCAAGAAACATTTTGGTTCCTGGACAGCATTTTTCCTGACCGTGGAGTAAAGCCTTTTCTTCTCCTGGCACCAAAAGGCTAGATTTTTAAAAAGTTGAAGCAACACCATTTTTAGATATGGAATTTCATCCTGAAACTCATCCAGGTGTCCGTTTTTGCATTTGGTTTCAAGAAACAAATTTTGGCTTCAAAAAACATTTTGGTTCCTGGACAGCATTTTTCCTGACCG
This sequence comes from Pituophis catenifer annectens, assembly GCF_029215685.1. NCBI lineage: Eukaryota > Metazoa > Chordata > Lepidosauria > Squamata > Colubridae > Pituophis > Pituophis catenifer. The sequence goes on along the minus strand of NW_027256897.1, from coordinate 6,711,008 downwards.
TGGAGTAAAGCCTTTTCTTCTCCTGGCACCAAAAAGGCTTGATTTTTAAAAAGTTGAAGCAACACCATTTTTAGACATGGAATTTCATCCTGAAACTCATCCTGGTGTCCGTTTTTGCATTTGGTTTCAAGAAACAAATTTTGGCTTCAAAAAACATTTTGGTTCCTGGACAGCAGTTTTCCTGACCGTGGAGTAAAGCCTTTTCTTCTCCTGGCAACAAAAAGGGTTGATTTTTAAAAAGTGGAAGCAACACCATTTTTAGACATGGAATTTCATCTGGAAACTCATCCTGGTGGCTGTTTTTGCATTTGGTTTCAAAAAAAAATTTGGCTTCAAGAAACATTTTGGTTCCTGGACAGCATTTTTCCTGACCGTGGAGTAAAGCCTTTTCTTCTCCTGGCACCAAAAGGCTAGATTTTTAAAAAGTGGAAGCAACACCATTTTTAGACATGGAATTTCATCCTGAAACTCATCCAAGTGTCCGTTTTTACATTTGGTTTCAAAAAAAAAATTTGGCTTCAAGAAATATTTTGGTTCCTGGAGAGCATTTTTCCTGACCGTGGAGTAAAGCTTTTTCTTCTCCTGGCACCAAAAAGGCTTGATTTTTAAAAAGTGGAAGCAACACCATTTTTAGACATGGAATTTCATCGGGAAACTCATCCTGGTGTCTGTTTTTGCATTTGGTTTGAAGAAACTAATTTTGGCTTCAAAAAACATTTTGGTTCCTGGACAGCATTTTTCCTGACCGTGGAGTAAAGCCTTTTCTTCTCCTGGCACCAAAAGGCTTGATTTTTAAAAAGTGGAAGCAACACCATTTTTAGACATGGAATTTCATCTGGAAACTCATCCTGGTGGCTGTTTTTGCATTTGGTTTCAAAAAAAAATTTGGCTTCAAGAAACATTTTGGTTCCTGGACAGCATTTTTCCTGACCGTGGAGTAAAGCCTTTTCTTCTCCTGGCACCAAAAGGCTAGATTTTAAAAAAGTTGAAGCAACACCATTTTTAGACATGGAATTTCATCCTGAAACTCATCCAGGTGTCAGTTTTTGCATTTGGTTTCAAAAAAAAAATTTGGCTTCAAAAAACATTTTTTTTCCTGGGCAGGATTTTTCCTGACCGTGGAGTAAAGCCTTTTCTTCTCCTGGCACCAAAAAGCCTTGATTTTTAAAAAGTGGAAGCAACACCATTTTTAGACATGGAATTTCATCGGGAAACTCATCCTGGTGTCCGTTTTTGCATTTGGTTTAAAGAAACTAATTTTGGCTTCAAAAAACATTTTGGTTCCTGGACAGCATTTTTCCTGACCGTGGAGTAAAGCCTTTTCTTCTCCTGGCACCAAAAAGGCTTGATTTTTAAAAAGTGGAAGCAACACCATTTTTAGACATGGAATTTCATCTGGAAACTCATCCTGGTGGCTGTTTTTGCATTTGGTTTCAAAAAAAATTTGGCTTCAAGAAACATTTTGGTTCCTGGACAGCATTTTTCCTGACCGTGGAGTAAAGCCTTTTCTTCTCCTGGCACCAAAAGGCTAGATTTTTAAAAAGTTGAAGCAACACCATTTTTAGATATGGAATTTCATCCTGAAACTCATCCAGGTGTCCGTTTTTGCATTTGGTTTCAAAAAAAAAATTTGGCTTCAAAAAACATTTTGGTTCCTGGGCAGGATTTTTCCTGACCGTGGAGTAAAGCGTTTTCTTCTCCTGGCACCAAAAAGGCTCGATTTTTAAAAAGTGGAAGCAACACCATTTTTAGACATGGAATTTCATCGGGAAACTCATGCTGGGGTCCGTTTTTGCATTTGGTTTAAAAAAACAAATTGGCTTCAAAAAACTTTTTTTTCCTGGGCAGCATTTTTCTGACCGCGGAGTAAAGCCTTTTCTTCTCCTGGCACCAAAAAGGCTTGATTTTTGAAAAGTGGAAGCAACACCATTTTTAGACATGGAATTTCATCTGGAAACTCATCCTGGTGGCTGTTTTTGCATTTGGTTTCAAAAAAAAAATTTGGCTTCAAAAAATATTTTGGTTCCTGGACAGCATTTTTCCTGACCGTGGAGTAAAGCCTTTTCTTCTCCTGGCACCAAAAAGGCTTGATTTTTAAAAAGTTGAAGCAACACCATTTTTAGACATGGAATTTCATCCTGAAACTCATCCTGGTGTCCGTTTTTGCATTTGGTTTCAAGAAACAAATTTTGGCTTCAAAAAACATTTTGGTTCCTGGACAGCATTTTTCCTGACCGTGGAGTAAAGCCTTTTCTTCTCCTGGCACCAAAAAGGCTTGATTTTTAAAAAGTTGAAGCAACACCATTTTTAGACATGGAATTTCATCCTGAAACTCATCCTGGTGTCCGTTTTTGCATTTGGTTTCAAGAAACAAATTTTGGCTTCAAAAAACATTTTGGTTCCTGGACAGCAGTTTTCCTGACCGTGGAGTAAAGCCTTTTCTTCTCCTGGCACCAAAAAGGGTTGATTTTTAAAAAGTGGAAGCAACACCATTTTTAGACATGGAATTTCATCTGGAAACTCATCCTGGTGGCTGTTTTTGCATTTGGTTTCAAAAAAAAATTTGGCTTCAAGAAACATTTTGGTTCCTGGACAGCATTTTTCCTGACCGTGGAGTAAAGCCTTTTCTTCTCCTGGCACCAAAAGGCTAGATTTTTAAAAAGTGGAAGCAACACCATTTTTAGACATGGAATTTCATCCTGAAACTCATCCAGGTGTCCGTTTTTGCATTTGGTTTCAAAAAAAAAATTTGGCTTCAAAAAACATTTTGGTTCCTGGGCAGGATTTTTCCTGACCGTGGAGTAAAGCCTTTTCTTCTCCTGGCACCAAAAAGGCTTGATTTTTAAAAAGTGGAAGCAACACCATTTTTAGACATGGAATTTCATCGGGAAAATCATCCTGGTGTCCGTTTTTGCATTTGGTTTAAAGAAACTAATTTTGGCTTCAAAAAACATTTTGGTTCCTGGACAGCATTTTTCCTGACCGTGGAGTAAAGCCTTTTCTTCTCCTGGCACCAAAAAGGCTTGATTTTTAAAAAGTGGAAGCAACACCATTTTTAGACATGGAATTTCATCTGGAAACTCAACCTGGTGGCTGTTTTTGCATTTGGTTTCAAAAAAAAATTTGGCTTCAAGAAACATTTTGGTTCCTGGACAGCATTTTTCCTGACCGTGGAGTAAAGCCTTTTCTTCTCCTGGTACCAAAAGGCTAGATTTTTAAAAAGTTGAAGCAACACCATTTTTAGATATGGAATTTCATCCTGAAACTCATCCAGGTGTCCGTTTTTGCATTTGGTTTCAAAAAAAAAATTTGGCTTCAAAAAACATTTTGGTTCCTGGGCAGGATTTTTCCTGACCGTGGAGTAAAGCCTTTTCTTCTCCTGGCACCAAAAAGGCTTGATTTTTAAAAAGTGGAAGCAACACCATTTTTAGACATGGAATTTCATCGGGAAACTCATCCTGGTGGCTGTTTTTGCATTTGGTTTCAAAAAAAAATTTGGCTTCAAGAAACATTTTGCTTCCTGGACAGCATTTTTCCTGACCGTGGAGTAAAGCCTTTTCTTCTCCTGGCACCAAAAGGCTAGATTTTTAAAAAGTGGAAGCAACACCATTTTTAGACATGGAATTTCATCGGGAAACTCATGCTGGGGTCCGTTTTTGCATTTGGTTTAAAAAAACAAATTGGCTTCAAAAAACTTTTTTTTCCTGGGCAGCATTTTTCTGACCGCGGAGTAAAGCCTTTTCTTCTCCTGGCACCAAAAAGGCTTGATTTTTAAAAAGTGGAAGCAACACCATTTTTAGACATGGAATTTCATCTGGAAACTCATCCTGGTGGCTGTTTTTGCATTTGGTTTCAAAAAAAAATTTGGCTTCAAGAAACATTTTGGTTCCTGGACAGCATTTTTCCTGACCGTGGAGTAAAGCTTTTTCTTCTCCTGGCACCAAAAAGGCTTGATTTTTAAAAAGTTGAAGCAACACCAGTTTTAGACATGGAATTTCATCGGGAAACTCATCCTGGTGTCTGTTTTTGCATTTGGTTTCAAGAAACAAATTTTGGCTTCAAAAAACATTTTGGTTCCTGGACAGCATTTTTCCTGACCGTGGAGTAAAGCCTTTTCTTCTCCTGGCACCAAAAAGGCTTGATTTTTAAAAAGTTGAAGCAACACCATTTTTAGACATGGAATTTCATCCTGAAACTCATCCTGGTGTCCGTTTTTGCATTTGGTTTCAAGAAACAAATTTTGGCTTCAAAAAACATTTTGGTTCCTGGACAGCAGTTTTCCTGACCGTGGAGTAAAGCCTTTTCTTCTCCTGGCACCAAAAAGGGTTGATTTTTAAAAAGTGGAAGCAACACCATTTTTAGACATGGAATTTCATCTGGAAACTCATCCTGGTGGCTGTTTTTGCATTTGGTTTCAAAAAAAATTTGGCTTCAAGAAACATTTTGGTTCCTGGACAGCATTTTTCCTGACCGTGGAGTAAAGCCTTTTCTTCTCCTGGCACCAAAAGGCTAGATTTTTAAAAAGTTGAAGCAACACCATTTTTAGACATGGAATTTCATCCTGAAACTCATCCAGGTGTCCGTTTTTGCATTTGGTTTCAAAAAAAATATTTGGCTTCAAAAAACATTTTGGTTCCTGGACAGCATTTTTCCTGACCGTGGAGTAAAGCCTTTTCTTCTCCTGGCACCAAAAAGGCTTGATTTTTAAAAAGTTGAAGCAACACCATTTTTAGACATGGAATTTCATCCTGAAACTCATCCTGGTGTCCGTTTTTGCATTTGGTTTCAAGAAACAAATTTTGGCTTCAAAAAACATTTTGGTTCCTGGACAGCAGTTTTCCTGACCGTGGAGTAAAGCCTTTTCTTCTCCTGGCACCAAAAAGGGTTGATTTTTAAAAAGTGGAAGCAACACCATTTTTAGACATGGAATTTCATCTGGAAACTCATCCTGGTGGCTGTTTTTGCATTTGGTTTAAAAAAAAAATTTGGCTTCAAGAAACATTTTGGTTCCTGGACAGCATTTTTCCTGACCGTGGAGTAAAGCCTTTTCTTCTCCTGGCACCAAAAGGCTAGATTTTTAAAAAGTTGAAGCAACACCATTTTTAGACATGGAATTTCATCCTGAAACTCATCCAGGTGTCCGTTTTTGCATTTGGTTTCAAAAAAAAAATTTGGCTTCAAAAAACATTTTGGTTCCTGGGCAGGATTTTTCCTGACCGTGGAGTAAAGCCTTTTCTTCTCCTGGCACCAAAAGGCTAGATTTTTAAAAAGTTGAAGCAACACCATTTTTAGATATGGAATTTCATCCTGAAACTCATCCAGGTGTCCGTTTTTGCATTTGGTTTCCAAAAAAAAATTTGGCTTCAAAAAATATTTTGGTTCCTGGACAGCATTTTTCCTGACCGTGGAGTAAAGCCTTTTCTTCTCCTGGCACCAAAAAGGCTTGATTTTTAAAAAGTTGAAGCAACACCAGTTTTAGACATGGAATTTCATCGGGAAACTCATCCTGGTGTCTGTTTTTGCATTTGGTTTCAAGAAACAAATTTTGGCTTCAAAAAACATTTTGGTTCCTGGACAGCATTTTTCCTGACCGTGGAGTAAAGCCTTTTCTTCTCCTGGCACCAAAAAGGCTTGATTTTTAAAAAGTTGAAGCAACACCATTTTTAGACATGGAATTTCATCCTGAAACTCATCCTGGTGTCCGTTTTTGCATTTGGTTTCAAGAAACAAATTTTGGCTTCAAAAAACATTTTGGTTCCTGGACAGCATTTTTCCTGACCGTGGAGTAAAGCCTTTTCTTCTCCTGGCACCAAAAAGGCTTGATTTTTAAAAAGTTGAAGCAACACCATTTTTAGACATGGAATTTCATCCTGAAACTCATCCTGGTGTCCGTTTTTGCATTTGGTTTCAAGAAACAAATTTTGGCTTCAAAAAACATTTTGGTTCCTGGACAGCAGTTTTCCTGACCGTGGAGTAAAGCCTTTTCTTCTCCTGGCACCAAAAAGGGTTGATTTTTAAAAAGTGGAAGCAACACCATTTTTAGACATGGAATTTCATCTGGAAACTCATCCTGGTGGCTGTTTTTGCATTTGGTTTCAAAAAAAAATTTGGCTTCAAGAAACATTTTGGTTCCTGGACAGCATTTTTCCTGACCGTGGAGTAAAGCCTTTTCTTCTCCTGGCACCAAAAGGCTAGATTTTTAAAAAGTGGAAGCAACACCATTTTTAGACATGGAATTTCATCCTGAAACTCATCCTGGTGGCTGTTTTTGCATTTGGTTTCAAAAAAAAAATTTGGCTTCAAAAAACATTTTGGTTCCTGGGCAGGATTTTTCCTGACCGTGGAGTAAAGCCTTTTCTTCTCCTGGCACCAAAAAGGCTTGATTTTTAAAAAGTGGAAGCAACACCATTTTTAGACATGGAATTTCATCGGGAAAATCATCCTGGTGTCCGTTTTTGCATTTGGTTTAAAGAAACTAATTTTGGCTTCAAAAAACATTATGGTTCCTGGACAGCATTTTTCCTGACCGTGGAGTAAAGCCTTTTCTTCTCCTGGCACCAAAAAGGCTTGATTTTTAAAAAGTGGAAGCAACACCATTTTTAGACATGGAATTTCATCTGGAAACTCAACCTGGTGGCTGTTTTTGCATTTGGTTTCAAAAAAAAATTTGGCTTCAAGAAACATTTTGGTTCCTGGACAGCATTTTTCCTGACCGTGGAGTAAAGCCTTTTCTTCTCCTGGTACCAAAAGGCTAGATTTTTAAAAAGTTGAAGCAACACCATTTTTAGATATGGAATTTCATCCTGAAACTCATCCAGGTGTCCGTTTTTGCATTTGGTTTCAAAAAAAAAATTTGGCTTCAAAAAACATTTTGGTTCCTGGGCAGGATTTTTCCTGACCGTGGAGTAAAGCCTTTTCTTCTCCTGGCACCAAAAAGGCTTGATTTTTAAAAAGTGGAAGCAACACCATTTTTAGACATGGAATTTCATCGGGAAACTCATCCTGGTGGCTGTTTTTGCATTTGGTTTCAAAAAAAAATTTGGCTTCAAGAAACATTTTGGTTCCTGGACAGCATTTTTCCTGACCGTGGAGTAAAGCCTTTTCTTCTCCTGGCACCAAAAGGCTAGATTTTTAAAAAGTGGAAGCAACACCATTTTTAGACATGGAATTTCATCGGGAAACTCATGCTGGGGTCCGTTTTTGCATTTGGTTTAAAAAAACAAATTGGCTTCAAAAAACTTTTTTTTCCTGGGCAGCATTTTTCTGACCGCGGAGTAAAGCCTTTTCTTCTCCTGGCACCAAAAAGGCTTGATTTTTAAAAAGTGGAAGCAACACCATTTTTAGACATGGAATTTCATCTGGAAACTCATCCTGGTGGCTGTTTTTGCATTTGGTTTCAAAAAAAAATTTGGCTTCAAGAAACATTTTGGTTCCTGGACAGCATTTTTCCTGACCGTGGAGTAAAGCCTTTTCTTCTCCTGGCACCAAAAAGGCTTGATTTTTAAAAAGTTGAAGCAACACCAGTTTTAGACATGGAATTTCATCGGGAAACTCATCCTGGTGTCTGTTTTTGCATTTGGTTTCAAGAAACAAATTTTGGCTTCAAAAAACATTTTGGTTCCTGGGCAGGATTTTTCCTGACCGTGGAGTAAAGCCTTTTCTTCTCCTGGCACCAAAAAGGCTTGATTTTTAAAAAGTGGAAGCAACACCATTTTTAGACATGGAATTTCATCCTGAAACTCATCCAGGTGTCCGTTTTTGCATTTGGTTTCAAAAAAAAAATTTGGCTTCAAAAAACATTTTGGTTCCTGGACAGCATTTTTCCTGACCGTGGAGTAAAGCCTTTTCTTCTCCTGGCACCAAAAAGGCTTGATTTTTAAAAAGTTGAAGCAACACCATTTTTAGACATGGAATTTCATCCTGAAACTCATCCTGGTGTCCGTTTTTGCATTTGGTTTCAAGAAACAAATTTTGGCTTCAAAAAACATTTTGGTTCCTGGACAGCAGTTTTCCTGACCGTGGAGTAAAGCCTTTTCTTCTCCTGGCACCAAAAAGGGTTGATTTTTAAAAAGTGGAAGCAACACCATTTTTAGACATGGAATTTCATCTGGAAACTCATCCTGGTGGCTGTTTTTGCATTTGGTTTCAAAAAAAATTTGGCTTCAAGAAACATTTTGGTTCCTGGACAGCATTTTTCCTGACCGTGGAGTAAAGCCTTTTCTTCTCCTGGCACCAAAAGGCTAGATTTTTAAAAAGTTGAAGCAACACCATTTTTAGACATGGAATTTCATCCTGAAACTCATCCAGGTGTCCGTTTTTGCATTTGGTTTCAAAAAAAAAATTTGGCTTCAAAAAACATTTTGGTTCCTGGACAGCATTTTTCCTGACCGTGGAGTAAAGCCTTTTCTTCTCCTGGCACCAAAAAGGCTTGATTTTTAAAAAGTTGAAGCAACACCATTTTTAGACATGGAATTTCATCCTGAAACTCATCCTGGTGTCCGTTTTTGCATTTGGTTTCAAGAAACAAATTTTGGCTTCAAAAAACATTTTGGTTCCTGGACAGCAGTTTTCCTGACCGTGGAGTAAAGCCTTTTCTTCTCCTGGCACCAAAAAGGGTTGATTTTTAAAAAGTGGAAGCAACACCATTTTTAGACATGGAATTTCATCTGGAAACTCATCCTGGTGGCTGTTTTTGCATTTGGTTTCAAAAAAAAATTTGGCTTCAAGAAACATTTTGGTTCCTGGACAGCATTTTTCCTGACCGTGGAGTAAAGCCTTTTCTTCTCCTGGCACCAAAAGGCTAGATTTTTAAAAAGTTGAAGCAACACCATTTTTAGACATGGAATTTCATCCTGAAACTCATCCAGGTGTCCGTTTTTGCATTTGGTTTCAAAAAAAAAATTTGGCTTCAAAAAACATTTTGGTTCCTGGGCAGGATTTTTCCTGACCGTGGAGTAAAGCGTTTTCTTCTCCTGGCACCAAAAAGGCTCGATTTTTAAAAAGTGGAAGCAACACCATTTTTAGACATGGAATTTCATCGGGAAACTCATGCTGGGGTCCGTTTTTGCATTTGGTTTAAAAAAACAAATTGGCTTCAAAAAACTTTTTTTTCCTGGGCAGCATTTTTCTGACCGCGGAGTAAAGCCTTTTCTTCTCCTGGCACCAAAAAGGCTTGATTTTTAAAAACTGGAAGCAACACCATTTTTAGACATGGAATTTCATCTGGAAACTCATCCTGGTGGCTGTTTTTGCATTTGGTTTCAAAAAAAAATTTGGCTTCAAGAAACATTTTGGTTCCTGGACAGCATTTTTCCTGACCGTGGAGTAAAGCCTTTTCTTCTCCTGGCACCAAAAGGCTAGATTTTTAAAAAGTTGAAGCAACACCATTTTTAGATATGGAATTTCATCCTGAAACTCATCCAGGTGTCCGTTTTTGCATTTGGTTTCCAAAAAAAAATTTGGCTTCAAAAAATATTTTGGTTCCTGGACAGCATTTTTCCTGACCGTGGAGTAAAGCCTTTTCTTCTCCTGGCACCAAAAAGGCTTGATTTTTAAAAAGTTGAAGCAACACCAGTTTTAGACATGGAATTTCATTGGGAAACTCATCCTGGTGTCTGTTTTTGCATTTGGTTTAAAGAAACAAATTTTGGCTTCAAAAAACATTTTGGTTCCTGGACAGCATTTTTCCTGACCGTGGAGTAAAGCCTTTTCTTCTCCTGGCACCAAAAAGGCTTGATTTTTAAAAAGTTGAAGCAACACCAGTTTTAGACATGGAATTTCATCGGGAAACTCATCCTGGTGTCTGTTTTTGCATTTGGTTTCAAGAAACAAATTTTGGCTTCAAAAAACATTTTGGTTCCTGGACAGCATTTTTCCTGACCGTGGAGTAAAGCCTTTTCTTCTCCTGGCACCAAAAAGGCTTGATTTTTAAAAAGTTGAAGCAACACCATTTTTAGACATGGAATTTCATCCTGAAACTCATCCTGGTGTCCGTTTTTGCATTTGGTTTCAAGAAACAAATTTTGGCTTCAAAAAACATTTTGGTTCCTGGACAGCAGTTTTCCTGACCGTGGAGTAAAGCCTTTTCTTCTCCTGGCACCAAAAAGGGTTGATTTTTAAAAAGTGGAAGCAACACCATTTTTAGACATGGAATTTCATCTGGAAACTCATCCTGGTGGCTGTTTTTGCATTTGGTTTCAAAAAAAAATTTGGCTTCAAGAAACATTTTGGTTCCTGGACAGCATTTTTCCTGACCGTGGAGTAAAGCCTTTTCTTCTCCTGGCACCAAAAGGCTAGATTTTTAAAAAGTTGAAGCAACACCATTTTTAGACATGGAATTTCATCCTGAAACTCATCCAGGTGTCCGTTTTTGCATTTGGTTTCAAAAAAAAAATTTGGCTTCAAAAAACATTTTGGTTCCTGGGCAGGATTTTTCCTGACCGTGGAGTAAAGCCTTTTCTTCTCCTGGCACCAAAAAGGGTTGATTTTTAAAAAGTGGAAGCAACACCATTTTTAGACATGGAATTTCATCGGAAAAATCATCCTGGTGTCCGTTTTTGCATTTGGTTTAAAGAAACTAATTTTGGCTTCAAAAAACATTTTGGTTCCTGGACAGCATTTTTCCTGACCGTGGAGTAAAGCCTTTTCTTCTCCTGGCACCAAAAAGGCTTGATTTTTAAAAAGTGGAAGCAACACCATTTTTAGACATGGAATTTCATCTGGAAACTCAACCTGGTGGCTGTTTTTGCATTTGGTTTCAAAAAAAAATTTGGCTTCAAGAAACATTTTGGTTCCTGGACAGCATTTTTCCTGACCGTGGAGTAAAGCCTTTTCTTCTCCTGGCACCAAAAGGCTAGATTTTTAAAAAGTTGAAGCAACACCATTTTTAGATATGGAATTTCATCCTGAAACTCATCCAGGTGTCCGTTTTTGCATTTGGTTTCAAAAAAAAAATTTGGCTTCAAAAAACATTTTGGTTCCTGGGCAGGATTTTTCCTGACCGTGGAGTAAAGCCTTTTCTTCTCCTGGCACCAAAAAGGCTTGATTTTTAAAAAGTGGAAGCAACACCATTTTTAGACATGGAATTTCATCGGGAAACTCATCCTGGTGTCTGTTTTTGCATTTGGTTTCAAAAAAAAAATTTGGCTTCAAGAAACATTTTGGTTCCTGGGCAGGATTTTTCCTGACCGTGGAGTAAAGCCTTTTCTTCTCCTGGCACCAAAAGGCTAGATTTTTAAAAAGTGGAAGCAACACCATTTTTAGACATGGAATTTCATCCTGAAACTCATCCAGGTGTCCGTTTTTGCATTTGGTTTCAAAAAAAAAATTTGGCTTCAAAAAACATTTTGGTTCCTGGGCAGGATTTTTCCTGACCGTGGAGTAAAGCCTTTTCTTCTCCTGGCACCAAAAAGGCTTGATTTTTAAAAAGTGGAAGCAACACCATTTTTAGACATGGAATTTCATCGGGAAAATCATCCTGGTGTCCGTTTTTGCATTTGGTTTAAAGAAACTAATTTTGGCTTCAAAAAACATTTTGGTTCCTGGACAGCATTTTTCCTGACCGTGGAGTAAAGCCTTTTCTTCTCCTGGCACCAAAAAGGCTTGATTTTTAAAAAGTGGAAGCAACACCATTTTTAGACATGGAATTTCATCTGGAAACTCAACCTGGTGGCTGTTTTTGCATTTGGTTTCAAAAAAAAATTTGGCTTCAAGAAACATTTTGGTTCCTGGACAGCATTTTTCCTGACCGTGGAGTAAAGCCTTTTCTTCTCCTGGTACCAAAAGGCTAGATTTTTAAAAAGTTGAAGCAACACCATTTTTAGATATGGAATTTCATCCTGAAACTCATCCAGGTGTCCGTTTTTGCATTTGGTTTCAAAAAAAAAATTTGGCTTCAAAAAACATTTTGGTTCCTGGGCAGGATTTTTCCTGACCGTGGAGTAAAGCCTTTTCTTCTCCTGGCACCAAAAAGGCTTGATTTTTAAAAAGTGGAAGCAACACCATTTTTAGACATGGAATTTCATCGGGAAACTCATCCTGGTGGCTGTTTTTGCATTTGGTTTCAAAAAAAAATTTGGCTTCAAGAAACATTTTGGTTCCTGGACAGCATTTTTCCTGACCGTGGAGTAAAGCCGTTTCTTCTCCTGGCACCAAAAGGCTAGATTTTTAAAAAGTGGAAGCAACACCATTTTTAGACATGGAATTTCATCGGGAAACTCATGCTGGGGTCCGTTTTTGCATTTGGTTTAAAAAAACAAATTGGCTTCAAAAAACTTTTTTTTCCTGGGCAGCATTTTTCTGACCGCGGAGTAAAGCCTTTTCTTCTCCTGGCACCAAAAAGGCTTGATTTTTAAAAAGTGGAAGCAACACCATTTTTAGACATGGAATTTCATCTGGAAACTCATCCTGGTGGCTGTTTTTGCATTTGGTTTCAAAAAAAAATTTGGCTTCAAGAAACATTTTGGTTCCTGGACAGCATTTTTCCTGACCGTGGAGTAAAGCCTTTTCTTCTCCTGGCACCAAAAAGGCTTGATTTTTAAAAAGTTGAAGCAACACCAGTTTTAGACATGGAATTTCATCGGGAAACTCATCCTGGTGTCTGTTTTTGCATTTGGTTTCAAGAAACAAATTTTGGCTTCAAAAAACATTTTGGTTCCTGGACAGCATTTTTCCTGACCGTGGAGTAAAGCCTTTTCTTCTCCTGGCACCAAAAAGGCTTGATTTTTAAAAAGTTGAAGCAACACCATTTTTAGACATGGAATTTCATCCTGAAACTCATCCTGGTGTCCGTTTTTGCATTTGGTTTCAAGAAACAAATTTTGGCTTCAAAAAACATTTTGGTTCCTGGACAGCAGTTTTCCTGACCGTGGAGTAAAGCCTTTTCTTCTCCTGGCACCAAAAAGGGTTGATTTTTAAAAAGTGGAAGCAACACCATTTTTAGACATGGAATTTCATCTGGAAACTCATCCTGGTGGCTGTTTTTGCATTTGGTTTCAAAAAAAATTTGGCTTCAAGAAACATTTTGGTTCCTGGACAGCATTTTTCCTGACCGTGGAGTAAAGCCTTTTCTTCTCCTGGCACCAAAAGGCTAGATTTTTAAAAAGTTGAAGCAACACCATTTTTAGACATGGAATTTCATCCTGAAACTCATCCAGGTGTCCGTTTTTGCATTTGGTTTCAAAAAAAAAATTTGGCTTCAAAAAACATTTTGGTTCCTGGACAGCATTTTTCCTGACCGTGGAGTAAAGCCTTTTCTTCTCCTGGCACCAAAAAGGCTTGATTTTTAAAAAGTTGAAGCAACACCATTTTTAGACATGGAATTTCATCCTGAAACTCATCCTGGTGTCCGTTTTTGCATTTGGTTTCAAGAAACAAATTTTGGCTTCAAAAAACATTTTGGTTCCTGGACAGCAGTTTTCCTGACCGTGGAGTAAAGCCTTTTCTTCTCCTGGCACCAAAAAGGGTTGATTTTTAAAAAGTGGAAGCAACACCATTTTTAGACATGGAATTTCATCTGGAAACTCATCCTGGTGGCTGTTTTTGCATTTGGTTTCAAAAAAAAATTTGGCTTCAAGAAACATTTTGGTTCCTGGACAGCATTTTTCCTGACCGTGGAGTAAAGCCTTTTCTTCTCCTGGCACCAAAAGGCTAGATTTTTAAAAAGTTGAAGCAACACCATTTTTAGACATGGAATTTCATCCTGAAACTCATCCAGGTGTCCGTTTTTGCATTTGGTTTCAAAAAAAAAATTTGGCTTCAAAAAACATTTTGGTTCCTGGGCAGGATTTTTCCTGACCGTGGAGTAAAGCGTTTTCTTCTCCTGGCACCAAAAAGGCTCGATTTTTAAAAAGTGGAAGCAACACCATTTTTAGACATGGAATTTCATCGGGAAACTCATGCTGGGGTCCGTTTTTGCATTTGGTTTAAAAAAACAAATTGGCTTCAAAAAACTTTTTTTTCCTGGGCAGCATTTTTCTGACCGCGGAGTAAAGCCTTTTCTTCTCCTGGCACCAAAAAGGCTTGATTTTTAAAAACTGGAAGCAACACCATTTTTAGACATGGAATTTCATCTGGAAACTCATCCTGGTGGCTGTTTTTGCATTTGGTTTCAAAAAAAAATTTGGCTTCAAGAAACATTTTGGTTCCTGGACAGCATTTTTCCTGACCGTGGAGTAAAGCCTTTTCTTCTCCTGGCACCAAAAGGCTAGATTTTTAAAAAGTTGAATCAACACCATTTTTAGATATGGAATTTCATCCTGAAACTCATCCAGGTGTCCGTTTTTGCATTTGGTTTCCAAAAAAAAATTTGGCTTCAAAAAATATTTTGGTTCCTGGACAGCATTTTTCCTGACCGTGGAGTAAAGCCTTTTCTTCTCCTGGCACCAAAAAGGCTTGATTTTTAAAAAGTTGAAGCAACACCAGTTTTAGACATGGAATTTCATTGGGAAACTCATCCTGGTGTCTGTTTTTGCATTTGGTTTAAAGAAACAAATTTTGGCTTCAAAAAACATTTTGGTTCCTGGACAGCATTTTTCCTGACCGTGGAGTAAAGCCTTTTCTTCTCCTGGCACCAAAAAGGCTTGATTTTTAAAAAGTTGAAGCAACACCAGTTTTAGACATGGAATTTCATCGGGAAACTCATCCTGGTGTCTGTTTTTGCATTTGGTTTCAAGAAACAAATTTTGGCTTCAAAAAACATTTTGGTTCCTGGACAGCATTTTTCCTGACCGTGGAGTAAAGCCTTTTCTTCTCCTGGCACCAAAAAGGCTTGATTTTTAAAAAGTTGAAGCAACACCATTTTTAGACATGGAATTTCATCCTGAAACTCATCCTGGTGTCCGTTTTTGCATTTGGTTTCAAGAAACAAATTTTGGCTTCAAAAAACATTTTGGTTCCTGGACAGCAGTTTTCCTGACCGTGGAGTAAAGCCTTTTCTTCTCCTGGCACCAAAAAGGGTTGATTTTTAAAAAGTGGAAGCAACACCATTTTTAGACATGGAATTTCATCTGGAAACTCATCCTGGTGGCTGTTTTTGCATTTGGTTTCAAAAAAAAATTTGGCTTCAAGAAACATTTTGGTTCCTGGACAGCATTTTTCCTGACCGTGGAGTAAAGCCTTTTCTTCTCCTGGCACCAAAAGGCTAGATTTTTAAAAAGTTGAAGCAACACCATTTTTAGACATGGAATTTCATCCTGAAACTCATCCAGGTGTCCGTTTTTGCATTTGGTTTCAAAAAAAAAATTTGGCTTCAAAAAACATTTTGGTTCCTGGGCAGGATTTTTCCTGACCGTGGAGTAAAGCCTTTTCTTCTCCTGGCACCAAAAAGGCTTGATTTTTAAAAAGTGGAAGCAACACCATTTTTAGACATGGAATTTCATCGGGAAAATCATCCTGGTGTCCGTTTTTGCATTTGGTTTAAAGAAACTAATTTTGGCTTCAAAAAACATTTTGGTTCCTGGACAGCATTTTTCCTGACCGTGGAGTAAAGCCTTTTCTTCTCCTGGCACCAAAAAGGCTTGATTTTTAAAAAGTGGAAGCAACACCATTTTTAGACATGGAATTTCATCTGGAAACTCAACCTGGTGGCTGTTTTTGCATTTGGTTTCAAAAAAAAATTTGGCTTCAAGAAACATTTTGGTTCCTGGACAGCATTTTTCCTGACCGTGGAGTAAAGCCTTTTCTTCTCCTGGCACCAAAAGGCTAGATTTTTAAAAAGTTGAAGCAACACCATTTTTAGATATGGAATTTCATCCTGAAACTCATCCAGGTGTCCGTTTTTGCATTTGGTTTCAAAAAAAAAATTTGGCTTCAAAAAACATTTTGGTTCCTGGGCAGGATTTTTCCTGACCGTGGAGTAAAGCCTTTTCTTCTCCTGGCACCAAAAAGGCTTGATTTTTAAAAAGTGGAAGCAACACCATTTTTAGACATGGAATTTCATCGGGAAAATCATCCTGGTGTCCGTTTTTGCATTTGGTTTAAAGAAACTAATTTTGGCTTCAAAAAACATTTTGGTTCCTGGACAGCATTTTTCCTGACCGTGGAGTAAAGCCTTTTCTTCTCCTGGCACCAAAAAGGCTTGATTTTTAAAAAGTGGAAGCAACACCATTTTTAGACATGGAATTTCATCTGGAAACTCAACCTGGTGGCTGTTTTTGCATTTGGTTTCAAAAAAAAATTTGGCTTCAAGAAACATTTTGGTTCCTGGACAGCATTTTTCCTGACCGTGGAGTAAAGCCTTTTCTTCTCCTGGTACCAAAAGGCTAGATTTTTAAAAAGTTGAAGCAACACCATTTTTAGATATGGAATTTCATCCTGAAACTCATCCAGGTGTCCGTTTTTGCATTTGGTTTCAAAAAAAAAATTTGGCTTCAAAAAACATTTTGGTTCCTGGGCAGGATTTTTCCTGACCGTGGAGTAAAGCCTTTTCTTCTCCTGGCACCAAAAAGGCTTGATTTTTAAAAAGTGGAAGCAACACCATTTTTAGACATGGAATTTCATCGGGAAACTCATGCTGGGGTCCGTTTTTGCATTTGGTTTAAAAAAACAAATTGGCTTCAAAAAACTTTTTTTTCCTGGGCAGCATTTTTCTGACCGCGGATTAAAGCCTTTTCTTCTCCTGGCACCAAAAAGGCTTGATTTTTAAAAAGTGGAAGCAACACCATTTTTAGACATGGAATTTCATCTGGAAACTCATCCTGGTGGCTGTTTTTGCATTTGGTTTCAAAAAAAAATTTGGCTTCAAGAAACATTTTGGTTCCTGGACAGCATTTTTCCTGACCGTGGAGTAAAGCCTTTTCTTCTCCTGGCACCAAAAGGCTAGATTTTTAAAAAGTTGAAGCAACACCATTTTTAGATATGGAATTTCATCCTGAAACTCATCCAGGTGTCCGTTTTTGCATTTGGTTTCCAAAAAAAAATTTGGCTTCAAAAAATATTTTGGTTCCTGGACAGCATTTTTCCTGACCGTGGAGTAAAGCCTTTTCTTCTCCTGGCACCAAAAAGGCTTGATTTTTAAAAAGTTGAAGCAACACCAGTTTTAGACATGGAATTTCATTGGGAAACTCATCCTGGTGTCTGTTTTTGCATTTGGTTTAAAGAAACAAATTTTGGCTTCAAAAAACATTTTGGTTCCTGGACAGCATTTTTCCTGACCGTGGAGTAAAGCCTTTTCTTCTCCTGGCACCAAAAAGGCTTGATTTTTAAAAAGTTGAAGCAACACCAGTTTTAGACATGGAATTTCATCGGGAAACTCATCCTGGTGTCTGTTTTTGCATTTGGTTTCAAGAAACAAATTTTGGCTTCAAAAAACATTTTGGTTCCTGGACAGCATTTTTCCTGACCGTGGAGTAAAGCCTTTTCTTCTCCTGGCACCAAAAAGGCTTGATTTTTAAAAAGTTGAAGCAACACCATTTTTAGACATGGAATTTCATCCTGAAACTCATCCTGGTGTCCGTTTTTGCATTTGGTTTCAAGAAACAAATTTTGGCTTCAAAAAACATTTTGGTTCCTGGACAGCAGTTTTCCTGACCGTGGAGTAAAGCCTTTTCTTCTCCTGGCACCAAAAAGGGTTGATTTTTAAAAAGTGGAAGCAACACCATTTTTAGACATGGAATTTCATCTGGAAACTCATCCTGGTGGCTGTTTTTGCATTTGGTTTCAAAAAAAAATTTGGCTTCAAGAAACATTTTGGTTCCTGGACAGCATTTTTCCTGACCGTGGAGTAAAGCCTTTTCTTCTCCTGGCACCAAAAGGCTAGATTTTTAAAAAGTTGAAGCAACACCATTTTTAGACATGGAATTTCATCCTGAAACTCATCCAGGTGTCCGTTTTTGCATTTGGTTTCAAAAAAAAAATTTGGCTTCAAAAAACATTTTGGTTCCTGGACAGCATTTTTCCTGACCGTGGAGTAAAGCCTTTTCTTCTCCTGGCACCAAAAAGGCTTGATTTTTAAAAAGTTGAAGCAACACCATTTTTAGACATGGAATTTCATCCTGAAACTCATCCTGGTGTCCGTTTTTGCATTTGGTTTCAAGAAACAAATTTTGGCTTCAAAAAACATTTTGGTTCCTGGGCAGGATTTTTCCTGACCGTGGAGTAAAGCCTTTTCTTCTCCTGGCACCAAAAAGGCTTGATTTTTAAAAAGTTGAAGCAACACCATTTTTAGACATGGAATTTCATCGGGAAACTCATCCTGGTGTCTGTTTTTGCATTTGGTTTCAAAAAAAAAATTTGGCTTCAAGAAACATTTTGGTTCCTGGGCAGGATTTTTCCTGACCGTGGAGTAAAGCCTTTTCTTCTCCTGGCACCAAAAAGGCTTGATTTTTAAAAAGTGGAAGCAACACCATTTTTAGACATGGAATTTCATCCTGAAACTCATCCTGGTGTCCGTTTTTGCATTTGGTTTCAAAAAAAAAATTTGGCTTCAAAAAACATTTTGGTTCCTGGAGAGCATTTTTCCTGACCGTGGAGTAAAGCCTTTTCTTCTCCTGGCACCAAAAAGGGTTGATTTTTAAAAAGTGGAAGCAACACCATTTTTAGACATGGAATTTCATCTGGAAACTCATCCTGGTGGCTGTTTTTGCATTTGGTTTCAAAAAAAAATTTGGCTTCAAGAAACATTTTGGTTCCTGGACAGCATTTTTCCTGACCGTGGAGTAAAGCCTTTTCTTCTCCTGGCACCAAAAGGCTAGATTTTTAAAAAGTTGAAGCAACACCATTTTTAGACATGGAATTTCATCCTGAAACTCATCCAGGTGTCCGTTTTTGCATTTGGTTTCAAAAAAAAAATTTGGCTTCAAAAAACATTTTGGTTCCTGGGCAGGATTTTTCCTGACCGTGGAGTAAAGCCTTTTCTTCTCCTGGCACCAAAAAGGCTTGATTTTTAAAAAGTGGAAGCAACACCATTTTTAGACATGGAATTTCATCGGGAAACTCATCCTGGTGTCTGTTTTTGCATTTGGTTTAAAGAAACAAATTTTGCCTTCAAAAAACATTTTGGTTCCTGGACAGCATTTTTCCTGACCGTGGAGTAAAGCCTTTTCTTCTCCTGGCACCAAAAAGGCTTGATTTTTAAAAAGTGGAAGCAACACCATTTTTAGACATGGAATTTCATCGGGAAACTCATCCTGGTGTCTGTTTTTGCATTTGGTTTCAAAAAAAAAATTTGGCTTCAAGAAACATTTTGGTTCCTGGGCAGGATTTTTCCTGACCGTGGAGTAAAGCCTTTTCTTCTCCTGGCACCAAAAAGGCTTGATTTTTAAAAAGTGGAAGCAACACCATTTTTAGACATGGAATTTCATCGGGAAACTCATGCTGGGGTCCGTTTTTGCATTTGGTTTAAAAAAACAAATTGGCTTCAAAAAACTTTTTTTTCCTGGGCAGCATTTTTCTGACCGCGGAGTAAAGCCTTTTCTTCTCCTGGCACCAAAAAGGCTTGATTTTTAAAAAGTGGAAGCAACACCATTTTTAGACATGGAATTTCATCTGGAAACTCATCCTGGTGGCTGTTTTTGCATTTGGTTTCAAAAAAAAATTTGGCTTCAAAAAATATTTTGGTTCCTGGACAGCATTTTTCCTGACCGTGGAGTAAAGCCTTTTCTTCTCCTGGCACCAAAAAGGCTTGATTTTTAAAAAGTGGAAGCAACACCAGTTTTAGACATGGAATTTCATTGGGAAACTCATCCTGGTGTCTGTTTTTGCATTTGGTTTAAAGAAACAAATTTTGGCTTCAAAAAACATTTTGGTTCCTGGACAGCATTTTTCCTGACCGTGGAGTAAAGCCTTTTCTTCTCCTGGCACCAAAAAGGCTTGATTTTTAAAAAGTTGAAGCAACACCAGTTTTAGACATGGAATTTCATCGGGAAAGTCATCCTGGTGGCTGTTTTTGCATTTGGTTTCAAGAAACAAATTTTGGCTTCAAAAAACATTTTGGTTCCTGGACAGCATTTTTCCTGACCGTGGAGTAAAGCCTTTTCTTCTCCTGGCACCAAAAAGGCTTGATTTTTAAAAAGTGGAAGCAACACCATTTTTAGACATGGAATTTCATCTGGAAACTCAACCTGGTGGCTGTTTTTGCATTTGGTTTCAAAAAAAAATTTGGCTTCCCAGAAACATTTTGGTTCCTGGACAGCATTTTTCCTGACCGTGGAGTAAAGCCTTTTCTTCTCCTGGCACCAAAAGGCTAGATTTTTAAAAAGTTGAAGCAACACCATTTTTAGATATGGAATTTCATCCTGAAACTCATCCAGGTGTCCGTTTTTGCATTTGGTTTCAAAAAAAAAATTTGGCTTCAAAAAACATTTTGGTTCCTGGGCAGGATTTTTCCTGACCGTGGAGTAAAGCCTTTTCTTCTCCTGGCACCAAAAAGGCTTGATTTTTAAAAAGTGGAAGCAACACCATTTTTAGACATGGAATTTCATCGGGAAACTCATCCTGGTGTCTGTTTTTGCATTTGGTTTCAAAAAAAAAATTTGGCTTCAAGAAACATTTTGGTTCCTGGGCAGGATTTTTCCTGACCGTGGAGTAAAGCCTTTTCTTCTCCTGGCACCAAAAAGGCTTGATTTTTAAAAAGTGGAAGCAACACCATTTTTAGACATGGAATTTCATCGGGAAACTCATCCTGGTGTCTGTTTTTGCATTTGGTTTCAAAAAAAAAATTTGGCTTCAAGAAACATTTTGGTTCCTGGGCAGGATTTTTCCTGACCGTGGAGTAAAGCCTTTTCTTCTCCTGGCACCAAAAAGGCTTGATTTTTAAAAAGTGGAAGCAACACCATTTTTAGACATGGAATTTCATCGGGAAACTCATCCTGGTGTCTGTTTTTGCATTTGGTTTAAAGAAACAAATTTTGCCTTCAAAAAACATTTTGGTTCCTGGACAGCATTTTTCCTGACCGTGGAGTAAAGCCTTTTCTTCTCCTGGCACCAAAAAGGCTTGATTTTTAAAAAGTGGAAGCAACACCATTTTTAGACATGGAATTTCATCGGGAAACTCATCCTGGTGTCTGTTTTTGCATTTGGTTTCAAAAAAAAAATTTGGCTTCAAGAAACATTTTGGTTCCTGGGCAGGATTTTTCCTGACCGTGGAGTAAAGCCTTTTCTTCTCCTGGCACCAAAAAGGCTTGATTTTTAAAAAGTGGAAGCAACACCATTTTTAGACATGGAATTTCATCGGGAAACTCATCCTGGTGTCTGTTTTTGCATTTGGTTTCAAGAAACAAATTTTGGCTTCAAAAAACATTTTGGTTCCTGGACAGCATTTTTCCTGACCGTGGAGTAAAGCCTTTTCTTCTCCTGGCACCAAAAAGGCTTGATTTTTAAAAAGTGGAAGCAACACCATTTTTAGACATGGAATTTCATCTGGAAACTCATCCTGGTGGCTGTTTTTGCATTTGGTTTCAAAAAAAAATTTGGCTTCAAGAAACATTTTGGTTCCTGGACAGCATTTTTCCTGACCGTGGAGTAAAGCCTTTTCTTCTCCTGGCACCAAAAACGCTTGATTTTTAAAAAGTTGAAGCAACACCATTTTTAGACATGGAATTTCATCCTGAAACTCATCCTGGTGTCCGTTTTTGCATTTGGTTTAAAAAAAAAAATTTGGCTTCAAAAATCATTTTGGTTCCTGGGCAGGATTTTTCCTCACCGTGGGAGTAAAGCCTTTTCTTCTCCTGGCACCAAAAAGGCTTGATTTTTAAAAAGTTGAAGCAACACCATTTTTAGACATGGAATTTCATCCTGAAACTCATCCTGGTGTCCGTTTTTGCATTTGGTTTCAAAAAAAAAATTTGGCTTCAAAAAACATTTTGGTTCCTGGGCAGGATTTTTCCTGACCGTGGAGTAAAGCCTTTTCTTCTCCTGGCACCAAAAAGGCTTGATTTTTAAAAAGTTGAAGCAACACCATTTTTAGACATGGAATTTCATCAGGAAACTCATCCTGGTGTCTGTTTTTGCATTTGGTTTCAAAAAAAAATTTGGCTTCAAAAAACATTTTGGTTCCTGGGCAGGATTTTTCCTGACCGTGGAGTAAAGCCTTTTCTTCTCCTGGCACCAAAAAGGCTTGATTTTTAAAAAGTTGAAGCAACACCATTTTTAGACATGGAATTTCATCAGGAAACTCATCCTGGTGTCCGTTTTTGTATTTGGTTTCAAAAAAAACATTTGGCTTCAAAAAACATTTTGGTTCCTGGGCAGGATTTTTCCTGACCGTGGAGTAAAGCCTTTTCTTCTCCTGGCACCAAAAAGCCTTGATTTTTAAAAAGTTGAAGCAACACCATTTTTAGACATGGAATTTCATCCTGAAACTCATCCTGGTGTCCGTTTTTGCATTTGGTTTGAAAAAAAAAATTTGGCTTCAAAAAACATTTTGGTTCCTGGGCAGGATTTTTCCTGACCGTGGAGTAAAGCCTTTTCTTCTCCTGGCACCAAAAAGGCTTGATTTTTAAAAAGTTGAAGCAACACCATTTTTAGACATGGAATTTCATCCTGAAACTCATCCTGGTGTCCGTTTTTGCATTTGGTTTCAAAAAAAAAATTTGGCTTCAAAAAACATTTTGGTTCCTGGGCAGGATTTTTCCTGACCGTGGAGTAAAGCCTTTTCTTCTCCTGGCACCAAAAAGGCTTGATTTTTAAAAAGTTGAAGCAACAACATTTTTAGACATGGAATTTCATCCTGAAACTCATCCTGGTGTCCGTTTTTGCATTTGGTTTCAAAAAAAAAAATTGGCTTCAAAAAACATTTTGGTTCCTGGGCAGGATTTTTCCTGACCGTGGAGTAAAGCCTTTTCTTCTCCTGGCACCAAAAAGGCTTGATTTTTAAAAAGTTAAAGCAACACCATTTTTAGGCATGGAATTTCATCCTGAAACTCATCCTGGTGTCCGTTTTTGCATTTGGTTTCAAAAAAAAAATTTGGCTTCAAAAAACATTTTGGTTCCTGGGCAGGATTTTTCCTGACCGTGGAGTAAAGCCTTTTCTTCTCCTGGCACCAAAAAGGCTTGATTTTTAAAAAGTTGAAGCAATACCATTTTTAGACATGGAATTTCATCCTGAAACTCATCCTGGTGTCCCTTTTTTCATTTGGTTTCAAAAAAAAATTTGGCTTCAAGAAACATTTTGGTTCCTGGGCAGGATTTTTCCTGACCGTGGAGTAAAGCCTTTTCTTCTCCTGGCACCAAAAAGGCTTGATTTTTAAAAAGTTGAAGCAACACCATTTTTAGACATGGAATTTCATCCTGAAACTCATCCTGGTGTCCGTTTTTGCATTTGGTTTCAAAAAAAAAATTTGGCTTCAAAAAACATTTTGGTTCCTGGGCAGGATTTTTCCTGACCGTGGAGTAAAGCCTTTTCTTCTCCTGGCACCAAAAAGGCTTGATTTTTAAAAAGTTGAAGCAACACCATTTTTAGACATGGAATTTCATCCTGAAACTCATCCTGGTGTCCGTTTTTGCATTTGGTTTCAAAAAAAAATTTGGCTTCAAAAAACATTTTGGTTCCTGGGCAGGATTTTTCCTGACCGTGGAGTAAAGCCTTTTCTTCTCCTGGCACCAAAAAGGCTTGATTTTTAAAAAGTTGAAGCAACACCATTTTTAGACATGGAATTTCATCCTGAAACTCATCCTGGTGTCCGTTTTTGCATTTGGTTTGAAAAAAAAAATTTGGCTTCAAAAAACATTTTGGTTCCTGGGCAGGATTTTTCCTGACCGTGGAGTAAAGCCTTTTCTTCTCCTGGCACCAAAAAGGCTTGATTTTTAAAAAGTTGAAGCAACACCATTTTTAGACATGGAATTTCATCCTGAAACTCATCCTGGTGTCCGTTTTTGCATTTGGTTTCAAAAAAAAAATTTGGCTTCAAAAAACATTTTGGTTCCTGGGCAGGATTTTTCCTGACCGTGGAGTAAAGCCTTTTCTTCTCCTGGCACCAAAAAGGCTTGATTTTTAAAAAGTTGAAGCAACAACATTTTTAGACATGGAATTTCATCCTGAAACTCATCCTGGTGTCCGTTTTTGCATTTGGTTTCAAAAAAAAAATTTGGCTTCAAAAAACATTTTGGTTCCTGGGCAGGATTTTTCCTGACCGTGGAGTAAAGCCTTTTCTTCTCCTGGCACCAAAAAGGCTTGATTTTTAAAAAGTTAAAGCAACACCATTTTTAGGCATGGAATTTCATCCTGAAACTCATCCTGGTGTCCGTTTTTGCATTTGGTTTCAAAAAAAAAATTTGGCTTCAAAAAACATTTTGGTTCCTGGGCAGGATTTTTCCTGACCGTGGAGTAAAGCCTTTTCTTCTCCTGGCACCAAAAAGGCTTGATTTTTAAAAAGTTGAAGCAATACCATTTTTAGACATGGAATTTCATCCTGAAACTCATCCTGGTGTCCCTTTTTTCATTTGGTTTCAAAAAAAAATTTGGCTTCAAGAAACATTTTGGTTCCTGGGCAGGATTTTTCCTGACCGTGGAGTAAAGCCTTTTCTTCTCCTGGCACCAAAAAGGCTTGATTTTTAAAAAGTTGAAGCAACACCATTTTTAGACATGGAATTTCATCCTGAAACTCATCCTGGTGTCCGTTTTTGCATTTGGTTTCAAAAAAAAAATTTGGCTTCAAAAAACATTTTGGTTCCTGGGCAGGATTTTTCCTGACCGTGGAGTAAAGCCTTTTCTTCTCCTGGCACCAAAAAGGCTTGATTTTTAAAAAGTTGAAGCAACACCATTTTTAGACATGGAATTTCATCCTGAAACTCATCCTGGTGTCCGTTTTTGCATTTGGTTTCAAAAAAAAATTTGGCTTCAAAAAACATTTTGGTTCCTGGGCAGGATTTTTCCTGACCGTGGAGTAAAGCCTTTTCTTCTCCTGGCACCAAAAAGGCTTGATTTTTAAAAAGTTGAAGCAACACCATTTTTAGACATGGAATTTCATCCTGAAACTTATCCTGGTGTCCGTTTTTGCATTTGGTTTCAAAAAAAAAATTTGGCTTCAAAAAACATTTTGGTTCCTGGGCAGGATTTTTCCTGACCGTGGAGTAAAGCCTTTTCTTCTCCTGGCACCAAAAAGGCTTGATTTTTAAAAAGTTGAACAAACACCATTTTTAGACATGGAATTTCATCCTGAAACTCATCCTGGCGTCCGTTTTTGTATTTGGTTTCAAAAAAAAAATTTGGCTTCAAAAAACATTTTGGTTCCTGGGCAGGATTTTTCCTGACCGTGGAGTAAAGCCTTTTCTTCTCCTGGCACCAAAAAGGCTTGATTTTTAAAAAGTTGAAGCAACACCATTTTTAGACATGGAATTTCATCCTGAAACTCATCCTGGTGTCCGTTTTTGCATTTGGTTTTAAAAAAAAAAATTTGGCTTCAAAAAACATTTTGGTTCCTGGGCAGGATTTTTCCTGACCGTGGAGTAAAGCCTTTTCTTCTCCTGGCACCAAAAAGGCTTGATTTTTAAAAAGTTGAAGCAACACCATTTTTAGACATGGAATTTCATCCTGAAACTCATCCTGGTGTCCGTTTTTGCATTTGGTTTCAAAAAAAAATTTGGCTTCAAAAAACATTTTGGTTCCTGGGCAGGATTTTTCCTGACCGTGGAGTAAAGCCTTTTCTTCTCCTGGCACCAAAAAGGCTTGATTTTTAAAAAGTTGAAGCAACACCATTTTTAGACATGGAATTTCATCCTGAAACTCATCCTGGTGTCCGTTTTTGCATTTGGTTTGAAAAAAAAAATTTGGCTTCAAAAAACATTTTGGTTCCTGGGCAGGATTTTTCCTGACCGTGGAGTAAAGCCTTTTCTTCTCCTGGCACCAAAAAGGCTTGATTTTTAAAAAGTTGAAGCAACACCATTTTTAGACATGGAATTTCATCCTGAAACTCATCCTGGTGTCCGTTTTTGCATTTGGTTTCAAAAAAAAAATTTGGCTTCAAAAAACATTTTGGTTCCTGGGCAGGATTTTTCCTGACCGTGGAGTAAAGCCTTTTCTTCTCCTGGCACCAAAAAGGCTTGATTTTTAAAAAGTTAAAGCAACACCATTTTTAGGCATGGAATTTCATCCTGAAACTCATCCTGGTGTCCGTTTTTGCATTTGGTTTGAAAAAAAAAATTTGGCTTCAAAAAACATTTTGGTTCCTGGGCAGGATTTTTCCTGACCGTGGAGTAAAGCCTTTTCTTCTCCTGGCACCAAAAAGGCTTGATTTTTAAAAAGTTGAAGCAATACCATTTTTAGACATGGAATTTCATCCTGAAACTCATCCTGGTGTCCCTTTTTTCATTTGGTTTCAAAAAAAAATTTGGATTCAAGAAACATTTTGGTTCCTGGGCAGGATTTTTCCTGACCGTGGAGTAAAGCCTTTTCTTCTCCTGGCACCAAAAAGGCTTGATTTTTAAAAAGTTGAAGCAACACCATTTTTAGACATGGAATTTCATCCTGAAACTCATCCTGGTGTCCGTTTTTGCATTTGGTTTCAAAAAAAAAATTTGGCTTCAAAAAACATTTTGGTTCCTGGGCAGGATTTTTCCTGACCGTGGAGTAAAGCCTTTTCTTCTCCTGGCACCAAAAAGGCTTGATTTTTAAAAAGTTGAAGCAACACCATTTTTAGACATGGAATTTCATCCTGAAACTCATCCTGGTGTCCGTTTTTGCATTTGGTTTCAAAAAAAAATTTGGCTTCAAAAAACATTTTGGTTCCTGGGCAGGATTTTTCCTGACCGTGGAGTAAAGCCTTTTCTTCTCCTGGCACCAAAAAGGCTTGATTTTTAAAAAGTTGAAGCAACACCATTTTTAGACATGGAATTTCATCCTGAAACTTATCCTGGTGTCCGTTTTTGCATTTGGTTTCAAAAAAAAAATTTGGCTTCAAAAAACATTTTGGTTCCTGGGCAGGATTTTTCCTGACCGTGGAGTAAAGCCTTTTCTTCTCCTGGCACCAAAAAGGCTTGATTTTTAAAAAGTTGAACAAACACCATTTTTAGACATGGAATTTCATCCTGAAACTCATCCTGGCGTCCGTTTTTGTATTTGGTTTCAAAAAAAAAATTTGGCTTCAAAAAACATTTTGGTTCCTGGGCAGGATTTTTCCTGACCGTGGAGTAAAGCCTTTTCTTCTCCTGGCACCAAAAAGGCTTGATTTTTAAAAAGTTGAAGCAACACCATTTTTAGACATGGAATTTCATCCTGAAACTCATCCTGGTGTCCGTTTTTGCATTTGGTTTTAAAAAAAAAAATTTGGCTTCAAAAAACATTTTGGTTCCTGGGCAGGATTTTTCCTGACCGTGGAGTAAAGCCTTTTCTTCTCCTGGCACCAAAAAGGCTTGATTTTTAAAAAGTTGAAGCAACACCATTTTTAGACATGGAATTTCATCCTGAAACTCATCCTGGTGTCCGTTTTTGCATTTGGTTTCAAAAAAAAATTTGGCTTCAAAAAACATTTTGGTTCCTGGGCAGGATTTTTCCTGACCGTGGAGTAAAGCCTTTTCTTCTCCTGGCACCAAAAAGGCTTGATTTTTAAAAAGTTGAAGCAACACCATTTTTAGACATGGAATTTCATCCTGAAACTCATCCTGGTGTCCGTTTTTGCATTTGGTTTGAAAAAAAAAATTTGGCTTCAAAAAACATTTTGGTTCCTGGGCAGGATTTTTCCTGACCGTGGAGTAAAGCCTTTTCTTCTCCTGGCACCAAAAAGGCTTGATTTTTAAAAAGTTGAAGCAACACCATTTTTAGACATGGAATTTCATCCTGAAACTCATCCTGGTGTCCGTTTTTGCATTTGGTTTCAAAAAAAAAATTTGGCTTCAAAAAACATTTTGGTTCCTGGGCAGGATTTTTCCTGACCGTGGAGTAAAGCCTTTTCTTCTCCTGGCACCAAAAAGGCTTGATTTTTAAAAAGTTAAAGCAACACCATTTTTAGGCATGGAATTTCATCCTGAAACTCATCCTGGTGTCCGTTTTTGCATTTGGTTTGAAAAAAAAAATTTGGCTTCAAAAAACATTTTGGTTCCTGGGCAGGATTTTTCCTGACCGTGGAGTAAAGCCTTTTCTTCTCCTGGCACCAAAAAGGCTTGATTTTTAAAAAGTTGAAGCAATACCATTTTTAGACATGGAATTTCATCCTGAAACTCATCCTGGTGTCCCTTTTTTCATTTGGTTTCAAAAAAAAATTTGGATTCAAGAAACATTTTGGTTCCTGGGCAGGATTTTTCCTGACCGTGGAGTAAAGCCTTTTCTTCTCCTGGCACCAAAAAGCCTTGATTTTTAAAAAGTTGAAGCAACACCATTTTTAGACATGGAATTTCATCCTGAAACTCATCCTGGTGTCCGTTTTTGTATTTGGTTTCAAAAAAAAAATTTGGCTTCAAGAAACATTTTGGTTCCTGGGCAGGATTGTTCCTGACC
Organism: Pituophis catenifer annectens; assembly: GCF_029215685.1. Lineage (NCBI taxonomy): Eukaryota > Metazoa > Chordata > Lepidosauria > Squamata > Colubridae > Pituophis > Pituophis catenifer. The sequence goes on along the minus strand of NW_027256897.1, from coordinate 6,682,645 downwards.
GTGGAGTAAAGCCTTTTCTTCTCCTGGCACCAAAAAGGCTTGATTTTTAAAAAGTTGAAGCAACACCATTTTTAGACATGGAATTTCATCCTGAAACTCATCCTGGCGTCCGTTTTTGTATTTGGTTTCAAAAAAAAATTTGGCTTCAAAAAACATTTTGGTTCCTGGGCAGGATTTTTCCTGACCGTGGAGTAAAGCCTTTTCTTCTCCTGGCACCAAAAAGGCTTGATTTTTAAAAAGTTGAAGCAACACCATTTTTAGACATGGAATTTCATCCTGAAACTCATCCTGGTGTCCGTTTTTGCATTTGGTTTCAAAAAAAAAAATTTGGCTTCAAAAAACATTTTGGTTCCTGGGCAGGATTTTTCCTGACCGTGGAGTAAAGCCTTTTCTTCTCCTGGCACCAAAAAGGCTTGATTTTTAAAAAGTTGAAGCAACACCATTTTTAGACATGGAATTTCATCCTGAAACTCATCCTGGTGTCCGTTTTTGCATTTGGTTTCAAAAAAAAAATTTGGCTTCAAAAAACATTTTGGTTCCTGGGCAGGATTTTTCCTGACCGTGGAGTATAGCCTTTTCTTCTCCTGGCACCAAAAAGGCTTGATTTTTAAAAAGTGGAAGCAACACCATTTTTAGACATGGAATTTCATCCTGAAACTCATCCTGGTGTCCGTTTTTGCATTTGGTTTCAAAAAAAAAATTTGGCTTCAAAAAACATTTTGGTTCCTGGAGAGCATTTTTCCTGACCGTGGAGTAAAGCCTTTTCTTCTCCTGGCACCAAAAAGGGTTGATTTTTAAAAAGTGGAAGCAACACCATTTTTAGACATGGAATTTCATCTGGAAACTCATCCTGGTGGCTGTTTTTGCATTTGGTTTCAAAAAAAAATTTGGCTTCAAGAAACATTTTGGTTCCTGGACAGCATTTTTCCTGACCGTGGAGTAAAGCCTTTTCTTCTCCTGGCACCAAAAGGCTAGATTTTTAAAAAGTTGAAGCAACACCATTTTTAGACATGGAATTTCATCCTGAAACTCATCCAGGTGTCCGTTTTTGCATTTGGTTTCAAAAAAAAAATTTGGCTTCAAAAAACATTTTGGTTCCTGGGCAGGATTTTTCCTGACCGTGGAGTAAAGCCTTTTCTTCTCCTGGCACCAAAAAGGCTTGATTTTTAAAAAGTGGAAGCAACACCATTTTTAGACATGGAATTTCATCGGGAAACTCATCCTGGTGTCTGTTTTTGCATTTGGTTTAAAGAAACAAATTTTGCCTTCAAAAAACATTTTGGTTCCTGGACAGCATTTTTCCTGACCGTGGAGTAAAGCCTTTTCTTCTCCTGGCACCAAAAAGGCTTGATTTTTAAAAAGTGGAAGCAACACCATTTTTAGACATGGAATTTCATCGGGAAACTCATCCTGGTGTCTGTTTTTGCATTTGGTTTCAAAAAAAAAATTTGGCTTCAAGAAACATTTTGGTTCCTGGGCAGGATTTTTCCTGACCGTGGAGTAAAGCCTTTTCTTCTCCTGGCACCAAAAAGGCTTGATTTTTAAAAAGTGGAAGCAACACCATTTTTAGACATGGAATTTCATCGGGAAACTCATGCTGGGGTCCGTTTTTGCATTTGGTTTAAAAAAACAAATTGGCTTCAAAAAACTTTTTTTTCCTGGGCAGCATTTTTCTGACCGCGGAGTAAAGCCTTTTCTTCTCCTGGCACCAAAAAGGCTTGATTTTTAAAAAGTGGAAGCAACACCATTTTTAGACATGGAATTTCATCTGGAAACTCATCCTGGTGGCTGTTTTTGCATTTGGTTTCAAAAAAAAATTTGGCTTCAAAAAATATTTTGGTTCCTGGACAGCATTTTTCCTGACCGTGGAGTAAAGCCTTTTCTTCTCCTGGCACCAAAAAGGCTTGATTTTTAAAAAGTGGAAGCAACACCAGTTTTAGACATGGAATTTCATTGGGAAACTCATCCTGGTGTCTGTTTTTGCATTTGGTTTAAAGAAACAAATTTTGGCTTCAAAAAACATTTTGGTTCCTGGACAGCATTTTTCCTGACCGTGGAGTAAAGCCTTTTCTTCTCCTGGCACCAAAAAGGCTTGATTTTTAAAAAGTTGAAGCAACACCAGTTTTAGACATGGAATTTCATCGGGAAAGTCATCCTGGTGGCTGTTTTTGCATTTGGTTTCAAGAAACAAATTTTGGCTTCAAAAAACATTTTGGTTCCTGGACAGCATTTTTCCTGACCGTGGAGTAAAGCCTTTTCTTCTCCTGGCACCAAAAAGGCTTGATTTTTAAAAAGTGGAAGCAACACCATTTTTAGACATGGAATTTCATCTGGAAACTCAACCTGGTGGCTGTTTTTGCATTTGGTTTCAAAAAAAAATTTGGCTTCCCAGAAACATTTTGGTTCCTGGACAGCATTTTTCCTGACCGTGGAGTAAAGCCTTTTCTTCTCCTGGCACCAAAAGGCTAGATTTTTAAAAAGTTGAAGCAACACCATTTTTAGATATGGAATTTCATCCTGAAACTCATCCAGGTGTCCGTTTTTGCATTTGGTTTCAAAAAAAAAATTTGGCTTCAAAAAACATTTTGGTTCCTGGGCAGGATTTTTCCTGACCGTGGAGTAAAGCCTTTTCTTCTCCTGGCACCAAAAAGGCTTGATTTTTAAAAAGTGGAAGCAACACCATTTTTAGACATGGAATTTCATCGGGAAACTCATCCTGGTGTCTGTTTTTGCATTTGGTTTCAAAAAAAAAATTTGGCTTCAAGAAACATTTTGGTTCCTGGGCAGGATTTTTCCTGACCGTGGAGTAAAGCCTTTTCTTCTCCTGGCACCAAAAAGGCTTGATTTTTAAAAAGTGGAAGCAACACCATTTTTAGACATGGAATTTCATCGGGAAACTCATCCTGGTGTCTGTTTTTGCATTTGGTTTCAAAAAAAAAATTTGGCTTCAAGAAACATTTTGGTTCCTGGGCAGGATTTTTCCTGACCGTGGAGTAAAGCCTTTTCTTCTCCTGGCACCAAAAAGGCTTGATTTTTAAAAAGTGGAAGCAACACCATTTTTAGACATGGAATTTCATCGGGAAACTCATCCTGGTGTCTGTTTTTGCATTTGGTTTAAAGAAACAAATTTTGCCTTCAAAAAACATTTTGGTTCCTGGACAGCATTTTTCCTGACCGTGGAGTAAAGCCTTTTCTTCTCCTGGCACCAAAAAGGCTTGATTTTTAAAAAGTGGAAGCAACACCATTTTTAGACATGGAATTTCATCGGGAAACTCATCCTGGTGTCTGTTTTTGCATTTGGTTTCAAAAAAAAAATTTGGCTTCAAGAAACATTTTGGTTCCTGGGCAGGATTTTTCCTGACCGTGGAGTAAAGCCTTTTCTTCTCCTGGCACCAAAAAGGCTTGATTTTTAAAAAGTGGAAGCAACACCATTTTTAGACATGGAATTTCATCCTGAAACTCATCCTGGTGTCCGTTTTTGCATTTGGTTTCAAAAAAAAAATTTGGCTTCAAAAAACATTTTGGTTCCTGGAGAGCATTTTTCCTGACCGTGGAGTAAAGCCTTTTCTTCTCCTGGCACCAAAAAGGCTTGATTTTTAAAAAGTGGAAGCAACACCATTTTTAGACATGGAATTTCATCGGGAAACTCATCCTGGTGTCTGTTTTTGCATTTGGTTTAAAGAAACAAATTTTGCCTTCAAAAAACATTTTGGTTCCTGGACAGCATTTTTCCTGACCGTGGAGTAAAGCCTTTTCTTCTCCTGGCACCAAAAAGGCTTGATTTTTAAAAAGTGGAAGCAACACCATTTTTAGACATGGAATTTCATCGGGAAACTCATCCTGGTGTCTGTTTTTGCATTTGGTTTCAAAAAAAAAATTTGGCTTCAAGAAACATTTTGGTTCCTGGGCAGGATTTTTCCTGACCGTGGAGTAAAGCCTTTTCTTCTCCTGGCACCAAAAAGGCTTGATTTTTAAAAAGTGGAAGCAACACCATTTTTAGACATGGAATTTCATCGGGAAACTCATGCTGGGGTCCGTTTTTGCATTTGGTTTAAAAAAACAAATTGGCTTCAAAAAACTTTTTTTTCCTGGGCAGCATTTTTCTGACCGCGGAGTAAAGCCTTTTCTTCTCCTGGCACCAAAAAGGCTTGATTTTTAAAAAGTGGAAGCAATACCATTTTTAGACATGGAATTTCATCTGGAAACTCATCCTGGTGGCTGTTTTTGCATTTGGTTTCAAAAAAAAATTTGGCTTCAAAAAATATTTTGGTTCCTGGACAGCATTTTTCCTGACCGTGGAGTAAAGCCTTTTCTTCTCCTGGCAGCAAAAAGGCTTGATTTTTAAAAAGTTGAAGCAACACCAGTTTTAGACATGGAATTTCATTGGGAAACTCATCCTGGTGTCTGTTTTTGCATTTGGTTTAAAGAAACAAATTTTGGCTTCAAAAAACATTTTGGTTCCTGGACAGCATTTTTCCTGACCGTGGAGTAAAGCCTTTTCTTCTCCTGGCACCAAAAAGGCTTGATTTTTAAAAAGTTGAAGCAACACCAGTTTTAGACATGGAATTTCATCGGGAAACTCATCCTGGTGTCTGTTTTTGCATTTGGTTTCAAGAAACAAATTTTGGCTTCAAAAAACATTTTGGTTCCTGGACAGCAGTTTTCCTGACCGTGGAGTAAAGCCTTTTCTTCTCCTGGCACCAAAAAGGCTTGATTTTTAAAAAGTGGAAGCAACACCATTTTTAGACATGGAATTTCATGGGGAAAATCATCCTGGTGTCCGTTTTTGCATTTGGTTTAAAGAAACTAATTTTGGCTTCAAAAAACATTTTGGTTCCTGGACAGCATTTTTCCTGACCGTGGAGTAAAGCCTTTTCTTCTCCTGGCACCAAAAAGGCTTGATTTTTAAAAAGTGGAAGCAACACCATTTTTAGACATGGAATTTCATCTGGAAACTCAACCTGGTGGCTGTTTTTGCATTTGGTTTCAAAAAAAAATTTGGCTTCAAGAAACATTTTGGTTCCTGGACAGCATTTTTCCTGACCGTGGAGTAAAGCCTTTTCTTCTCCTGGCACCAAAAGGCTAGATTTTTAAAAAGTTGAAGCAACACCATTTTTAGATATGGAATTTCATCCTGAAAATCATCCAGGTGTCCGTTTTTGCATTTGGTTTCAAAAAAAAAATTTGGCTTCAAAAAACATTTTGGTTCCTGGGCAGGATTTTTCCTGACCGTGGAGTAAAGCCTTTTCTTCTCCTGGCACCAAAAAGGCTTGATTTTTAAAAAGTGGAAGCAACACCATTTTTAGACATGGAATTTCATCGGGAAACTCATCCTGGTGTCTGTTTTTGCATTTGGTTTCAAGAAACAAATTTTGGCTTCAAAAAACATTTTGGTTCCTGGACAGCATTTTTCCTGACCGTGGAGTAAAGCCTTTTCTTCTCCTGGCACCAAAAAGGCTTGATTTTTAAAAAGTTGAAGCAACACCATTTTTAGACATGGAATTTCATCCTGAAACTCATCCTGGTGTCTGTTTTTGCATTTGGTTTCAAGAAACAAATTTTGGCTTCAAAAAACATTTTGGTTCCTGGACAGCAGTTTTCCTGACCGTGGAGTAAAGCCTTTTCTTCTCCTGGCACCAAAAAGGGTTGATTTTTAAAAAGTGGAAGCAACACCATTTTTAGACATGGAATTTCATCTGGAAACTCATCCTGGTGGCTGTTTTTGCATTTGGTTTCAAAAAAAAATTTGGCTTCAAGAAACATTTTGGTTCCTGGACAGCATTTTTCCTGACCGTGGAGTAAAGCCTTTTCTTCTCCTGGCACCAAAAGGCTAGATTTTTAAAAAGTTGAAGCAACACCATTTTTAGACATGGAATTTCATCCTGAAACTCATCCAGGTGTCCGTTTTTGCATTTGGTTTCAAAAAAAAAATTTGGCTTCAAAAAACATTTTGGTTCCTGGGCAGGATTTTTCCTGACCGTGGAGTAAAGCCTTTTCTTCTCCTGGCACCAAAAAGGCTTGATTTTTAAAAAGTGGAAGCAACACCATTTTTAGACATGGAATTTCATCGGGAAACTCATCCTGGTGTCCGTTTTTGCATTTGGTTTCAAGAAACAAATTTTGGCTTCAAAAAACATTTTGGTTCCTGGACAGCAGTTTTCCTGACCGTGGAGTAAAGCCTTTTCTTCTCCTGGCACCAAAAAGGGTTGATTTTTAAAAAGTGGAAGCAACACCATTTTTAGACATGGAATTTCATCTGGAAACTCATCCTGGTGGCTGTTTTTGCATTTGGTTTCAAAAAAAAATTTGGCTTCAAGAAACATTTTGGTTCCTGGACAGCATTTTTCCTGACCGTGGAGTAAAGCCTTTTCTTCTCCTGGCACCAAAAGGCTAGATTTTTAAAAAGTTGAAGCAACACCATTTTTAGACATGGAATTTCATCCTGAAACTCATCCAGGTGTCCGTTTTTGCATTTGGTTTCAAAAAAAAAATTTGGCTTCAAAAAACATTTTGGTTCCTGGGCAGGATTTTTCCTGACCGTGGAGTAAAGCCTTTTCTTCTCCTGGCACCAAAAAGGCTTGATTTTTAAAAAGTGGAAGCAACACCATTTTTAGACATGGAATTTCATCGGGAAACTCATCCTGGTGTCTGTTTTTGCATTTGGTTTCAAAAAAAAAATTTGGCTTCAAGAAACATTTTGGTTCCTGGGCAGGATTTTTCCTGACCGTGGAGTAAAGCCTTTTCTTCTCCTGGCACCAAAAAGGCTTGATTTTTAAAAAGTGGAAGCAACACCATTTTTAGACATGGAATTTCATCCTGAAACTCATCCTGGTGTCCGTTTTTGCATTTGGTTTCAAAAAAAAAATTTGGCTTCAAAAAACATTTTGGTTCCTGGAGAGCATTTTTCCTGACCGTGGAGTAAAGCCTTTTCTTCTCCTGGCACCAAAAAGGCTTGATTTTTAAAAAGTGGAAGCAACACCATTTTTAGACATGGAATTTCATCGGGAAACTCATCCTGGTGTCTGTTTTTGCATTTGGTTTAAAGAAACAAATTTTGCCTTCAAAAAACATTTTGGTTCCTGGACAGCATTTTTCCTGACCGTGGAGTAAAGCCTTTTCTTCTCCTGGCACCAAAAAGGGTTGATTTTTAAAAAGTGGAAGCAACACCATTTTTAGACATGGAATTTCATCTGGAAACTCATCCTGGTGGCTGTTTTTGCATTTGGTTTCAAAAAAAAATTTGGCTTCAAGAAACATTTTGGTTCCTGGACAGCATTTTTCCTGACCGTGGAGTAAAGCCTTTTCTTCTCCTGGCACCAAAAGGCTAGATTTTTAAAAAGTTGAAGCAACACCATTTTTAGACATGGAATTTCATCCTGAAACTCATCCAGGTGTCCGTTTTTGCATTTGGTTTCAAAAAAAAAATTTGGCTTCAAAAAACATTTTGGTTCCTGGGCAGGATTTTTCCTGACCGTGGAGTAAAGCCTTTTCTTCTCCTGGCACCAAAAAGGCTTGATTTTTAAAAAGTGGAAGCAACACCATTTTTAGACATGGAATTTCATCGGGAAACTCATCCTGGTGTCTGTTTTTGCATTTGGTTTCAAAAAAAAAATTTGGCTTCAAGAAACATTTTGGTTCCTGGGCAGGATTTTTCCTGACCGTGGAGTAAAGCCTTTTCTTCTCCTGGCACCAAAAAGGCTTGATTTTTAAAAAGTGGAAGCAACACCATTTTTAGACATGGAATTTCATCCTGAAACTCATCCTGGTGTCCGTTTTTGCATTTGGTTTCAAAAAAAAAATTTGGCTTCAAAAAACATTTTGGTTCCTGGAGAGCATTTTTCCTGACCGTGGAGTAAAGCCTTTTCTTCTCCTGGCACCAAAAAGGCTTGATTTTTAAAAAGTGGAAGCAACACCATTTTTAGACATGGAATTTCATCGGGAAACTCATCCTGGTGTCTGTTTTTGCATTTGGTTTAAAGAAACAAATTTTGCCTTCAAAAAACATTTTGGTTCCTGGACAGCATTTTTCCTGACCGTGGAGTAAAGCCTTTTCTTCTCCTGGCACCAAAAAGGCTTGATTTTTAAAAAGTGGAAGCAACACCATTTTTAGACATGGAATTTCATCGGGAAACTCATCCTGGTGTCTGTTTTTGCATTTGGTTTCAAAAAAAAAATTTGGCTTCAAGAAACATTTTGGTTCCTGGGCAGGATTTTTCCTGACCGTGGAGTAAAGCCTTTTCTTCTCCTGGCACCAAAAAGGCTTGATTTTTAAAAAGTGGAAGCAACACCATTTTTAGACATGGAATTTCATCGGGAAACTCATGCTGGGGTCCGTTTTTGCATTTGGTTTAAAAAAACAAATTGGCTTCAAAAAACTTTTTTTTCCTGGGCAGCATTTTTCTGACCGCGGAGTAAAGCCTTTTCTTCTCCTGGCACCAAAAAGGCTTGATTTTTAAAAAGTGGAAGCAATACCATTTTTAGACATGGAATTTCATCTGGAAACTCATCCTGGTGGCTGTTTTTGCATTTGGTTTCAAAAAAAAATTTGGCTTCAAAAAATATTTTGGTTCCTGGACAGCATTTTTCCTGACCGTGGAGTAAAGCCTTTTCTTCTCCTGGCACCAAAAGGCTAGATTTTTAAAAAGTTGAAGCAACACCATTTTTAGACATGGAATTTCATCCTGAAACTCATCCAGGTGTCCGTTTTTGCATTTGGTTTCAAAAAAAAAATTTGGCTTCAAAAAACATTTTGGTTCCTGGGCAGGATTTTTCCTGACCGTGGAGTAAAGCCTTTTCTTCTCCTGGCACCAAAAAGGCTTGATTTTTAAAAAAGTGGAAGCAACACCATTTTTAGACATGGAATTTCATCGGGAAACTCATCCTGGTGTCTGTTTTTGCATTTGGTTTCAAAAAAAAAATTTGGCTTCAAGAAATATTTTGGTTCCTGGGCAGGATTTTTCCTGACCGTGGAGTAAAGCCTTTTCTTCTCCTGGCACCAAAAAGGGTTGATTTTTAAAAAGTGGAAGCAACACCATTTTTAGACATGGAATTTCATCTGGAAACTCATCCTGGTGGCTGTTTTTGCATTTGGTTTCAAAAAAAAATTTGGCTTCAAGAAACATTTTGGTTCCTGGACAGCATTTTTCCTGACCGTGGAGTAAAGCCTTTTCTTCTCCTGGCACCAAAAGGCTAGATTTTTAAAAAGTTGAAGCAACACCATTTTTAGACATGGAATTTCATCCTGAAACTCATCCAGGTGTCCGTTTTTGCATTTGGTTTCAAAAAAAAAATTTGGCTTCAAAAAACATTTTGGTTCCTGGGCAGGATTTTTCCTGACCGTGGAGTAAAGCCTTTTCTGCTCCTGGCACCAAAAAGGCTTGATTTTTAAAAAGTGGAAGCAACACCATTTTTAGACATGGAATTTCATCGGGAAACTCATCCTGGTGTCTGTTTTTGCATTTGGTTTCAAAAAAAAAATTTGGCTTCAAGAAACATTTTGGTTCCTGGGCAGGATTTTTCCTGACCGTGGAGTAAAGCCTTTTCTTCTCCTGGCACCAAAAAGGCTTGATTTTTAAAAAGTGGAAGCAACACCATTTTTAGACATGGAATTTCATCCTGAAACTCATCCTGGTGTCCGTTTTTGCATTTGGTTTCAAAAAAAAAATTTGGCTTCAAAAAACATTTTGGTTCCTGGAGAGCATTTTTCCTGACCGTGGAGTAAAGCCTTTTCTTCTCCTGGCACCAAAAAGGCTTGATTTTTAAAAAGTGGAAGCAACACCATTTTTAGACATGGAATTTCATCGGGAAACTCATCCTGGTGTCTGTTTTTGCATTTGGTTTAAAGAAACAAATTTTGCCTTCAAAAAACATTTTGGTTCCTGGACAGCATTTTTCCTGACCGTGGAGTAAAGCCTTTTCTTCTCCTGGCACCAAAAAGGCTTGATTTTTAAAAAGTGGAAGCAACACCATTTTTAGACATGGAATTTCATCGGGAAACTCATCCTGGTGTCTGTTTTTGCATTTGGTTTCAAAAAAAAAATTTGGCTTCAAGAAACATTTTGGTTCCTGGGCAGGATTTTTCCTGACCGTGGAGTAAAGCCTTTTCTTCTCCTGGCACCAAAAAGGCTTGATTTTTAAAAAGTGGAAGCAACACCATTTTTAGACATGGAATTTCATCGGGAAACTCATGCTGGGGTCCATTTTTGCATTTGGTTTAAAAAAACAAATTGGCTTCAAAAAACTTTTTTTTCCTGGGCAGCATTTTTCTGACCGCGGAGTAAAGCCTTTTCTTCTCCTGGCACCAAAAAGGCTTGATTTTTAAAAAGTGGAAGCAATACCATTTTTAGACATGGAATTTCATCTGGAAACTCATCCTGGTGGCTGTTTTTGCATTTGGTTTCAAAAAAAAATTTGGCTTCAAAAAATATTTTGGTTCCTGGACAGCATTTTTCCTGACCGTGGAGTAAAGCCTTTTCTTCTCCTGGCACCAAAAAGGCTTGATTTTTAAAAAGTTGAAGCAACACCAGTTTTAGACATGGAATTTCATTGGGAAACTCATCCTGGTGTCTGTTTTTGCATTTGGTTTAAAGAAACAAATTTTGGCTTCAAAAAACATTTTGGTTCCTGGACAGCAGTTTTCCTGACCGTGGAGTAAAGCCTTTTCTTCTCCTGGCACCAAAAAGGCTTGATTTTTAAAAAGTGGAAGCAACACCATTTTTAGACATGGAATTTCATCGGGAAACTCATGCTGGGGTCCGTTTTTGCATTTGGTTTAAAAAAACAAATTGGCTTCAAAAAACTTTTTTTTCCTGGGCAGCATTTTTCTGACCGCGGAGTAAAGCCTTTTCTTCTCCTGGCACCAAAAAGGCTTGATTTTTAAAAAGTGGAAGCAATACCATTTTTAGACATGGAATTTCATCTGGAAACTCATCCTGGTGGCTGTTTTTGCATTTGGTTTCAAAAAAAAATTTGGCTTCAAAAAATATTTTGGTTCCTGGACAGCATTTTTCCTGACCGTGGAGTAAAGCCTTTTCTTCTCCTGGCACCAAAAAGGCTTGATTTTTAAAAAGTTGAAGCAACACCAGTTTTAGACATGGAATTTCATTGGGAAACTCATCCTGGTGTCTGTTTTTGCATTTGGTTTAAAGAAACAAATTTTGGCTTCAAAAAACATTTTGGTTCCTGGACAGCAGTTTTCCTGACCGTGGAGTAAAGCCTTTTCTTCTCCTGGCACCAAAAAGGCTTGATTTTTAAAAAGTGGAAGCAACACCATTTTTAGACATGGAATTTCATCTGGAAACTCAACCTGGTGGCTGTTTTTGCATTTGGTTTCAAAAAAAAATTTGGCTTCAAGAAACATTTTGGTTCCTGGACAGCATTTTTCCTGACCGTGGAGTAAAGCCTTTTCTTCTCCTGGCACCAAAAGGCTAGATTTTTAAAAAGTTGAAGCAACACCATTTTTAGATATGGAATTTCATCCTGAAACTCATCCAGGTGTCCGTTTTTGCATTTGGTTTCAAAAAAAAAATTTGGCTTCAAAAAACATTTTGGTTCCTGGGCAGGATTTTTCCTGACCGTGGAGTAAAGCCTTTTCTTCTCCTGGCACCAAAAAGGCTTGATTTTTAAAAAGTGGAAGCAACACCATTTTTAGACATGGAATTTCATCGGGAAACTCATCCTGGTGTCTGTTTTTGCATTTGGTTTCAAAAAAAAAATTTGGCTTCAAGAAACATTTTGGTTCCTGGGCAGGATTTTTCCTGACCGTGGAGTAAAGCCTTTTCTTCTCCTGGCACCAAAAAGGCTTGATTTTTAAAAAGTGGAAGCAACACCATTTTTAGACATGGAATTTCATCCTGAAACTCATCCTGGTGTCCGTTTTTGCATTTGGTTTCAAAAAAAAAATTTGGCTTCAAAAAACATTTTGGTTCCTGGAGAGCATTTTTCCTGACCGTGGAGTAAAGCCTTTTCTTCTCCTGGCACCAAAAAGGCTTGATTTTTAAAAAGTGGAAGCAACACCATTTTTAGACATGGAATTTCATCGGGAAACTCATCCTGGTGTCTGTTTTTGCATTTGGTTTAAAGAAACAAATTTTGCCTTCAAAAAACATTTTGGTTCCTGGACAGCATTTTTCCTGACCGTGGAGTAAAGCCTTTTCTTCTCCTGGCACCAAAAGGCTAGATTTTTAAAAAGTTGAAGCAACACCATTTTTAGACATGGAATTTCATCCTGAAACTCATCCAGGTGTCCGTTTTTGCATTTGGTTTCAAAAAAAAAATTTGGCTTCAAGAAACATTTTGGTTCCTGGGCAGGATTTTTCCTGACCGTGGAGTAAAGCCTTTTCTTCTCCTGGCACCAAAAAGGCTTGATTTTTCAAAAGTGGAAGCAACACCATTTTTAGACATGGAATTTCATCGGGAAACTCATCCTGGTGTCTGTTTTTGCATTTGGTTTCAAGAAACAAATTTTGGCTTCAAAAAACATTTTGGTTCCTGGACAGCATTTTTCCTGACCGTGGAGTAAAGCCTTTTCTTCTCCTGGCACCAAAAAGGCTTGATTTTTAAAAAGTGGAAGCAACACCATTTTTAGACATGGAATTTCATCTGGAAACTCATCCTGGTGGCTGTTTTTGCATTTGGTTTCAAAAAAAAATTTGGCTTCAAGAAACATTTTGGTTCCTGGACAGCATTTTTCCTGACCGTGGAGTAAAGCCTTTTCTTCTCCTGGCACCAAAAGGCTAGATTTTTAAAAAGTTGAAGCAACACCATTTTTAGATATGGAATTTCATCCTGAAACTCATCCAGGTGTCCGTTTTTGCATTTGGTTTCAAAAAAAAAATTTGGCTTCAAAAAACATTTTGGTTCCTGGGCAGGATTTTTCCTGACCGTGGAGTAAAGCCTTTTCTTCTCCTGGCACCAAAAAGGCTTGATTTTTAAAAAGTGGAAGCAGCACCATTTTTAGACATGGAATTTCATCCTGAAACTCATCCTGGGGTCCGTTTTTGCATTTGGTTTAAAAAAACAAATTGGCTTCAAAAAACATTTTTTTCCTGGGCAGCATTTTTCTGACCGCGGAGTCACGCGTTTTCTTCCCCAGGCACCAAAAAGGCTCGATTTTTAAAAAGTGGAAGCAACACCATTTTTAGACATGGAATTTCATACCGAAACTCATGCTGGGGTCCGTTTTTGCATTTGGTTTAAAAAAACAAATTGGCTTCAAAAAACTTTTTTTTCCTGGGCAGCATTTTTCTGACCGCGGAGTCACGCGTTTTCTTCCCCAGGCACCAAAAAGGCTTGATTTTTAAAAAGTGGAAGCAACACCATTTTTAGACATGGAATTTCATCCCAAAACTCATGCTGGGGTCCGTTTTTGCATTTGGTTTAAAAAAACAAATTGGCTTCAAAAAACATTTTTTTCCTGGGCAGCATTTTTCCTGACCGCGGAGTCACGCGTTTTCTTCCCCAGACACCAGAAAGGCTCGATTTTTAAAAAGTGGAAGCAACACCATTTTTAGACATGGAATTTCATCCTGAAACTCATTTGGTTTAAAAAAACCAATTTGGCTTCTAAAAACAAGGGACTCGAAAGAGTCTTTTCCAGCACCAGAGTTCAAAGTCGTCCATTCTTTGGCACTCAGCCTTCCTTCCGGTCTAACTTTCACAGCCATCCATTCCCAGCAACTGGGAAAACCATCGCCTTAACTATACACACTTTTGTTGGCAGGGTGATGTCTCTGCTTTTTAGTACGATGTCTAGATTTGCCATAGCTTTCCTCCCAGGAGCAAGCGTCTTTTAATTTCTTGGCTGCAGTCCCCATTTGCGGTGATCTTGGAATCCAGGGAAATAAAATCTGTCACTACCTCCATTTCTTCCCCATAATTTGATAGGGCCATATGCCATGATTTTAGTTTTCTTAACATTGAGTTTGAAGCCAACTTTTGCACTCTCCTTCTTCACCCGCATCAAGGTCTCTTCACTAGAGTGTTAGCATGTGCATATCTGAAGTTGTTGATATTTGTCCCGGCAATCATAATTGCAACTTTTGATTCATCTAGCCCCGCCTTTCTCATGATCTTCTCTAACATAGGCAGTGTTAGGGTTTGGGGTTTCGGTGGGTTCGGGTTCCGGTTTGGGTTTGAGTTTGGGTTCAGGGTTAGGGTTGGGGTCAGGGGAAAGGTCAAAGGTTGGAGTTGGGGTCAATGGTCAGGGTCAAAGGTCAAAGGCCAGGGTCAAAGGTCAAAGGTCATGGCCAAGGTCAAAGGTCAGGCCAAAGGTCAACAGTCAAAGGTCAGGGGCTAGAGTTAGGGTTTGTCACAGCTGCCCTATTCATACCGTTTGTCAATACCGAACCCCTGTGCGTTTACAGTATGAAGGTCAGGTCAAAGGCCAAGGTCAAACGTCAAGTTCAAGGTCAAAGGTCAGGGCAAAGATCAAAGGTCATGGCCAAGATCAAAGGTCACGACAAAGGTCAAAGGTCAAAGGTCAAAGGACACGCCCAAGGTCAAAGGTCATGCCCAAGGTCAAAGGTCAAAGGTCACGCCCAAGGTCAAAGGTCAAAGGTCAAAGGTCATGCCCAAGGTCAAAGGTCAAAGGTCAAAGGTCATGCCCAAGGTCAAAGGTCAAAGGTCAAAGGTCATGCCCAAGGTCAAAGGTCAAAGGTCAAAGGTCATGCCCAAGGTCAAAGGTCAAAGATCACGCCCAAGGTCAAAGGTCACGCCCAAGGTCAAAGGTCAAAGGTCACGCCCAAGGTCAAAGGTCAAAGGTCATGCCCAAGGTCAAAGGTCAAAGGTCACGGTCAAGGTCAAAGGTCAAAGGTCATGCTCAAGGTCAAAGGTCAAACGCCATGCCCAAGGTCAAAGGTCAAAGGTCAGGGTCAGGGTCAAAGGTCAAAGGTCATGCCCAAGGTCAAAGGTCAAAGGTCATAGGTCATGTCAAAGGTCAAAGGTCGTGTCAAAGGTCAAAGGTCAAAGGTCAATGGTCATGCCCAAGGTCAAAGGTCAAAGGTCATGGCCAAGGTCAAAGGTCATGGCCAAGGTCAAAGGTCATGACCAAGGTCAAAGGTCAGGGGTCAGGGTCAAGGGTCAGGGTTATGGTTAGGGTTTGTCACAGCTGCCCTATTCATACCGTTTGTCAATACCGAACCCCTGTGCGTTTACAGTATGAAGGTCAGGTCAAATGCCAAGGTCAAAAGTCAAGTTCAAGGTCAAAGGTCAGGGGCCAAAGATCAAAGGTCGGGGTCAAAGGTCAAAGGTCACAGCCAAGGTCAAAGGTCAAAGGTTGTGGCCAGGGTCAAAGGTCAGGGGTCACGGTCAAAGGTCAGGGGTCAGGGTCAAAGGTCAGGGGTCAGGGTTAAAGGTCAGGGGTTAGGGTTAGGGTTTGTTCCAGCTGCCCTATTCATACCGTTTGTCAATACCGAAGCCGTTTGCGTTTACAGTATGAACGCAGGCACCGTGGCCAGGGCCAAGGTCAAAGGTCAGGTCAAAGGTCAAAGGTCAGGGGGTCAATGGTCAAAGGTCAGGGGTCAGGGTCAGGGGTTAGGGTTAGGGTTTGTCACAGCTGCCCTATTCATACCGTTTGTCAATACCGAAGCCCTGTGCGTTTACAGTATGGTCAGGTCAAAGGCCAAGGTCAAAAGTCAAGTTAAAGGTCAAAGGTCAGGGGCCAAAGGTCAAAGGTCGGCATTTTTCCTGACCGCAGAGTAAAGCCTTTTCTTCTCCTGGCACCAAAAGGCTAGATTTTAAAAAAGTTGAAGCAACACCATTTTTAGACATGGAATTTCATCCTGAAACTCATCCAGGTGTCCGTTTTTGCATTTGGTTTCAAAAAAAAAATTTGGCTTCAAAAAACATTTTTTTTCCTTGGCAGGATTTTTCCTGACCGTGGAGTAAAGCCTTTTCTTCTCCTGGCACCAAAAAGGCTTGATTTTTAAAAAGTGGAAGCAACACCATTTTTAGACATGGAATTTCATCGGGAAACTCATCCTGGTGTCCGTTTTTGCATTTGGTTTAAAGAAACTAATTTTGGCTTCAAAAAACATTTTGGTTCCTGGGCAGGATTTTTCCTGACCGTGGAGTAAAGCCTTTTCTTCTCCTGGCACCAAAAAGGCTTGATTTTTAAAAAGTGGAAGCAACACCATTTTTAGACATGGAATTTCATCTGGAAACTCATCCTGGTGGCTGTTTTTGCATTTGGTTTCAAAAAAAATTTGGCTTCAAGAAACATTTTGGTTCCTGGACAGCATTTTTCCTGACCGTGGAGTAAAGCCTTTTCTTCTCCTGGCACCAAAAAGGCTTGATTTTTAAAAAGTGGAAGCAACACCATTTTTAGACATGGAATTTCATCGGGAAACTCATGCTGGGGTCCGTTTTTGCATTTGGTTTAAAAAAACAAATTGGCTTCAAAAAACTTTTTTTTCCTGGGCAGCATTTTTCTGACCGCGGAGTAAAGCCTTTTCTTCTCCTGGCACCAAAAAGGCTTGATTTTTAAAAAGTTGAAGCAACACCATTTTTAGACATGGAATTTCATCTGGAAACTCATCCTGGTGGCTGTTTTTGCATTTGGTTTCAAAAAAAAATTTGGCTTCAAGAAACATTTTGGTTCCTGGACAGCATTTTTCCTGACCGTGGAGTAAAGCCTTTTCTTCTCCTGGCACCAAAAGGCTAGATTTTTAAAAAGTTGAAGCAACACCATTTTTAGACATGGAATTTCATCCTGAAACTCATCCAGGTGTCCGTTTTTGCATTTGGTTTCAAAAAAAAAATTTGGCTTCAAAAAACATTTTGGTTCCTGGGCAGGATTTTTCCTGACCGTGGAGTAAAGCCTTTTCTTCTCCTGGCACCAAAAAGGGTTGATTTTTAAAAAGTGGAAGCAACACCATTTTTAGACATGGAATTTCATCTGGAAACTCATCCTGGTGGCTGTTTTTGCATTTGGTTTCAAAAAAAAATTTGGCTTCAAGAAACATTTTGGTTCCTGGGCAGGATTTTTCCTGACCGTGGAGTAAAGCCTTTTCTTCTCCTGGCACCAAAAAGGCTTGATTTTTAAAAAGTGGAAGCAACACCATTTTTAGACATGGAATTTCATCCTGAAACTCATCCTGGTGTCCGTTTTTGCATTTGGTTTCAAAAAAAAAATTTGGCTTCAAAAAACATTTTGGTTCCTGGAGAGCATTTTTCCTGACCGTGGAGTAAAGCCTTTTCTTCTCCTGGCACCAAAAAGGCTTGATTTTTAAAAAGTGGAAGCAACACCATTTTTAGACATGGAATTTCATCGGGAAACTCATCCTGGTGTCTGTTTTTGCATTTGGTTTAAAGAAACAAATTTTGCCTTCAAAAAACATTTTTTTTCCTGGGCAGGATTTTTCCTGACTGTGGAGTAAAGCCTTTTCTTCTCCTGGCACCAAAAAGCCTTGATTTTTAAAAAGTGGAAGCAACACCATTTTTAGACATGGAATTTCATCGGGAAACTCATCCTGGTGTCCGTTTTTGCATTTGGTTTAAAGAAACTAATTTTGGCTTCAAAAAACATTTTGGTTCCTGGACAGCATTTTTCCTGACCGTGGAGTAAAGCCTTTTCTTCTCCTGGCACCAAAAAGGCTTGATTTTTAAAAAGTGGAAGCAACACCATTTTTAGACATGGAATTTCATCTGGAAACTCATCCTGGTGGCTGTTTTTGCATTTGGTTTCAAAAAATATTTGGCTTCAAGAAACATTTTGGTTCCTGGACAGCATTTTTCCTGACCGTGGAGTAAAGCCTTTTCTTCTCCTGGCACCAAAAGGCTAGATTTTAAAAAAGTGGAAGCAACACCAGTTTTAGACATGGAATTTCATCCTGAAACTCATCCAGGTGTCCGTTTTTGCATTTGGTTTCAAAAAAAAAATTTGGCTTCAAAAAACATTTTTTTTCCTGGGCAGGATTTTTCCTGACCGTGGAGTAAAGCCTTTTCTTCTCCTGGCACCAAAAAGCCTTGATTTTTAAAAAGTGGAAGCAACACCATTTTTAGACATGGAATTTCATCGGGAAACTCATCCTGGTGTCCGTTTTTGCATTTGGTTTAAAGAAACTAATTTTGGCTTCAAAAAACATTTTGGTTCCTGGACAGCATTTTTCCTGACCGTGGAGTAAAGCCTTTTCTTCTCCTGGCACCAAAAAGGATTGATTTTTAAAAAGTGGAAGCAACACCATTTTTAGACATGGAATTTCATCTGGAAACTCATCCTGGTGGCTGTTTTTGCATTTGGTTTCAAAAAAAATTTGGCTTCAAGAAACATTTTGGTTCCTGGACAGCATTTTTCCTGACCGTGGAATAAAGCCTTTTCTTCTCCTGGCACCAAAAGGCTAGATTTTTAAAAAGTTGAAGCAACACCATTTTTAGATATGGAATTTCATCCTGAAACTCATCCAGGTGTCCGTTTTTGCATTTGGTTTCAAAAAAAAAATTTGGCTTCAAAAAACATTTTGGTTCCTGGGCAGGATTTTTCCTGACCGTGGAGTAAAGCGTTTTCTTCTCCTGGCACCAAAAAGGCTCGATTTTTAAAAAGTGGAAGCAACACCATTTTTAGACATGGAATTTCATCGGGAAACTCATGCTGGGGTCCGTTTTTGCATTTGGTTTAAAAAAACAAATTGGCTTCAAAAAACTTTTTTTTCCTGGGCAGCATTTTTCTGACCGCGGAGTAAAGCCTTTTCTTCTCCTGGCACCAAAAAGGCTTGATTTTTAAAAAGTGGAAGCAACACCATTTTTAGACATGGAATTTCATCTGGAAACTCATCCTGGTGGCTGTTTTTGCATTTGGTTTCAAAAAAAAATTTGGCTTCAAGAAACATTTTGGTTCCTGGACAGCATTTTTCCTGACCATGGAGTAAAGCCTTTTCTTCTCCTGGCACCAAAAGGCTAGATTTTTAAAAAGTTGAAGCAACACCATTTTTAGATATGGAATTTCATCCTGAAACTCATCCAGGTGTCCGTTTTTGCATTTGGTTTCCAAAAAAAAATTTGGCTTCAAAAAATATTTTGGTTCCTGGACAGCATTTTTCCTGACCGTGGAGTAAAGCCTTTTCTTCTCCTGGCACCAAAAAGGCTTGATTTTTAAAAAGTTGAAGCAACACCAGTTTTAGACATGGAATTTCATTGGGAAACTCATCCTGGTGTCTGTTTTTGCATTTGGTTTAAAGAAACAAATTTTGGCTTCAAAAAACATTTTGGTTCCTGGACAGCATTTTTCCTGACCGTGGAGTAAAGCCTTTTCTTCTCCTGGCACCAAAAAGGCTTGATTTTTAAAAAGTGGAAGCAACACCAGTTTTAGACATGGAATTTCATCGGGAAACTCATCCTGGTGTCTGTTTTTGCATTTGGTTTCAAGAAACAAATTTTGGCTTCAAAAAACATTTTGGTTCCTGGACAGCATTTTTCCTGACCGTGGAGTAAAGCCTTTTCTTCTCCTGGCACCAAAAGGCTAGATTTTTAAAAAGTTGAAGCAACACCATTTTTAGACATGGAATTTCATCCTGAAACTCATCCAGGTGTCCGTTTTTGCATTTGGTTTCAAAAAAAAAATTTGGCTTCAAAAAACATTTTGGTTCCTGGGCAGGATTTTTCCTGACCGTGGAGTAAAGCCTTTTCTTCTCCTGGCACCAAAAAGGGTTGATTTTTAAAAAGTGGAAGCAACACCATTTTTAGACATGGAATTTCATCTGGAAACTCATCCTGGTGGCTGTTTTTGCATTTGGTTTCAAAAAAAAATTTGGCTTCAAGAAACATTTTGGTTCCTGGGCAGGATTTTTCCTGACCGTGGAGTAAAGCCTTTTCTTCTCCTGGCACCAAAAAGGCTTGATTTTTAAAAAGTGGAAGCAACACCATTTTTAGACATGGAATTTCATCCTGAAACTCATCCTGGTGTCCGTTTTTGCATTTGGTTTCAAAAAAAAAATTTGGCTTCAAAAAACATTTTGGTTCCTGGAGAGCATTTTTCCTGACCGTGGAGTAAAGCCTTTTCTTCTCCTGGCACCAAAAAGGCTTGATTTTTAAAAAGTGGAAGCAACACCATTTTTAGACATGGAATTTCATCGGGAAACTCATCCTGGTGTCTGTTTTTGCATTTGGTTTAAAGAAACAAATTTTGCCTTCAAAAAACATTTTTTTTCCTGGGCAGGATTTTTCCTGACTGTGGAGTAAAGCCTTTTCTTCTCCTGGCACCAAAAAGCCTTGATTTTTAAAAAGTGGAAGCAACACCATTTTTAGACATGGAATTTCATCGGGAAACTCATCCTGGTGTCCGTTTTTGCATTTGGTTTAAAGAAACTAATTTTGGCTTCAAAAAACATTTTGGTTCCTGGACAGCATTTTTCCTGACCGTGGAGTAAAGCCTTTTCTTCTCCTGGCACCAAAAAGGCTTGATTTTTAAAAAGTGGAAGCAACACCATTTTTAGACATGGAATTTCATCTGGAAACTCATCCTGGTGGCTGTTTTTGCATTTGGTTTCAAAAAAAATTTGGCTTCAAGAAACATTTTGGTTCCTGGACAGCATTTTTCCTGACCGTGGAGTAAAGCCTTTTCTTCTCCTGGCACCAAAAGGCTAGATTTTAAAAAAGTGGAAGCAACACCAGTTTTAGACATGGAATTTCATCCTGAAACTCATCCAGGTGTCCGTTTTTGCATTTGGTTTCAAAAAAAAAATTTGGCTTCAAAAAACATTTTTTTTCCTGGGCAGGATTTTTCCTGACCGTGGAGTAAAGCCTTTTCTTCTCCTGGCACCAAAAAGCCTTGATTTTTAAAAAGTGGAAGCAACACCATTTTTAGACATGGAATTTCATCGGGAAACTCATCCTGGTGTCCGTTTTTGCATTTGGTTTAAAGAAACTAATTTTGGCTTCAAAAAACATTTTGGTTCCTGGACAGCATTTTTCCTGACCGTGGAGTAAAGCCTTTTCTTCTCCTGGCACCAAAAAGGATTGATTTTTAAAAAGTGGAAGCAACACCATTTTTAGACATGGAATTTCATCTGGAAACTCATCCTGGTGGCTGTTTTTGCATTTGGTTTCAAAAAAAATTTGGCTTCAAGAAACATTTTGGTTCCTGGACAGCATTTTTCCTGACCGTGGAATAAAGCGTTTTCTTCTCCTGGCACCAAAAAGGCTCGATTTTTAAAAAGTGGAAGCAACACCATTTTTAGACATGGAATTTCATCGGGAAACTCATGCTGGGGTCCGTTTTTGCATTTGGTTTAAAAAAACAAATTGGCTTCAAAAAACTTTTTTTTCCTGGGCAGCATTTTTCTGACCGCGGAGTAAAGCGTTTTCTTCTCCTGGCACCAAAAAGGCTCGATTTTTAAAAAGTGGAAGCAACACCATTTTTAGACATGGAATTTCATCGGGAAACTCATGCTGGGGTCCGTTTTTGCATTTGGTTTAAAAAAACAAATTGGCTTCAAAAAACTTTTTTTTCCTGGGCAGCATTTTTCTGACCGCGGAGTAAAGCCTTTTCTTCTCCTGGCACCAAAAAGGCTTGATTTTTAAAAAGTGGAAGCAACACCATTTTTAGACATGGAATTTCATCTGGAAACTCATCCTGGTGGCTGTTTTTGCATTTGGTTTCAAAAAAAAATTTGGCTTCAAGAAACATTTTGGTTCCTGGACAGCATTTTTCCTGACCGTGGAGTAAAGCCTTTTCTTCTCCTGGCACCAAAAGGCTAGATTTTTAAAAAGTTGAAGCAACACCATTTTTAGATATGGAATTTCATCCTGAAACTCATCCAGGTGTCCGTTTTTGCATTTGGTTTCCAAAAAAAAATTTGGCTTCAAAAAATATTTTGGTTCCTGGACAGCATTTTTCCTGACCGTGGAGTAAAGCCTTTTCTTCTCCTGGCACCAAAAAGGCTTGATTTTTAAAAAGTTGAAGCAACACCAGTTTTAGACATGGAATTTCATTGGGAAACTCATCCTGGTGTCTGTTTTTGCATTTGGTTTAAAGAAACAAATTTTGGCTTCAAAAAACATTTTGGTTCCTGGACAGCATTTTTCCTGACCGTGGAGTAAAGCCTTTTCTTCTCCTGGCACCAAAAAGGCTTGATTTTTAAAAAGTGGAAGCAACACCAGTTTTAGACATGGAATTTCATCGGGAAACTCATCCTGGTGTCTGTTTTTGCATTTGGTTTCAAGAAACAAATTTTGGCTTCAAAAAACATTTTGGTTCCTGGACAGCATTTTTCCTGACCGTGGAGTAAAGCCTTTTCTTCTCCTGGCACCAAAAAGGCTTGATTTTTAAAAAGTTGAAGCAACACCAGTTTTAGACATGGAATTTCATTGGGAAACTCATCCTGGTGTCTGTTTTTGCATTTGGTTTAAAGAAACAAATTTTGGCTTCAAAAAACATTTTGGTTCCTGGACAGCATTTTTCCTGACCGTGGAGTAAAGCCTTTTCTTCTCCTGGCACCAAAAAGGCTTGATTTTTAAAAAGTGGAAGCAACACCAGTTTTAGACATGGAATTTCATCGGGAAACTCATCCTGGTGTCTGTTTTTGCATTTGGTTTCAAGAAACAAATTTTGGCTTCAAAAAACATTTTGGTTCCTGGACAGCATTTTTCCTGACCGTGGAGTAAAGCCTTTTCTTCTCCTGGCACCAAAAAGGCTTGATTTTTAAAAAGTTGAAGCAACACCATTTTTAGACATGGAATTTCATCCTGAAACTCATCCTGGTGTCCGTTTTTGCATTTGGTTTCAAGAAACAAATTTTGGCTTCAAAAAACATTTTGGTTCCTGGACAGCAGTTTTCCTGACCGTGGAGTAAAGCCTTTTCTTCTCCTGGCACCAAAAAGGGTTGATTTTTAAAAAGTGGAAGCAACACCATTTTTAGACATGGAATTTCATCTGGAAACTCATCCTGGTGGCTGTTTTTGCATTTGGTTTCAAAAAAAAATTTGGCTTCAAGAAACATTTTGGTTCCTGGACAGCATTTTTCCTGACCGTGGAGTAAAGCCTTTTCTTCTCCTGGCACCAAAAAGGCTCGATTTTTAAAAAGTGGAAGCAACACCATTTTTAGACATGGAATTTCATCGGGAAACTCATGCTGGGGTCCGTTTTTGCATTTGGTTGAAAAAAACAAATTGGCTTCAAAAAACTTTTTTTTCCTGGGCAGCATTTTTCTGACCGCGGAGTAAAGCCTTTTCTTCTCCTGGCACCAAAAAGGCTTGATTTTTAAAAAGTGGAAGCAACACCATTTTTAGACATGGAATTTCATCTGGAAACTCATCCTGGTGGCTGTTTTTGCATTTGGTTTCAAAAAAAAATTTGGCTTCAAGAAACATTTTGGTTCCTGGACAGCATTTTTCCTGACCGTGGAGTAAAGCCTTTTCTTCTCCTGGCACCAAAAGGCTAGATTTTTAAAAAGTTGAAGCAACACCATTTTTAGATATGGAATTTCATCCTGAAACTCATCCAGGTGTCCGTTTTTGCATTTGGTTTCCAAAAAAAAATTTGGCTTCAAAAAATATTTTGGTTCCTGGACAGCATTTTTCCTGACCGTGGAGTAAAGCCTTTTCTTCTCCTGGCACCAAAAAGGCTTGATTTTTAAAAAGTTGAAGCAACACCAGTTTTAGACATGGAATTTCATTGGGAAACTCATCCTGGTGTCTGTTTTTGCATTTGGTTTAAAGAAACAAATTTTGGCTTCAAAAAACATTTTGGTTCCTGGACAGCATTTTTCCTGACCGTGGAGTAAAGCCTTTTCTTCTCCTGGCACCAAAAAGGCTTGATTTTTAAAAAGTTGAAGCAACACCAGTTTTAGACATGGAATTTCATCGGGAAACTCATCCTGGTGTCTGTTTTTGCATTTGGTTTCAAGAAACAAATTTTGGCTTCAAAAAACATTTTGGTTCCTGGACAGCATTTTTCCTGACCGTGGAGTAAAGCCTTTTCTTCTCCTGGCACCAAAAAGGCTTGATTTTTAAAAAGTTGAAGCAACACCATTTTTAGACATGGAATTTCATCCTGAAACTCATCCTGGTGTCCGTTTTTGCATTTGGTTTCAAGAAACAAATTTTGGCTTCAAAAAACATTTTGGTTCCTGGACAGCAGTTTTCCTGACCGTGGAGTAAAGCCTTTTCTTCTCCTGGCACCAAAAAGGGTTGATTTTTAAAAAGTGGAAGCAACACCATTTTTAGACATGGAATTTCATCTGGAAACTCATCCTGGTGGCTGTTTTTGCATTTGGTTTCAAAAAAAAATTTGGCTTCAAGAAACATTTTGGTTCCTGGACAGCATTTTTCCTGACCGTGGAGTAAAGCCTTTTCTTCTCCTGGCACCAAAAAGGCTTGATTTTTAAAAAGTGGAAGCAACACCATTTTTAGACATGGAATTTCATCGGGAAACTCATCCTGGTGTCCGTTTTTGCATTTGGTTTCAAAAAAAAAATTTGGCTTCAAGAAACATTTTGGTTCCTGGGCAGGATTTTTCCTGACCGTGGAGTAAAGCCTTTTCTTCTCCTGGCACCAAAAAGGCTTGATTTTTAAAAAGTGGAAGCAACACCATTTTTAGACATGGAATTTCATCGGGAAACTCATGCTGGGGTCCGTTTTTGCATTTGGTTTAAAAAAACAAATTGGCTTCAAAAAACTTTTTTTTCCTGGGCAGCATTTTTCTGACCGCGGAGTAAAGCCTTTTCTTCTCCTGGCACCAAAAAGGCTTGATTTTTAAAAAGTGGAAGCAACACCATTTTTAGACATGGAATTTCATCTGGAAACTCATCCTGGTGGCTGTTTTTGCATTTGGTTTCAAAAAAAAATTTGGCTTCAAAAAATATTTTGGTTCCTGGACAGCATTTTTCCTGACCGTGGAGTAAAGCCTTTTCTTCTCCTGGCACCAAAAAGGCTTGATTTTTAAAAAGTTGAAGCAACACCAGTTTTAGACATGGAATTTCATTGGGAAACTCATCCTGGTGTCTGTTTTTGCATTTGGTTTAAAGAAACAAATTTTGGCTTCAAAAAACATTTTGGTTCCTGGACAGCATTTTTCCTGACCGTGGAGTAAAGCCTTTTCTTCTCCTGGCACCAAAAAGGCTTGATTTTTAAAAAGTTGAAGCAACACCAGTTTTAGACATGGAATTTCATCGGGAAAGTCATCCTGGTGTCTGTTTTTGCATTTGGTTTCAAGAAACAAATTTTGGCTTCAAAAAACATTTTGGTTCCTGGACAGCATTTTTCCTGACCGTGGAGTAAAGCCTTTTCTTCTCCTGGCACCAAAAAGGCTTGATTTTTAAAAAGTGGAAGCAACACCATTTTTAGACATGGAATTTCATCTGGAAACTCAACCTGGTGGCTGTTTTTGCATTTGGTTTCAAAAAAAAATTTGGCTTCAAGAAACATTTTGGTTCCTGGACAGCATTTTTCCTGACCGTGGAGTAAAGCCTTTTCTTCTCCTGGCACCAAAAGGCTAGATTTTTAAAAAGTTGAAGCAACACCATTTTTAGACATGGAATTTCATCCTGAAACTCATCCTGGTGTCCGTTTTTGCATTTGGTTTCAAAAAAAAAATTTGGCTTCAAAAAACATTTTGGTTCCTGGAGAGCATTTTTCCTGACCGTGGAGTAAAGCCTTTTCTTCTCCTGGCACCAAAAAGGCTTGATTTTTAAAAAGTGGAAGCAACACCATTTTTAGACATGGAATTTCATCGGGAAACTCATCCTGGTGTCTGTTTTTGCATTTGGTTTAAAGAAACAAATTTTGCCTTCAAAAAACATTTTGGTTCCTGGACAGCATTTTTCCTGACCGTGGAGTAAAGCCTTTTCTTCTCCTGGCACCAAAAAGGCTTGATTTTTAAAAAGTGGAAGCAACACCATTTTTAGACATGGAATTTCATCGGGAAACTCATCCTGGTGTCTGTTTTTGCATTTGGTTTCAAAAAAAAAATTTGGCTTCAAAAAACTTTTTTTTCCTGGGCAGCATTTTTCTGACCGCGGAGTAAAGCCTTTTCTTCTCCTGGCACCAAAAAGGCTTGATTTTTAAAAAGTGGAAGCAACACCATTTTTAGACATGGAATTTCATCCGGAAACTCATCCTGGTGGCCGTTTTTGCATTTGGTTTCAAGAAACAAATTTTGGCTTCAAAAAACATTTTGGTTCCTGGACAGCAGTTTTCCTGACCGTGGAGTAAAGCCTTTTCTTCTCCTGGCACCAAAAAGGGTTGATTTTTAAAAAGTGGAAGCAACACCATTTTTAGACATGGAATTTCATCTGGAAACTCATCCTGGTGGCTGTTTTTGCATTTGGTTTCAAAAAAAAATTTGGCTTCAAGAAACATTTTGGTTCCTGGACAGCATTTTTCCTGACCGTGGAGTAAAGCCTTTTCTTCTCCTGGCACCAAAAAGGCTTGATTTTTAAAAAGTGGAAGCAACACCATTTTTAGACATGGAATTTCATCGGGAAAATCATCCTGGTGTCCGTTTTTGCATTTGGTTTAAAGAAACTAATTTTGGCTTCAAAAAACATTTTGGTTCCTGGACAGCATTTTTCCTGACCGTGGAGTAAAGCCTTTTCTTCTCCTGGCACCAAAAAGGCTTGATTTTTAAAAAGTGGAAGCAACACCATTTTTAGACATGGAATTTCATCGGGAAACTCAACCTGGTGGCTGTTTTTGCATTTGGTTTCAAAAAAAAATTTGGCTTCAAGAAACATTTTGGTTCCTGGACAGCATTTTTCCTGACCGTGGAGTAAAGCCTTTTCTTCTCCTGGCACCAAAAAGGCTTGATTTTTAAAAAGTTGAAGCAACACCAGTTTTAGACATGGAATTTCATCGGGAAACTCATCCTGGTGTCTGTTTTTGCATTTGGTTTCAAGAAACAAATTTTGGCTTCAAAAAACATTTTGGTTCCTGGACAGCATTTTTCCTGACCGTGGAGTAAAGCCTTTTCTTCTCCTGGCACCAAAAAGGCTTGATTTTTAAAAAGTGGGAGCAACACCATTTTTAGACATGGAATTTCATCCCGAAACTCATCCTGGTGTCCGTTTT
Organism: Pituophis catenifer annectens; assembly: GCF_029215685.1. Taxonomy (NCBI): domain Eukaryota; kingdom Metazoa; phylum Chordata; class Lepidosauria; order Squamata; family Colubridae; genus Pituophis; species Pituophis catenifer. The sequence continues at coordinate 6,655,648 of NW_027256897.1, read as the reverse complement.
TGCATTTGGTTTCAAGAAACAAATTTTGGCTTCAAAAAACATTTTGGTTCCTGGACAGCAGTTTTCCTGACCGTGGAGTAAAGCCTTTTCTTCTCCTGGCACCAAAAGGCTAGATTTTTAAAAAGTTGAAGCAACACCATTTTTAGACATGGAATTTCATCCTGAAACTCATCCAGGTGTCCGTTTTTGCATTTGGTTTCAAAAAAAAAATTTGGCTTCAAAAAACATTTTGGTTCCTGGGCAGGATTTTTCCTGACCGTGGAGTAAAGCCTTTTCTTCTCCTGGCACCAAAAAGGCTTGATTTTTAAAAAGTGGAAGCAACACCATTTTTAGACATGGAATTTCATACCGAAACTCATGCTGGGGTCCGTTTTTGCATTTGGTTTAAAAAAACAAATTGGCTTCAAAAAACTTTTTTTTCCTGGGCAGCATTTTTCTGACCGCGGAGTCACGCGTTTTCTTCCCCAGGCACCAAAAAGGCTTGATTTTTAAAAAGTGGAAGCAACACCATTTTTAGACATGGAATTTCATCCCAAAACTCATGCTGGGGTCCGTTTTTGCATTTGGTTTAAAAAAACAAATTGGCTTCAAAAAACATTTTTTTCCTGGGCAGCATTTTTCCTGACCGCGGAGTCACGCGTTTTCTTCCCCAGACACCAGAAAGGCTCGATTTTTAAAAAGTGGAAGCAACACCATTTTTAGACATGGAATTTCATCCTGAAACTCATTTGGTTTAAAAAAACCAATTTGGCTTCTAAAAACAAGGGACTCGAAAGAGTCTTTTCCAGCACCAGAGTTCAAAGTCGTCCATTCTTTGGCACTCAGCCTTCCTTCCGGTCTAACTTTCACAGCCATCCATTCCCAGCAACTGGGAAAACCATCGCCTTAACTATACACACTTTTGTTGGCAGGGTGATGTCTCTGCTTTTTAGTACGATGTCTAGATTTGCCATAGCTTTCCTCCCAGGAGCAAGCGTCTTTTAATTTCTTGGCTGCAGTCCCCATTTGCGGTGATCTTGGAATCCAGGGAAATAAAATCTGTCACTACCTCCATTTCTTCCCCATAATTTGATAGGGCCATATGCCATGATTTTAGTTTTCTTAACATTGAGTTTGAAGCCAACTTTTGCACTCTCCTTCTTCACCCGCATCAAGGTCTCTTCACTAGAGTGTTAGCATGTGCATATCTGAAGTTGTTGATATTTGTCCCGGCAATCATAATTGCAACTTTTGATTCATCTAGCCCCGCCTTTCTCATGATCTTCTCTAACATAGGCAGTGTTAGGGTTTGGGGTTTCGGTGGGTTCGGGTTCCGGTTTGGGTTTGAGTTTGGGTTCAGGGTTAGGGTTGGGGTCAGGGGAAAGGTCAAAGGTTGGAGTTGGGGTCAATGGTCAGGGTCAAAGGTCAAAGGCCAGGGTCAAAGGTCAAAGGTCATGGCCAAGGTCAAAGGTCAGGCCAAAGGTCAACAGTCAAAGGTCAGGGGCTAGGGTTAGGGTTTGTCACAGCTGCCCTATTCATACCGTTTGTCAATACCGAACCCCTGTGCGTTTACAGTATGAAGGTCAGGTCAAAGGCCAAGGTCAAACGTCAAGTTCAAGGTCAAAGGTCAGGGCAAAGATCAAAGGTCATGGCCAAGATCAAAGGTCACGACAAAGGTCAAAGGTCAAAGGTCAAAGGTCACGGCCAAGGTCAAAGGTCATGCCAAAGGTCAAAGGTCATGCCAAAGGTCAAAGGTCAAAGGTCACGCCCAAGGTCAAAGGTCAAAGGTCATGCCCAAGGTCAAAGGTCAAAGGTCAAAGGTCAAAGGTCAAAGGTCAAAGGTCAAAGGTCAAAGGTCACACCCAAGGTTAAAGGTCAAAGGTTAAAGGTCAAAGGTCATGCCCAAGGTCAAATGTCGAAGGTCAAAGGTCAAAGGTCATGCCCAAGGTCAAAGGTCAAAGGTCAAAGGTCATGCCCAAGGTCAAAGGTCAAAGGTCAAAGGTCAAAGGTCATGCCCAAGGTCAAAGGTCAAAGGTCACGCCCAAGGTCAAAGATCGAAGGTCAAAGGTCATGCCCAAGATCAAAGGTCAAAGGTCATGCCCAAGGTCAAAGGTCAAAGGTCAAAGGTCAAAGGTCACGCCCAAGGTCAAAGGTCACGCCCAAGGTCAAAGGTCATGCCCAAGGTCAAAGGTCAAGGTCAAGGTCAAAGGTCAAAGGTCATGCTCAAGGTCAAAGGTCAAAGGTCATGCCCAAGGTCAAAGGTCAAAGGTCAGGGTCAGGGTCAAAGGTCAAAGGTCATGCCCAAGGTCAAAGGTCGAAGGTCAAAGGTCATGGCCAAGGTCAAAGGTCAAAGGTCGTGCCCAAGGTCAAAGGTCATGCCCAAGGTCAAAGGTCAAAGGTCATGCCCAAGGTCAAAGGTCGAAGGTCATGCCCAAGGTCAAAGGTCAAAGGTCATGCCCAAGGTCAAAGGTCATGGCCAAGGTCAAAGGTCAGGGGTCAGGGTCAAGGGTCAGGGTTATGGTTAGGGTTTGTCACAGCTGCCCTATTCATACCGTTTGTCAATACCGAACCCCTGTGCGTTTACAGTATGAAGGTCAGGTCAAATGCCAAGGTCAAAAGTCAAGTTCAAGGTCAAAGGTCAGGGGCCAAAGATCAAAGGTCGGGGTCAAAGGTCAAAGGTCACAGCCAAGGTCAAAGGTCAAAGGTTGTGGCCAGGGTCAAAGGTCAGGGGTCAGGGTCAAAGGTCAGGGGTCAGGGTCAAAGGTCAGGGTCAGGGTTAAAGGTCAGGGGTTAGGGTTAGGGTTTGTTCCAGCTGCCCTATTCATACCGTTTGTCAATACCGAAGCCGTTTGCGTTTACAGTATGAACGCAGGCACCGTGGCCAGGCCCAAGGTCAAAGGTCAGGTCAAAGGTCAAAGGTCAGGGGGTCAATGGTCAAAGGTCAGGGGTCAGGGTCAGGGGTTAGGGTTAGGGTTTGTCACAGCTGCCCTATTCATACCGTTTGTCAATACCGAAGCCCTGTGCGTTTACAGTATGGTCAGGTCAAAGGCCAAGGTCAAAAGTCAAGTTAAAGGTCAAAGGTCAGGGGCCAAAGGTCAAAGGTCGGCATTTTTCCTGACCGCAGAGTAAAGCCTTTTCTTCTCCTGGCACCAAAAGGCTTGATTTTTAAAAAGTTGAAGCAACACCATTTTTAGACATGGAATTTCATCGGGAAACTCATCCTGGTGTCCGTTTTTGCATTTGGTTTAAAGAAACTAATTTTTGCTTCAAAAAACATTTTGGTTCCTGGACAGCATTTTTCCTGACCGTGGAGTAAAGCCTTTTCTTCTCCTGGCACCAAAAAGGCTTGATTTTTAAAAAGTTGAAGCAACACCATTTTTAGACATGGAATTTCATCGGGAAACTCATCCTGGTGTCCGTTTTTGCATTTGGTTTAAAGAAACTAATTTTTGCTTCAAAAAACATTTTGGTTCCTGGGCAGGATTTTTCCTGACCGTGGAGTAAAACCTTTTCTTCTCCTGGCACCAAAAAGGCTTGATTTTTAAAAAGTGGAAGCAACACCATTTTTAGACATGGAATTTCATCGGGAAACTCATGCTGGGGTCCGTTTTTGCATTTGGTTTAAAAAAACAAATTGGCTTCAAAAAACTTTTTTTTCCTGGGCAGCATTTTTCTGACCGCGGAGTAAAGCCTTTTCTTCTCCTGGCACCAAAAAGGCTTGATTTTTAAAAAGTTGAAGCAACACCATTTTTAGACATGGAATTTCATCCTGAAACTCATCCTGGTGTCCGTTTTTGCATTTGGTTTCAAGAAACAAATTTTGGCTTCAAAAAACATTTTGGTTCCTGGACAGCAGTTTTCCTGACCGTGGAGTAAAGCCTTTTCTTCTCCTGGCACCAAAAAGGGTTGATTTTTAAAAAGTGGAAGCAACACCATTTTTAGACATGGAATTTCATCTGGAAACTCATCCTGGTGGCTGTTTTTGCATTTGGTTTCAAAAAAAAATTTGGCTTCAAGAAACATTTTGGTTCCTGGACAGCATTTTTCCTGACCGTGGAGTAAAGCCTTTTCTTCTCCTGGCACCAAAAAGGCTTGATTTTTAAAAAGTTGAAGCAACACCATTTTTAGACATGGAATTTCATCCTGAAACTCATCCTGGTGTCCGTTTTTGCATTTGGTTTCAAGAAACAAATTTTGGCTTCAAAAAACATTTTGGTTCCTGGACAGCAGTTTTCCTGACCGTGGAGTAAAGCCTTTTCTTCTCCTGGCACCAAAAAGGGTTGATTTTTAAAAAGTGGAAGCAACACCATTTTTAGACATGGAATTTCATCTGGAAACTCATCCTGGTGGCTGTTTTTGCATTTGGTTTCAAAAAAAAATTTGGCTTCAAGAAACATTTTGGTTCCTGGACAGCATTTTTCCTGACCGTGGAGTAAAGCCTTTTCTTCTCCTGGCACCAAAAGGCTAGATTTTTAAAAAGTTGAAGCAACACCATTTTTAGACATGGAATTTCATCCTGAAACTCATCCAGGTGTCCGTTTTTGCATTTGGTTTCAAAAAAAAAATTTGGCTTCAAAAAACATTTTGGTTCCTGGGCAGGATTTTTCCTGACCGTGGAGTAAAGCCTTTTCTTCTCCTGGCACCAAAAAGGGTTGATTTTTAAAAAGTGGAAGCAACACCATTTTTAGACATGGAATTTCATCTGGAAACTCATCCTGGTGGCTGTTTTTGCATTTGGTTTCAAAAAAAAATTTGGCTTCAAGAAACATTTTGGTTCCTGGACAGCATTTTTCCTGACCGTGGAGTAAAGCCTTTTCTTCTCCTGGCACCAAAAAGGCTTGATTTTTAAAAAGTTGAAGCAACACCATTTTTAGACATGGAATTTCATCCTGAAACTCATCCAGGTGTCCGTTTTTGCATTTGGTTTCAAAAAAAAAATTTGGCTTCAAAAAACATTTTGGTTCCTGGGCAGGATTTTTCCTGACCGTGGAGTAAAGCCTTTTCTTCTCCTGGCACCAAAAAGGCTTGATTTTTAAAAAGTGGAAGCAACACCATTTTTAGACATGGAATTTCATCTGGAAACTCAACCTGGTGGCTGTTTTTGCATTTGGTTTCAAAAAAAAATTTGGCTTCAAGAAACATTTTGGTTCCTGGACAGCATTTTTCCTGACCGTGGAGTAAAGCCTTTTCTTCTCCTGGCACCAAAAGGCTAGATTTTTAAAAAGTTGAAGCAACACCATTTTTAGATATGGAATTTCATCCTGAAACTCATCCAGGTGTCCGTTTTTGCATTTGGTTTCAAAAAAAAAATTTGGCTTCAAAAAACATTTTGGTTCCTGGGCAGGATTTTTCCTGACCGTGGAGTAAAGCCTTTTCTTCTCCTGGCACCAAAAAGGCTTGATTTTTAAAAAGTGGAAGCAACACCATTTTTAAACATGGAATTTCATCGGGAAACTCATCCTGGTGGCTGTTTTTGCATTTGGTTTCAAAAAAAAAATTTGGCTTCAAGAAACATTTTGGTTCCTGGGCAGGATTTTTCCTGACCGTGGAGTAAAGCCTTTTCTTCTCCTGGCACCAAAAAGGCTTGATTTTTAAAAAGTGGAAGCAACACCATTTTTAGACATGGAATTTCATCCTGAAACTCATCCTGGTGTCCGTTTTTGCATTTGGTTTCAAAAAAAAAATTTGGCTTCAAAAAACATTTTGGTTCCTGGAGAGCATTTTTCCTGACCGTGGAGTAAAGCCTTTTCTTCTCCTGGCACCAAAAAGGCTTGATTTTTAAAAAGTGGAAGCAACACCATTTTTAGACATGGAATTTCATCGGGAAACTCATCCAGGTGTCCGTTTTTGCATTTGGTTTAAAGAAACTAATTTTGCCTTCAAAAAACATTTTGGTTCCTGGACAGCATTTTTCCTGACCGTGGTGTAAAGCCTTTTCTTCTCCTGGCACCAAAAAGGCTTGATTTTTAAAAAGTGGAAGCAACACCATTTTTAGACATGGAATTTCATCGGGAAACTCATCCTGGTGTCCGTTTTTGCATTTGGTTTAAAGAAACTAATTTTGGCTTCAAAAAACATTTTGGTTCCTGGACAGCATTTTTCCTGACCGTGGAGTAAAGCCTTTCCTTCTCCTGGCACCAAAAAGGCTTGATTTTTAAAAAGTGGAAGCAACACCATTTTTAGACATGGAATTTCATCTGGAAACTCATCCTGGTGGCTGTTTTTGCATTTGGTTTCAAAAAAAAATTTGGCTTCAAGAAACATTTTGGTTCCTGGACAGCATTTTTCCTGACCGTGGAGTAAAGCCTTTTCTTCTCCTGGCACCAAAAAGGCTTGATTTTTAAAAAGTGGAAGCAACACCATTTTTAGACATGGAATTTCATCCTGAAACTCATCCTGGTGTCCGTTTTTGCATTTGGTTTCAAAAAAAAAATTTGGCTTCAAAAAACATTTTGGTTCCTGGAGAGCATTTTTCCTGACCGTGGAGTAAAGCCTTTTCTTCTCCTGGCACCAAAAAGGCTTGATTTTTAAAAAGTGGAAGCAACACCATTTTTAGACATGGAATTTCATCGGGAAACTCATCCTGGTGTCTGTTTTTGCATTTGGTTTAAAGAAACAAATTTTGCCTTCAAAAAACATTTTGGTTCCTGGACAGCATTTTTCCTGACCGTGGAGTAAAGCCTTTTCTTCTCCTGGCACCAAAAAGGCTTGATTTTTAAAAAGTGGAAGCAACACCATTTTTAGACATGGAATTTCATCGGGAAACTCATCCAGGTGTCCGTTTTTGCATTTGGTTTAAAGAAACTAATTTTGCCTTCAAAAAACATTTTGGTTCCTGGACAGCATTTTTCCTGACCGTGGTGTAAAGCCTTTTCTTCTCCTGGCACCAAAAAGGCTTGATTTTTAAAAAGTGGAAGCAACACCATTTTTAGACATGGAATTTCATCGGGAAACTCATCCTGGTGTCCGTTTTTGCATTTGGTTTAAAGAAACTAATTTTGGCTTCAAAAAACATTTTGGTTCCTGGACAGCATTTTTCCTGACCGTGGAGTAAAGCCTTTCCTTCTCCTGGCACCAAAAAGGCTTGATTTTTAAAAAGTGGAAGCAACACCATTTTTAGACATGGAATTTCATCTGGAAACTCATCCTGGTGGCTGTTTTTGCATTTGGTTTCAAAAAAAAATTTGGCTTCAAGAAACATTTTGGTTCCTGGACAGCATTTTTCCTGACCGTGGAGTAAAGCCTTTTCTTCTCCTGGCACCAAAAAGGCTTGATTTTTAAAAAGTGGAAGCAACACCATTTTTAGACATGGAATTTCATCGGGAAACTCATCCTGGTGTCCGTTTTTGCATTTGGTTTCAAAAAAAAAATTTGGCTTCAAAACACATTTTGGTTCCTGGACAGCATTTTTCCTGACCGTGGAGTAAAGCCTTTTCTTCTCCTGGCACCAAAAAGGCTTGATTTTTAAAAAGTGGAAGCAACACCATTTTTAGACATGGAATTTCATCGGGAAACTCATCCTGGTGTCTGTTTTTGCATTTGGTTTAAAGAAACAAATTTTGGGTTCAAAAAACATTTTGGTTCCTGGACAGCATTTTTCTTGACCATGGAGTAAAGCCTTTTCTTCTCCTGGCACCAAAAAGGCTTGATTTTTAAAAAGTTGAAGCAACACCATTTTTAGACATGGAATTTCATCCTGAAACTCATCCTGGTGTCCGTTTTTGCATTTGGTTTCAAGAAACAAATTTTGGCTTCAAAAAACATTTTGGTTCCTGGACAGCATTTTTCCTGACCGTGGAGTAAAGCCTTTTCTTCTCCTGGCACCAAAAAGGGTTGATTTTTAAAAAGTGGAAGCAACACCATTTTTAGACATGGAATTTCATCTGGAAACTCATCCTGGTGGCTGTTTTTGCATTTGGTTTCAAAAAAAAATTTGGCTTCAAGAAACATTTTGGTTCCTGGACAGCATTTTTCCTGACCGTGGAGTAAAGCCTTTTCTTCTCCTGGCACCAAAAGGCTAGATTTTTAAAAAGTTGAAGCAACACCATTTTTAGACATGGAATTTCATCCTGAAACTCATCCAGGTGTCCGTTTTTGCATTTGGTTTCAAAAAAAAAATTTGGCTTCAAAAAACATTTTGGTTCCTGGGCAGGATTTTTCCTGACCGTGGAGTAAAGCCTTTTCTTCTCCTGGCACCAAAAAGGCTTGATTTTTAAAAAGTGGAAGCAACACCATTTTTAGACATGGAATTTCATCGGGAAAATCATCCTGGTGTCCGTTTTTGCATTTGGTTTAAAGAAACTAATTTTGGCTTCAAAAAACATTTTGGTTCCTGGACAGCATTTTTCCTGACCGTGGAGTAAAGCCTTTTCTTCTCCTGGCACCAAAAAGGCTTGATTTTTAAAAAGTGGAAGCAACACCATTTTTAGACATGGAATTTCATCTGGAAACTCAACCTGGTGGCTGTTTTTGCATTTGGTTTCAAAAAAAAATTTGGCTTCAAGAAACATTTTGGTTCCTGGACAGCATTTTTCCTGACCGTGGAGTAAAGCCTTTTCTTCTCCTGGCACCAAAAGGCTAGATTTTTAAAAAGTTGAAGCAACACCATTTTTAGATATGGAATTTCATCCTGAAACTCATCCAGGTGTCCGTTTTTGCATTTGGTTTCAAAAAAAAAATTTGGCTTCAAAAAACATTTTGGTTCCTGGGCAGGATTTTTCCTGACCGTGGAGTAAAGCCTTTTCTTCTCCTGGCACCAAAAAGGCTTGATTTTTAAAAAGTGGAAGCAACACCATTTTTAGACATGGAATTTCATCGGGAAACTCATCCTGGTGTCTGTTTTTGCATTTGGTTTCAAAAAAAAAATTTGGCTTCAAGAAACATTTTGGTTCCTGGGCAGGATTTTTCCTGACCGTGGAGTAAAGCCTTTTCTTCTCCTGGCACCAAAAAGGCTTGATTTTTAAAAAGTGGAAGCAACACCATTTTTAGACATGGAATTTCATCCTGAAACTCATCCTGGTGTCCGTTTTTGCATTTGGTTTCAAAAAAAAAATTTGGCTTCAAAAAACATTTTGGTTCCTGGAGAGCATTTTTCCTGACCGTGGAGTAAAGCCTTTTCTTCTCCTGGCACCAAAAAGGCTTGATTTTTAAAAAGTGGGAGCAACACCATTTTTAGACATGGAATTTCATCCCAAAACTCATCCTGGTGTCCGTTTTTGCATTTGGTTTAAAGAAACTAATTTTGCCTTCAAAAAACATTTTGGTTCCTGGACAGCATTTTTCCTGACCGTGGAGTAAAGCCTTTTCTTCTCCTGGCACCAAAAGGCTAGATTTTTAAAAAGTTGAAGCAACACCATTTTTAGACATGGAATTTCATCCTGAAACTCATCCAGGTGTCCGTTTTTGCATTTGGTTTCAAAAAAAAAATTTGGCTTCAAAAAACATTTTGGTTCCTGGGCAGGATTTTTCCTGACCGTGGAGTAAAGCCTTTTCTTCTCCTGGCACCAAAAAGGCTTGATTTTTAAAAAGTGGAAGCAACACCATTTTTAGACATGGAATTTCATACCGAAACTCATGCTGGGGTCCGTTTTTGCATTTGGTTTAAAAAAACAAATTGGCTTCAAAAAACTTTTTTTTCCTGGGCAGCATTTTTCTGACCGCGGAGTCACGCGTTTTCTTCCCCAGGCACCAAAAAGGCTTGATTTTTAAAAAGTGGAAGCAACACCATTTTTAGACATGGAATTTCATCCCAAAACTCATGCTGGGGTCCGTTTTTGCATTTGGTTTAAAAAAACAAATTGGCTTCAAAAAACATTTTTTTCCTGGGCAGCATTTTTCCTGACCGCGGAGTCACGCGTTTTCTTCCCCAGACACCAGAAAGGCTCGATTTTTAAAAAGTGGAAGCAACACCATTTTTAGACATGGAATTTCATCCTGAAACTCATTTGGTTTAAAAAAACCAATTTGGCTTCTAAAAACAAGGGACTCGAAAGAGTCTTTTCCAGCACCAGAGTTCAAAGTCGTCCATTCTTTGGCACTCAGCCTTCCTTCCGGTCTAACTTTCACAGCCATCCATTCCCAGCAACTGGGAAAACCATCGCCTTAACTATACACACTTTTGTTGGCAGGGTGATGTCTCTGCTTTTTAGTACGATGTCTAGATTTGCCATAGCTTTCCTCCCAGGAGCAAGCGTCTTTTAATTTCTTGGCTGCAGTCCCCATTTGCGGTGATCTTGGAATCCAGGGAAATAAAATCTGTCACTACCTCCATTTCTTCCCCATAATTTGATAGGGCCATATGCCATGATTTTAGTTTTCTTAACATTGAGTTTGAAGCCAACTTTTGCACTCTCCTTCTTCACCCGCATCAAGGTCTCTTCACTAGAGTGTTAGCATGTGCATATCTGAAGTTGTTGATATTTGTCCCGGCAATCATAATTGCAACTTTTGATTCATCTAGCCCCGCCTTTCTCATGATCTTCTCTAACATAGGCAGTGTTAGGGTTTGGGGTTTCGGTGGGTTCGGGTTCCGGTTTGGGTTTGAGTTTGGGTTCAGGGTTAGGGTTGGGGTCAGGGGAAAGGTCAAAGGTTGGAGTTGGGGTCAATGGTCAGGGTCAAAGGTCAAAGGCCAGGGTCAAAGGTCAAAGGTCATGGCCAAGGTCAAAGGTCAGGCCAAAGGTCAACAGTCAAAGGTCAGGGGCTAGGGTTAGGGTTTGTCACAGCTGCCCTATTCATACCGTTTGTCAATACCGAACCCCTGTGCGTTTACAGTATGAAGGTCAGGTCAAAGGCCAAGGTCAAACGTCAAGTTCAAGGTCAAAGGTCAGGGCAAAGATCAAAGGTCATGGCCAAGATCAAAGGTCACGACAAAGGTCAAAGGTCAAAGGTCAAAGGTCACGGCCAAGGTCAAAGGTCATGCCAAAGGTCAAAGGTCATGCCAAAGGTCAAAGGTCAAAGGTCATGCCCAAGGTCAAAGGTCAAAGGTCAAAGGTCATGCCAAAGGTCAAAGGTCAAAGGTCAAAGGTCAAAGGTCAAAGGTCAAAGGTCACGACCAAGGTCAAAGGTCGTGCCCAAGGTCAAAGGTCAAGGTCAAAGGTCAAAGGTCAAAGGTCAAAGGTCATGCTCAAGGTCAAAGGTCAAAGGTCAGGCCCAAGGTCAAAGGTCAAAGGTCATGGCCAAGGTCAAAGGTCAAAGGTCATGCCCAAGGTCAAAGGTCATGCCCAAGGTCAAAGGTCAAAGGTCATGCCCAAGGTCAAAGGTCATGGCCAAGGTCAAAGGTCAAAGGTCAAAGGTCATGACCAAGGTCAAAGGTCAAAGGTCATGGCCAAGGTCAAAGGTCATGACCAAGGTCAAAGGTCAGGGGTCAGGGTCAAGGGTCAGGGTTATGGTTAGGGTTTGTCACAGCTGCCCTATTCATACCGTTTGTCAATACCGAACCCCTGTGCGTTTACAGTATGAAGGTCAGGTCAAATGCCAAGGTCAAAAGTCAAGTTCAAGGTCAAAGGTCAGGGGCCAAAGATCAAAGGTCGGGGTCAAAGGTCAAAGGTCACAGCCAAGGTCAAAGGTCAAAGGTTGTGGCCAGGGTCAAAGGTCAGGGGTCAGGGTCAAAGGTCAGGGGTCAGGGTTAAAGGTCAGGGGTCAGGGTTAAAGGTCAGGGGTTAGGGTTAGGGTTTGTTCCAGCTGCCCTATTCATACCGTTTGTCAATACCGAAGCCGTTTGCGTTTACAGTATGAACGCAGGCACCGTGGCCAGGGCCAAGGTCAAAGGTCAGGTCAAAGGTCAAAGGTCAGGGGGTCAATGGTCAAAGGTCAGGGGTCAGGGTCAGGGGTTAGGGTTAGGGTTTGTCACAGCTGCCCTATTCATACCGTTTGTCAATACCGAAGCCCTGTGCGTTTACAGTATGGTCAGGTCAAAGGCCAAGGTCAAAAGTCAAGTTAAAGGTCAAAGGTCAGGGGCCAAAGGTCAAAGGTCGGCATTTTTCCTGACCGCAGAGTAAAGCCTTTTCTTCTCCTGGCACCAAAAGGCTTGATTTTTAAAAAGTTGAAGCAACACCATTTTTAGACATGGAATTTCATCCTGAAACTCATCCAGGTGTCCGTTTTTGCATTTGGTTTCAAAAAAAAAATTTGGCTTCAAAAAACATTTTGGTTCCTGGGCAGGATTTTTCCTGACCGTGGAGTAAAGCCTTTTCTTCTCCTGGCACCAAAAAGGCTTGATTTTTAAAAAGTTGAAGCAACACCATTTTTAGACATGGAATTTCATCGGGAAACTCATCCTGGTGTCCGTTTTTGCATTTGGTTTAAAGAAACTAATTTTTGCTTCAAAAAACATTTTGGTTCCTGGACAGCATTTTTCCTGACCGTGGAGTAAAGCCTTTTCTTCTCCTGGCACCAAAAAGGCTTGATTTTTAAAAATTTGAAGCAACACCATTTTTAGACATGGAATTTCATCCTGAAACTCATCCAAGTGTCCGTTTTTGCATTTGGTTTCAAAAAAAAAATTTGGCTTCAAGAAATATTTTGGTTCCTGGAGAGCATTTTTCCTGACCGTGGAGTAAAGCCTTTTCTTCTCCTGGCACCAAAAAGGCTTGATTTTTAAAAAGTGGAAGCAACACCATTTTTAGACATGGAATTTCATCGGGAAACTCATCCTGGTGTCTGTTTTTGCATTTGGTTTAAAGAAACTAATTTTGGCTTCAAAAAACATTTTGGTTCCTGGACAGCATTTTTCCTGACCGTGGAGTAAAGCCTTTTCTTCTCCTGGCACCAAAAGGCTTGATTTTTAAAAAGTGGAAGCAACACCATTTTTAGACATGGAATTTCATCGGGAAACTCATCCTGGTGGCTGTTTTTGCATTTGGTTTCAAAAAAAAATTTGGCTTCAAGAAACATTTTGGTTCCTGGACAGCATTTTTCCTGACCGTGGAGTAAAGCCTTTTCTTCTCCTGGCACCAAAAGGCTAGATTTTAAAAAAGTTGAAGCAACACCATTTTTAGACATGGAATTTCATCCTGAAACTCATCCAGGTGTCCGTTTTTGCATTTGGTTTCAAAAAAAAAATTTGGCTTCAAAAAACATTTTTTTTCCTTGGCAGGATTTTTCCTGACCGTGGAGTAAAGCCTTTTCTTCTCCTGGCACCAAAAAGGCTTGATTTTTAAAAAGTGGAAGCAACACCATTTTTAGACATGGAATTTCATCGGGAAACTCATCCTGGTGTCCGTTTTTGCATTTGGTTTAAAGAAACTAATTTTGGCTTCAAAAAACATTTTGGTTCCTGGGCAGGATTTTTCCTGACCGTGGAGTAAAGCCTTTTCTTCTCCTGGCACCAAAAAGGCTTGATTTTTAAAAAGTGGAAGCAACACCATTTTTAGACATGGAATTTCATCCTGAAACTCATCCTGGTGTCCGTTTTTGCATTTGGTTTCAAGAAACAAATTTTGGCTTCAAAAAACATTTTGGTTCCTGGACAGCAGTTTTCCTGACCGTGGAGTAAAGCCTTTTCTTCTCCTGGCACCAAAAAGGGTTGATTTTTAAAAAGTGGAAGCAACACCATTTTTAGACATGGAATTTCATCTGGAAACTCATCCTGGTGGCTGTTTTTGCATTTGGTTTCAAAAAAAAATTTGGCTTCAAGAAACATTTTGGTTCCTGGACAGCATTTTTCCTGACCGTGGAGTAAAGCCTTTTCTTCTCCTGGCACCAAAAGGCTAGATTTTTAAAAAGTTGAAGCAACACCATTTTTAGACATGGAATTTCATCTGGAAACTCATCCTGGTGGCTGTTTTTGCATTTGGTTTCAAAAAAAAATTTGGCTTCAAGAAACATTTTGGTTCCTGGACAGCATTTTTCCTGACCGTGGAGTAAAGCCTTTTCTTCTCCTGGCACCAAAAAGGCTTGATTTTTAAAAAGTTGAAGCAACACCATTTTTAGACATGGAATTTCATCCTGAAACTCATCCAGGTGTCCGTTTTTGCATTTGGTTTCAAAAAAAAAATTTGGCTTCAAAAAACATTTTGGTTCCTGGGCAGGATTTTTCCTGACCGTGGAGTAAAGCCTTTTCTTCTCCTGGCACCAAAAAGGCTTGATTTTTAAAAAGTGGAAGCAACACCATTTTTAGACATGGAATTTCATCGGGAAACTCAACCTGGTGGCTGTTTTTGCATTTGGTTTCAAAAAAAAATTTGGCTTCAAGAAACATTTTGGTTCCTGGACAGCATTTTTCCTGACCGTGGAGTAAAGCCTTTTCTTCTCCTGGCACCAAAAAGGCTTGATTTTTAAAAAGTGGAAGCAACACCATTTTTAGACATGGAATTTCATCCTGAAACTCATCCAGGTGTCCGTTTTTGCATTTGGTTTCAAAAAAAAAATTTGGCTTCAAAAAACATTTTGGTTCCTGGGCAGGATTTTTCCTGACCGTGGAGTAAAGCCTTTTCTTCTCCTGGCACCAAAAAGGCTTGATTTTTAAAAAGTGGAAGCAACACCATTTTTAGACATGGAATTTCATCGGGAAACTCAACCTGGTGGCTGTTTTTGCATTTGGTTTCAAAAAAAAATTTGGCTTCAAGAAACATTTTGGTTCCTGGACAGCATTTTTCCTGACCGTGGAGTAAAGCCTTTTCTTCTCCTGGCACCAAAAAGGCTTGATTTTTAAAAAGTGGAAGCAACACCATTTTTAGACATGGAATTTCATCCTGAAACTCATCCTGGTGTCCGTTTTTGCATTTGGTTTCAAAAAAAAAATTTGGCTTCAAAAAACATTTTGGTTCCTGGAGAGCATTTTTCCTGACCGTGGAGTAAAGCCTTTTCTTCTCCTGGCACCAAAAAGGCTTGATTTTTAAAAAGTGGAAGCAACACCATTTTTAGACATGGAATTTCATCGGGAAACTCATCCTGGTGTCTGTTTTTGCATTTGGTTTAAAGAAACAAATTTTGCCTTCAAAAAACATTTTGGTTCCTGGACAGCATTTTTCCTGACCGTGGAGTAAAGCCTTTTCTTCTCCTGGCACCAAAAAGGCTTGATTTTTAAAAAGTGGAAGCAACACCATTTTTAGACATGGAATTTCATCGGGAAACTCATCCAGGTGTCCGTTTTTGCATTTGGTTTAAAGAAACTAATTTTGCCTTCAAAAAACATTTTGGTTCCTGGACAGCATTTTTCCTGACCGTGGTGTAAAGCCTTTTCTTCTCCTGGCACCAAAAAGGCTTGATTTTTAAAAAGTGGAAGCAACACCATTTTTAGACATGGAATTTCATCGGGAAACTCATCCTGGTGTCCGTTTTTGCATTTGGTTTAAAGAAACTAATTTTGGCTTCAAAAAACATTTTGGTTCCTGGACAGCAGTTTTCCTGACCGTGGAGTAAAGCCTTTTCTTCTCCTGGCACCAAAAAGGGTTGATTTTTAAAAAGTGGAAGCAACACCATTTTTAGACATGGAATTTCATCTGGAAACTCATCCTGGTGGCTGTTTTTGCATTTGGTTTCAAAAAAAAATTTGGCTTCAAGAAACATTTTGGTTCCTGGACAGCATTTTTCCTGACCGTGGAGTAAAGCCTTTTCTTCTCCTGGCACCAAAAGGCTAGATTTTTAAAAAGTTGAAGCAACACCATTTTTAGACATGGAATTTCATCCTGAAACTCATCCAGGTGTCCGTTTTTGCATTTGGTTTCAAAAAAAAAATTTGGCTTCAAAAAACATTTTGGTTCCTGGGCAGGATTTTTCCTGACCGTGGAGTAAAGCCTTTTCTTCTCCTGGCACCAAAAAGGGTTGATTTTTAAAAAGTGGAAGCAACACCATTTTTAGACATGGAATTTCATCTGGAAACTCATCCTGGTGGCTGTTTTTGCATTTGGTTTCAAAAAAAAATTTGGCTTCAAGAAACATTTTGGTTCCTGGACAGCATTTTTCCTGACCGTGGAGTAAAGCCTTTTCTTCTCCTGGCACCAAAAAGGCTTGATTTTTAAAAAGTTGAAGCAACACCATTTTTAGACATGGAATTTCATCCTGAAACTCATCAAGGTGTCCGTTTTTGCATTTGGTTTCAAAAAAAAAATTTGGCTTCAAAAAACATTTTGGTTCCTGGGCAGGATTTTTCCTGACCGTGGAGTAAAGCCTTTTCTTCTCCTGGCACCAAAAAGGCTTGATTTTTAAAAAGTGGAAGCAACACCGTTTTTAGACATGGAATTTCATCTGGAAACTCAACCTGGTGGCTGTTTTTGCATTTGGTTTCAAAAAAAAATTTGGCTTCAAGAAACATTTTGGTTCCTGGACAGCATTTTTCCTGACCGTGGAGTAAAGCCTTTTCTTCTCCTGGCACCAAAAGGCTAGATTTTTAAAAAGTTGAAGCAACACCATTTTTAGATATGGAATTTCATCCTGAAACTCATCCAGGTGTCCGTTTTTGCATTTGGTTTCAAAAAAAAAATTTGGCTTCAAAAAACATTTTGGTTCCTGGGCAGGATTTTTCCTGACCGTGGAGTAAAGCCTTTTCTTCTCCTGGCACCAAAAAGGCTTGATTTTTAAAAAGTGGAAGCAACACCATTTTTAGACATGGAATTTCATCGGGAAACTCATCCTGGTGGCTGTTTTTGCATTTGGTTTCAAAAAAAAAATTTGGCTTCAAGAAACATTTTGGTTCCTGGGCAGGATTTTTCCTGACCGTGGAGTAAAGCCTTTTCTTCTCCTGGCACCAAAAAGGCTTGATTTTTAAAAAGTGATAGCAACACCATTTTTAGACATGGAATTTCATCCTGAAACTCATCCTGGTGTCCGTTTTTGCATTTGGTTTCAAAAAAAAAATTTGGCTTCAAAAAACATTTTGGTTCCTGGAGAGCATTTTTCCTGACCGTGGAGTAAAGCCTTTTCTTCTCCTGGCACCAAAAAGGCTTGATTTTTAAAAAGTGGAAGCAACACCATTTTTAGACATGGAATTTCATCGGGAAACTCATCCTGGTGTCTGTTTTTGCATTTGGTTTAAAGAAACAAATTTTGCCTTCAAAAAACATTTTGGTTCCTGGACAGCATTTTTCCTGACCGTGGAGTAAAGCCTTTTCTTCTCCTGGCACCAAAAAGGCTTGATTTTTAAAAAGTGGAAGCAACACCATTTTTAGACATGGAATTTCATCGGGAAACTCATCCTGGTGGCTGTTTTTGCATTTGGTTTCAAAAAAAAATTTGGCTTCAAGAAACATTTTGGTTCCTGGACAGCATTTTTCCTGACCGTGGAGTAAAGCCTTTTCTTCTCCTGGCACCAAAAGGCTAGATTTTAAAAAAGTTGAAGCAACACCATTTTTAGACATGGAATTTCATCCTGAAACTCATCCAGGTGTCCGTTTTTGCATTTGGTTTCAAAAAAAAAATTTGGCTTCAAAAAACATTTTTTTTCCTTGGCAGGATTTTTCCTGACCGTGGAGTAAAGCCTTTTCTTCTCCTGGCACCAAAAAGGCTTGATTTTTAAAAAGTGGAAGCAACACCATTTTTAGACATGGAATTTCATCGGGAAACTCATCCTGGTGTCCGTTTTTGCATTTGGTTTAAAGAAACTAATTTTGGCTTCAAGAAACATTTTGGTTCCTGGGCAGGATTTTTCCTGACCGTGGAGTAAAGCCTTTTCTTCTCCTGGCACCAAAAAGGCTTGATTTTTAAAAAGTGGAAGCAACACCATTTTTAGACATGGAATTTCATCTGGAAACTCATCCTGGTGGCTGTTTTTGCATTTGGTTTCAAAAAAAATTTGGCTTCAAGAAACATTTTGGTTCCTGGACAGCATTTTTCCTGACCGTGGAGTAAAGCCTTTTCTTCTCCTGGCACCAAAAAGGCTTGATTTTTAAAAAGTGGAAGCAACACCATTTTTAGACATGGAATTTCATCGGGAAACTCATGCTGGGGTCCGTTTTTGCATTTGGTTTCAAAAAAAAAAATTATGCTTCAAAAAACATTTTGGTTCCTGGGCAGCATTTTTCCTGACCGCGGAGTAAAGCCTTTTCTTCTCCTGGCACCAAAAGGCTTGATTTTTAAAAAGTTGAAGCAACACCATTTTTAGACATGGAATTTCATTGGGAAACTCATCCTGGTGTACGTTTTTGAATTTGGTTTAAAGAATCAAATTTTGGCTTCAAAAAACATTTTGGTTCCTGGGCAGGATTTTTCTAGACCGTGGAGTATAGCCTTTTCTTCTCCTGGCACCAAAAAGGCTTGATTTTTAAAAAGTTGAAGCAACACCATTTTTAGACATGGAATTTCATCGGGAAACTCATCCTGGTGTCTGTTTTTGCATTTGGTTTAAAGAAACAAATTTTGGCTTCAAAAAACATTTTGGTTCCTGGGCAGGATTTTTCCTGACCGTGGAGTAAAGCGTTTTCTTCTCCTGGCATCAAAAAGGCTTGATTTTTAAAAAGTTGAAGCAGCACCATTTTTAGACATGGAATTTCATCAGGAAACTCATCCTCGTGTACGTTTTTGCATTTGGTTTAAAGAAACAAATTTTGGCTTCAAAAAACATTTTGGTTCCTGGTCAGGATTTTTCCTGACCGTGGAGTAAAGCGTTTTCTTCTCCTGGCATCAAAAAGGCTTGATTTTTAAAAAGTTGAAGCAGCACCATTTTTAGACATGGAATTTCATCAGGAAACTCATCCTCGTGTACGTTTTTGCATTTGGTTTCAAAAAAAAAAATTATGCTTCAAAAAACATTTTGGTTCCTGGGCAGCATTTTTCCTGACCGCGGAGTAAAGCCTTTTCTTCTCCTGGCACCAAAAAGGCTTGATTTTTTAAAAGTTGCAGCAACACCATTTTTAGACATGGAATTTCATCCTGAAACTCATCCTGGTGTCCGTTTTTGCATTTGGTTTCAAAAAAAAAATTATGCTTCAAAAAACATTTTGGTTCCTGGGCAGGATTTTTCCTGACCGTGGAGTAAAGCGTTTTCTTCTCCTGGCATCAAAAAGGCTTGATTTTGAAAAAGTTGAAGCAGCACCATTTTTAGACATGGAATTTCATCAGGAAACTCATCCTCGTGTACGTTTTTGCATTTGGTTTCAAAAAAAAAAATTATGCTTCAAAAAACATTTTGGTTCCTGGGCAGCATTTTTCCTGACCGCGGAGTAAAGCCTTTTCTTCTCCTGGCACCAAAAAGGCTTGATTTTTTAAAAGTTGAAGCAACACCATTTTTAGACATGGAATTTCATCCTGAAACTCATCCTGGTGTCCCTTTTTGCATTTGGTTTCAAAAAAAAATTTGGCTTCAAAACACATTTTGGTTCCTGGGCAGGATTTTTCCTGACCGTGGAGTAAAGCGTTTTCTTCTCCTGGCATCAAAAAGGCTTGATTTTTAAAAAGTTGAAGCAGCACCATTTTTAGACATGGAATTTCATCAGGAAACTCATCCTCGTGTACGTTTTTGCATTTGGTTTCAAAAAAAAAAATTATGCTTCAAAAAACATTTTGGTTCCTGGGCAGGATTTTTCCTGACCGTGGAGTAAAGCCTTTTCTTCTCCTGGCATCAAAAAGGCTTGATTTTTAAAAAGTTGAAGCAGCACCATTTTTAGACATGGAATTTCATCAGGAAACTCATCCTCGTGTACGTTTTTGCATTTGGTTTCAAAAAAAAAAATTATGCTTCAAAAAACATTTTGGTTCCTGGGCAGCATTTTTCCTGACCGCGGAGTAAAGCCTTTTCTTCTCCTGGCACCAAAAGGCTTGATTTTTAAAAAGTTGAAGCAACACCATTTTTAGACATGGAATTTCATCCTGAAACTCATCCAGGTGTCCGTTTTTGCATTTGGTTTCAAAAAAAAAATTTGGCTTCAAAAAACATTTTGGTTCCTGGACAGGATTTTTCCTGACCGTGGAGTAAAGCCTTTTCTTCTCCTGGCACCAAAAAGGCTTGATTTTTAAAAAGTGGAAGTAACACCATTTTTAGACATGGAATTTCGTCCCGAAACTCATCCTGGTGTCCGTTTTTGAATTTGGTTTAAAGAATCAAATTTTGGCTTCAAAAAACATTTTGGTTCCTGGGCAGGATTTTTCCTGACCGTGGAGTAAAGCGTTTTCTTCTCCTGGCATCAAAAAGCCTTGATTTTTAAAAAGTTGAAGCAGCACCATTTTTAGACATGGAATTTCATCAGGAAACTCATCCTCGTGTACATTTTTGCATTTGGTTTCAAAAAAAAAAATTATGCTTCAAAAAACATTTTGGTTCCTGGGCAGCATTTTTCCTGACCGCGGAGTAAAGCCTTTTCTTCTCCTGGCACCAAAAAGGCTTGATTTTTTAAAAGTTGCAGCAACACCATTTTTAGACATGGAATTTCATCCTGAAACTCATCCTGGTGTCCGTTTTTGCATTTGGTTTCAAAAAAAAAATTATGCTTCAAAAAACATTTTGGTTCCTGGGCAGGATTTTTCCTGACCGTGGAGTAAAGCGTTTTCTTCTCCTGGCATCAAAAAGGCTTGATTTTTAAAAAGTTGAAGCAGCACCATTTTTAGACATGGAATTTCATCAGGAAACTCATCCTCGTGTACGTTTTTGCATTTGGTTTCAAAAAAAAAAATTATGCTTCAAAAAACATTTTGGTTCCTGGGCAGCATTTTTCCTGACCGCGGAGTAAAGCCTTTTCTTCTCCTGGCACCAAAAAGGCTTGATTTTTTAAAAGTTGAAGCAACACCATTTTTAGACATGGAATTTCATCCTGAAACTCATCCTGGTGTCCCTTTTTGCATTTGGTTTCAAAAAAAAATTTGGCTTCAAAACACATTTTGGTTCCTGGGCAGGATTTTTCCTGACCGTGGAGTAAAGCGTTTTCTTCTCCTGGCATCAAAAAGGCTTGATTTTTAAAAAGTTGAAGCAGCACCATTTTTAGACATGGAATTTCATCAGGAAACTCATCCTCGTGTACGTTTTTGCATTTGGTTTCAAAAAAAAAAATTATGCTTCAAAAAACATTTTGGTTCCTGGGCAGCATTTTTCCTGACCGCGGAGTAAAGCCTTTTCTTCTCCTGGCACCAAAAGGCTTGATTTTTAAAAAGTTGAAGCAACACCATTTTTAGACATGGAATTTCATTGGGAAACTCATCCTGGTGTCTGTTTTTGCATTTGGTTTAAAGAAACAAATTTTGGCTTCAAAAAACATTTTGGTTCCTGGACAGGATTTTTCCTGACCGTGGAGTAAAGCCTTTTCTTCTCCTGGCACCAAAAAGGCTTGATTTTTAAAAAGTGGAAGTAACACCATTTTTAGACATGGAATTTCATCCCGAAACTCATCCTGGTGTCCGTTTTTGAATTTGGTTTAAAGAATCAAATTTTGGCTTAAAAAAACATTTTGGTTCCTGGGCAGGATTTTTCCTGACCGTGGAGTAAAGCCTTTTCTTCTCCTGGCACCAAAAAGGCTTGATTTTTAAAAAGTTGAAGCAACACCATTTTTAGACATGGAATTTCATCGGGAAACTCATCCTGGTGTCTGTTTTTGCATTTGGTTTAAAGAAACAAATTTTGGCTTCAAAAAACATTTTGGTTCCTGGACAGCATTTTTCCTGACCGTGGAGTAAAGCGTTTTCTTCTCCTGGCACCAAAAAGGCTTGATTTTTTAAAAGTTGAAGCAACACCATTTTTAGACATGGAATTTCATCGGGAAACTCATCCTGGTGTCTGTTTTTGCATTTGGTTTAAAGAAACAAATTTTGGCTTCAAAAAACATTTTGGTTCCTGGGCAGGATTTTTCCTGACCGTGGAGTAAAGCGTTTTCTTCTCCTGGCATCAAAAAGGCTTGATTTTTAAAAAGTTGAAGCAGCACCATTTTTAGACATGGAATTTCATCAGGAAACTCATCCTCGTGTACGTTTTTGCATTTGGTTTCAAAAAAAAAAATTATGCTTCAAAAAACATTTTGGTTCCTGGGCAGCATTTTTCCTGACCGCGGAGTAAAGCCTTTTCTTCTCCTGGCACCAAAAGGCTTGATTTTTAAAAAGTTGAAGCAACACCATTTTTAGACATGGAATTTCATTGGGAAACTCATCCTGGTGTCTGTTTTTGCATTTGGTTTAAAGAAACAAATTTTGGCTTCAAAAAACATTTTGGTTCCTGGACAGGATTTTTCCTGACCGTGGAGTAAAGCCTTTTCTTCTCCTGGCACCAAAAAGGCTTGATTTTTAAAAAGTGGAAGTAACACCATTTTTAGACATGGAATTTCATCGGGAAACTCATCCTGGTGTCTGTTTTTGCATTTGGTTTAAAGAAACAAATTTTGGCTTCAAAAAACATTTTGGTTCCTGGGCAGGATTTTTCCTGACCGTGGAGTAAAGCGTTTTCTTCTCCTGGCATCAAAAAGGCTTGATTTTTAAAAAGTTGAAGCAGCACCATTTTTAGACATGGAATTTCATCAGGAAACTCATCCTCGTGTACGTTTTTGCATTTGGTTTAAAGAAACAAATTTTGGCTTCAAAAAACATTTTGGTTCCTGGTCAGGATTTTTCCTGACCGTGGAGTAAAGCGTTTTCTTCTCCTGGCATCAAAAAGGCTTGATTTTTAAAAAGTTGAAGCAGCACCATTTTTAGACATGGAATTTCATCAGGAAACTCATCCTCGTGTACGTTTTTGCATTTGGTTTCAAAAAAAAAAATTATGCTTCAAAAAACATTTTGGTTCCTGGGCAGCATTTTTCCTGACCGCGGAGTAAAGCCTTTTCTTCTCCTGGCACCAAAAAGGCTTGATTTTTTAAAAGTTGCAGCAACACCATTTTTAGACATGGAATTTCATCCTGAAACTCATCCTGGTGTCCGTTTTTGCATTTGGTTTCAAAAAAAAAATTATGCTTCAAAAAACATTTTGGTTCCTGGGCAGGATTTTTCCTGACCGTGGAGTAAAGCGTTTTCTTCTCCTGGCATCAAAAAGGCTTGATTTTGAAAAAGTTGAAGCAGCACCATTTTTAGACATGGAATTTCATCAGGAAACTCATCCTCGTGTACGTTTTTGCATTTGGTTTCAAAAAAAAAAATTATGCTTCAAAAAACATTTTGGTTCCTTGGCAGCATTTTTCCTGACCGCGGAGTAAAGCCTTTTCTTCTCCTGGCACCAAAAAGGCTTGATTTTTTAAAAGTTGAAGCAACACCATTTTTAGACATGGAATTTCATCCTGAAACTCATCCTGGTGTCCCTTTTTGCATTTGGTTTCAAAAAAAAATTTGGCTTCAAAACACATTTTGGTTCCTGGGCAGGATTTTTCCTGACCGTGGAGTAAAGCGTTTTCTTCTCCTGGCATCAAAAAGGCTTGATTTTTAAAAAGTTGAAGCAGCACCATTTTTAGACATGGAATTTCATCAGGAAACTCATCCTCGTGTACGTTTTTGCATTTGGTTTCAAAAAAAAAAATTATGCTTCAAAAAACATTTTGGTTCCTGGGCAGCATTTTTCCTGACCGCGGAGTAAAGCCTTTTCTTCTCCTGGCACCAAAAGGCTTGATTTTTAAAAAGTGGAAGTAACACCATTTTTAGACATGGAATTTCGTCCCGAAACTCATCCTGGTGTCCGTTTTTGAATTTGGTTTAAAGAATCAAATTTTGGCTTCAAAAAACATTTTGGTTCCTGGACAGCATTTTTCCTGACCGTGGAGTAAAGCCTTTTCTTCTCCTGGCACCAAAAAGGCTTGATTTTTAAAAAGTTGAAGCAACACCATTTTTAGACATGGAATTTCATCGGGAAACTCATCCTGGTGTCTGTTTTTGCATTTGGTTTAAAGAAACAAATTTTGGCTTCAAAAAACATTTTGGTTCCTGGGCAGGATTTTTCCTGACCGTGGAGTAAAGCGTTTTCTACTCCTGGCATCAAAAAGGCTTGATTTTTAAAAAGTTGAAGCAGCACCATTTTTAGACATGGAATTTCATCAGGAAACTCATCCTCGTGTACGTTTTTGCATTTGGTTTCAAAAAAAAAAAATTATGCTTCAAAAAACATTTTGGTTCCTGGGAAGCATTTTTCCTGACCGCGGAGTAAAGCCTTTTCTTCTCCTGGCACCAAAAGGCTTGATTTTTAAAAAGTTGAAGCAACACCATTTTTAGACATGGAATTTCATCGGGAAACTCATCCTGGTGTCTGTTTTTGCATTTGGTTTAAAGAAACAAATTTTGGCTTCAAAAAACATTTTGGTTCCTGGACAGCATTTTTCCTGACCGTGGAGTAAAGCGTTTTCTTCTCCTGGCACCAAAAAGGCTTGATTTTTTAAAAGTTGAAGCAACACCATTTTTAGACATGGAATTTCATCGGGAAACTCATCCTGGTGTCTGTTTTTGCATTTGGTTTAAAGAAACAAATTTTGGCTTCAAAAAACATTTTGGTTCCTGGGCAGGATTTTTCCTGACCGTGGAGTAAAGCGTTTTCTTCTCCTGGCATCAAAAAGGCTTGATTTTTAAAAAGTTGAAGCAGCACCATTTTTAGACATGGAATTTCATCAGGAAACTCATCCTCGTGTACGTTTTTGCATTTGGTTTCAAAAAAAAAAATTATGCTTCAAAAAACATTTTGGTTCCTGGGCAGCATTTTTCCTGACCGCGGAGTAAAGCCTTTTCTTCTCCTGGCACCAAAAGGCTTGATTTTTAAAAAGTTGAAGCAACACCATTTTTAGACATGGAATTTCATTGGGAAACTCATCCTGGTGTACGTTTTTGAATTTGGTTTAAAGAATCAAATTTTGGCTTCAAAAAACATTTTGGTTCCTGGGCAGGATTTTTCTAGACCGTGGAGTATAGCCTTTTCTTCTCCTGGCACCAAAAAGGCTTGATTTTTAAAAAGTTGAAGCAACACCATTTTTAGACATGGAATTTCATCGGGAAACTCATCCTGGTGTCTGTTTTTGCATTTGGTTTAAAGAAACAAATTTTGGCTTCAAAAAACATTTTGGTTCCTGGGCAGGATTTTTCCTGACCGTGGAGTAAAGCGTTTTCTTCTCCTGGCATCAAAAAGGCTTGATTTTTAAAAAGTTGAAGCAGCACCATTTTTAGACATGGAATTTCATCAGGAAACTCATCCTCGTGTACGTTTTTGCATTTGGTTTAAAGAAACAAATTTTGGCTTCAAAAAACATTTTGGTTCCTGGTCAGGATTTTTCCTGACCGTGGAGTAAAGCGTTTTCTTCTCCTGGCATCAAAAAGGCTTGATTTTTAAAAAGTTGAAGCAGCACCATTTTTAGACATGGAATTTCATCAGGAAACTCATCCTCGTGTACGTTTTTGCATTTGGTTTCAAAAAAAAAAATTATGCTTCAAAAAACATTTTGGTTCCTGGGCAGCATTTTTCCTGACCGCGGAGTAAAGCCTTTTCTTCTCCTGGCACCAAAAAGGCTTGATTTTTTAAAAGTTGCAGCAACACCATTTTTAGACATGGAATTTCATCCTGAAACTCATCCTGGTGTCCGTTTTTGCATTTGGTTTCAAAAAAAAAATTATGCTTCAAAAAACATTTTGGTTCCTGGGCAGGATTTTTCCTGACCGTGGAGTAAAGCGTTTTCTTCTCCTGGCATCAAAAAGGCTTGATTTTGAAAAAGTTGAAGCAGCACCATTTTTAGACATGGAATTTCATCAGGAAACTCATCCTCGTGTACGTTTTTGCATTTGGTTTCAAAAAAAAAAATTATGCTTCAAAAAACATTTTGGTTCCTGGGCAGCATTTTTCCTGACCGCGGAGTAAAGCCTTTTCTTCTCCTGGCACCAAAAAGGCTTGATTTTTTAAAAGTTGAAGCAACACCATTTTTAGACATGGAATTTCATCCTGAAACTCATCCTGGTGTCCCTTTTTGCATTTGGTTTCAAAAAAAAATTTGGCTTCAAAACACATTTTGGTTCCTGGGCAGGATTTTTCCTGACCGTGGAGTAAAGCGTTTTCTTCTCCTGGCATCAAAAAGGCTTGATTTTTAAAAAGTTGAAGCAGCACCATTTTTAGACATGGAATTTCATCAGGAAACTCATCCTCGTGTACGTTTTTGCATTTGGTTTCAAAAAAAAAAATTATGCTTCAAAAAACATTTTTGTTCCTGGGCAGCATTTTTCCTGACCGCGGAGTAAAGCCTTTTCTTCTCCTGGCACCAAAAGGCTTGATTTTTAAAAAGTGGAAGTAACACCATTTTTAGACATGGAATTTCGTCCCGAAACTCATCCTGGTGTCCGTTTTTGAATTTGGTTTAAAGAATCAAATTTTGGCTTCAAAAAACATTTTGGTTCCTGGACAGCATTTTTCCTGACCGTGGAGTAAAGCCTTTTCTTCTCCTGGCACCAAAAAGGCTTGATTTTTAAAAAGTTGAAGCAACACCATTTTTAGACATGGAATTTCATCGGGAAACTCATCCTGGTGTCTGTTTTTGCATTTGGTTTAAAGAAACAAATTTTGGCTTCAAAAAACATTTTGGTTCCTGGACAGCATTTTTCCTGACCGTGGAGTAAAGCCTTTTCTTCTCCTGGCACCAAAAAGGCTTGATTTTTAAAAAGTTGAAGCAACACCATTTTTAGACATGGAATTTCATCGGGAAACTCATCCTGGTGTCTGTTTTTGCATTTGGTTTAAAGAAACAAATTTTGGCTTCAAAAAACATTTTGGTTCCTGGGCAGGATTTTTCCTGACCGTGGAGTAAAGCGTTTTCTTCTCCTGGCATCAAAAAGGCTTGATTTTTAAAAAGTTGAAGCAGCACCATTTTTAGACATGGAATTTCATCAGGAAACTCATCCTCGTGTACGTTTTTGCATTTGGTTTCAAAAAAAAAAATTATGCTTCAAAAAACATTTTGGTTCCTGGGCAGCATTTTTCCTGACCGCGGAGTAAAGCCTTTTCTTCTCCTGGCACCAAAAGGCTTGATTTTTAAAAAGTTGAAGCAGCACCATTTTTAGACATGGAATTTCATCGGGAAACTCATCCTCGTGTACGTTTTTGCATTTGGTTTCAAAAAAAAAAATTATGCTTCAAAAAACATTTTGGTTCCTGGGCAGCATTTTTCCTGACCGCGGAGTAAAGCCTTTTCTTCTCCTGGCACCAAAAGGCTTGATTTTTAAAAAGTTGAAGCAACACCATTTTTAGACATGGAATTTCATCGGGAAACTCATCCTGGTGTCTGTTTTTGCATTTGGTTTAAAGAAACAAATTTTGGCTTCAAAAAACATTTTGGTTCCTGGGCAGGATTTTTCCTGACCGTGGAGTAAAGCGTTTTCTTCTCCTGGCATCAAAAAGGCTTGATTTTTAAAAAGTTGAAGCAGCACCATTTTTAGACATGGAATTTCATCAGGAAACTCATCCTCGTGTACGTTTTTGCATTTGGTTTAAAGAAACAAATTTTGGCTTCAAAAAACATTTTGGTTCCTGGTCAGGATTTTTCCTGACCGTGGAGTAAAGCGTTTTCTTCTCCTGGCATCAAAAAGGCTTGATTTTTAAAAAGTTGAAGCAGCACCATTTTTAGACATGGAATTTCATCAGGAAACTCATCCTCGTGTACGTTTTTGCATTTGGTTTCAAAAAAAAAAATTATGCTTCAAAAAACATTTTGGTTCCTGGGCAGCATTTTTCCTGACCGCGGAGTAAAGCCTTTTCTTCTCCTGGCACCAAAAGGCTTGATTTTTAAAAAGTTGAAGCAACACCATTTTTAGACATGGAATTTCATTGGGAAACTCATCCTGGTGTCTGTTTTTGCATTTGGTTTAAAGAAACAAATTTTGGCTTCAAAAAACATTTTGGTTCCTGGACAGGATTTTTCCTGACCGTGGAGTAAAGCCTTTTCTTCTCCTGGCACCAAAAAGGCTTGATTTTTAAAAAGTGGAAGTAACACCATTTTTAGACATGGAATTTCATCCCGAAACTCATCCTGGTGTCCGTTTTTGAATTTGGTTTAAAGAATCAAATTTTGGCTTCAAAAAACATTTTGGTTCCTGGGCAGGATTTTTCTAGACCGTGGAGTATAGCCTTTTCTTCTCCTGGCACCAAAAAGGCTTGATTTTTAAAAAGTTGAAGCAACACCATTTTTAGACATGGAATTTCATCGGGAAACTCATCCTGGTGTCTGTTTTTGCATTTGGTTTAAAGAAACAAATTTTGGCTTCAAAAAACATTTTGGTTCCTGGGCAGGATTTTTCCTGACCGTGGAGTAAAGCGTTTTCTTCTCCTGGCATCAAAAAGGCTTGATTTTTAAAAAGTTGAAGCAGCACCATTTTTAGACATGGAATTTCATCAGGAAACTCATCCTCGTGTACGTTTTTGCATTTGGTTTAAAGAAACAAATTTTGGCTTCAAAAAACATTTTGGTTCCTGGTCAGGATTTTTCCTGACCGTGGAGTAAAGCGTTTTCTTCTCCTGGCATCAAAAAGGCTTGATTTTTAAAAAGTTGAAGCAGCACCATTTTTAGACATGGAATTTCATCAGGAAACTCATCCTCGTGTACGTTTTTGCATTTGGTTTCAAAAAAAAAAATTATGCTTCAAAAAACATTTTGGTTCCTGGGCAGCATTTTTCCTGACCGCGGAGTAAAGCCTTTTCTTCTCCTGGCACCAAAAGGCTTGATTTTTAAAAAGTGGAAGTAACACCATTTTTAGACATGGAATTTCGTCCCGAAACTCATCCTGGTGTCCGTTTTTGAATTTGGTTTAAAGAATCAAATTTTGGCTTCAAAAAACATTTTGGTTCCTGGACAGCATTTTTCCTGACCGTGGAGTAAAGCCTTTTCTTCTCCTGGCACCAAAAAGGCTTGATTTTTAAAAAGTTGAAGCAACACCATTTTTAGACATGGAATTTCATCGGGAAACTCATCCTGGTGTCTGTTTTTGCATTTGGTTTAAAGAAACAAATTTTGGCTTCAAAAAACATTTTGGTTCCTGGACAGCATTTTTCCTGACCGTGGAGTAAAGCCTTTTCTTCTCCTGGCACCAAAAAGGCTTGATTTTTAAAAAGTTGAAGCAACACCATTTTTAGACATGGAATTTCATCGGGAAACTCATCCTGGTGTCTGTTTTTGCATTTGGTTTAAAGAAACAAATTTTGGCTTCAAAAAACATTTTGGTTCCTGGGCAGGATTTTTCCTGACCGTGGAGTAAAGCGTTTTCTTCTCCTGGCATCAAAAAGGCTTGATTTTTAAAAAGTTGAAGCAGCACCATTTTTAGACATGGAATTTCATCAGGAAACTCATCCTCGTGTACGTTTTTGCATTTGGTTTCAAAAAAAAAAATTATGCTTCAAAAAACATTTTGGTTCCTGGGCAGCATTTTTCCTGACCGCGGAGTAAAGCCTTTTCTTCTCCTGGCACCAAAAGGCTTGATTTTTAAAAAGTTGAAGCAACACCATTTTTAGACATGGAATTTCATTGGGAAACTCATCCTGGTGTCTGTTTTTGCATTTGGTTTAAAGAAACAAATTTTGGCTTCAAAAAACATTTTGGTTCCTGGACAGCATTTTTCCTGACCGTGGAGTAAAGCCTTTTCTTCTCCTGGCACCAAAAAGGCTTGATTTTTTAAAAGTTGAAGCAACACCATTTTTAGACATGGAATTTCATCGGGAAACTCATCCTGGTGTCTGTTTTTGCATTTGGTTTAAAGAAACAAATTTTGGCTTCAAAAAACATTTTGGTTCCTGGGCAGGATTTTTCCTGACCGTGGAGTAAAGCGTTTTCTTCTCCTGGCATCAAAAAGGCTTGATTTTTAAAAAGTTGAAGCAACACCATTTTTAGACATGGAATTTCATCAGGAAACTCATCCTCGTGTACGTTTTTGCATTTGGTTTCAAAAAAAAAAATTATGCTTCAAAAAACATTTTGGTTCCTGGGCAGCATTTTTCCTGACCGCGGAGTAAAGCCTTTTCTTCTCCTGGCACCAAAAAGGCTTGATTTTTTAAAAGTTGCAGCAACACCATTTTTAGACATGGAATTTCATCCTGAAACTCATCCTGGTGTCCGTTTTTGCATTTGGTTTCAAAAAAAAAATTATGCTTCAAAAAACATTTTGGTTCCTGGGCAGGATTTTTCCTGACCGTGGAGTAAAGCGTTTTCTTCTCCTGGCATCAAAAAGGCTTGATTTTGAAAAAGTTGAAGCAGCACCATTTTTAGACATGGAATTTCATCAGGAAACTCATCCTCGTGTACGTTTTTGCATTTGGTTTCAAAAAAAAAAATTATGCTTCAAAAAACATTTTGGTTCCTGGGCAGCATTTTTCCTGACCGCGGAGTAAAGCCTTTTCTTCTCCTGGCACCAAAAAGGCTTGATTTTTTAAAAGTTGAAGCAACACCATTTTTAGACATGGAATTTCATCCTGAAACTCATCCTGGTGTCCCTTTTTGCATTTGGTTTCAAAAAAAAATTTGGCTTCAAAACACATTTTGGTTCCTGGGCAGGATTTTTCCTGACCGTGGAGTAAAGCGTTTTCTTCTCCTGGCATCAAAAAGGCTTGATTTTTAAAAAGTTGAAGCAGAACCATTTTTAGACATGGAATTTCATCAGGAAACTCATCCTCGTGTACGTTTTTGCATTTGGTTTCAAAAAAAAAAATTATGCTTCAAAAAACATTTTGGTTCCTGGGCAGCATTTTTCCTGACCGCGGAGTAAAGCCTTTTCTTCTCCTGGCACCAAAAGGCTTGATTTTTAAAAAGTGGAAGTAACACCATTTTTAGACATGGAATTTCGTCCCGAAACTCATCCTGGTGTCCGTTTTTGAATTTGGTTTAAAGAATCAAATTTTGGCTTCAAAAAACATTTTGGTTCCTGGACAGCATTTTTCCTGACCGTGGAGTAAAGCCTTTTCTTCTCCTGGCACCAAAAAGGCTTGATTTTTAAAAAGTTGAAGCAACACCATTTTTAGACATGGAATTTCATCGGGAAACTCATCCTGGTGTCTGTTTTTGCATTTGGTTTAAAGAAACAAATTTTGGCTTCAAAAAACATTTTGGTTCCTGGACAGCATTTTTCCTGACCGTGGAGTAAAGCCTTTTCTTCTCCTGGCACCAAAAAGGCTTGATTTTTAAAAAGTTGAAGCAACACCATTTTTAGACATGGAATTTCATCGGGAAACTCATCCTGGTGTCTGTTTTTGCATTTGGTTTAAAGAAACAAATTTTGGCTTCAAAAAACATTTTGGTTCCTGGGCAGGATTTTTCCTGACCGTGGAGTAAAGCGTTTTCTTCTCCTGGCATCAAAAAGGCTTGATTTTTAAAAAGTTGAAGCAGCACCATTTTTAGACATGGAATTTCATCAGGAAACTCATCCTCGTGTACGTTTTTGCATTTGGTTTCAAAAAAAAAAATTATGCTTCAAAAAACATTTTGGTTCCTGGGCAGCATTTTTCCTGACCGCGGAGTAAAGCCTTTTCTTCTCCTGGCACCAAAAGGCTTGATTTTTAAAAAGTTGAAGCAACACCATTTTTAGACATGGAATTTCATTGGGAAACTCATCCTCGTGTCTGTTTTTGCATTTGGTTTAAAGAAACAAATTTTGGCTTCAAAAAACATTTTGGTTCCTGGACAGGATTTTTCCTGACCGTGGAGTAAAGCCTTTTCTTCTCCTGGCACCAAAAAGGCTTGATTTTTAAAAAGTGGAAGTAACACCATTTTTAGACATGGAATTTCATCCCGAAACTCATCCTGGTGTCCGTTTTTGAATTTGGTTTAAAGAATCAAATTTTGGCTTCAAAAAACATTTTGGTTCCTGGGCAGGATTTTTCTAGACCGTGGAGTATAGCCTTTTCTTCTCCTGGCACCAAAAAGGCTTGATTTTTAAAAAGTTGAAGCAACACCATTTTTAGACATGGAATTTCATCGGGAAACTCATCCTGGTGTCTGTTTTTGCATTTGGTTTAAAGAAACAAATTTTGGCTTCAAAAAACATTTTGGTTCCTGGGCAGGATTTTTCCTGACCGTGGAGTAAAGCGTTTTCTTCTCCTGGCATCAAAAAGGCTTGATTTTTAAAAAGTTGAAGCAGCACCATTTTTAGACATGGAATTTCATCAGGAAACTCATCCTCGTGTACGTTTTTGCATTTGGTTTAAAGAAACAAATTTTGGCTTCAAAAAACATTTTGGTTCCTGGTCAGGATTTTTCCTGACCGTGGAGTAAAGCGTTTTCTTCTCCTGGCATCAAAAAGGCTTGATTTTTAAAAAGTTGAAGCAGCACCATTTTTAGACATGGAATTTCATCAGGAAACTCATCCTCGTGTACGTTTTTGCATTTGGTTTCAAAAAAAAAAATTATGCTTCAAAAAACATTTTGGTTCCTGGGCAGCATTTTTCCTGACCGCGGAGTAAAGCCTTTTCTTCTCCTGGCACCAAAAGGCTTGATTTTTAAAAAGTTGAAGCAACACCATTTTTAGACATGGAATTTCATTGGGAAACTCATCCTGGTGTCTGTTTTTGCATTTGGTTTAAAGAAACAAATTTTGGCTTCAAAAAACATTTTGGTTCCTGGACAGGATTTTTCCTGACCGTGGAGTAAAGCCTTTTCTTCTCCTGGCACCAAAAAGGCTTGATTTTTAAAAAGTGGAAGTAACACCATTTTTAGACATGGAATTTCATCCCGAAACTCATCCTGGTGTCCGTTTTTGAATTTGGTTTAAAGAATCAAATTTTGGCTTCAAAAAACATTTTGGTTCCTGGGCAGGATTTTTCTAGACCGTGGAGTATAGCCTTTTCTTCTCCTGGCACCAAAAAGGCTTGATTTTTAAAAAGTTGAAGCAACACCATTTTTAGACATGGAATTTCATCGGGAAACTCATCCTGGTGTCTGTTTTTGCATTTGGTTTAAAGAAACAAATTTTGGCTTCAAAAAACATTTTGGTTCCTGGGCAGGATTTTTCCTGACCGTGGAGTAAAGCGTTTTCTTCTCCTGGCATCAAAAAGGCTTGATTTTTAAAAAGTTGAAGCAGCACCATTTTTAGACATGGAATTTCATCAGGAAACTCATCCTCGTGTACGTTTTTGCATTTGGTTTAAAGAAACAAATTTTGGCTTCAAAAAACATTTTGGTTCCTGGTCAGGATTTTTCCTGACCGTGGAGTAAAGCGTTTTCTTCTCCTGGCATCAAAAAGGCTTGATTTTTAAAAAGTTGAAGCAGCACCATTTTTAGACATGGAATTTCATCAGGAAACTCATCCTCGTGTACGTTTTTGCATTTGGTTTCAAAAAAAAAAATTATGCTTCAAAAAACATTTTGGTTCCTGGGCAGCATTTTTCCTGACCGCGGAGTAAAGCCTTTTCTTCTCCTGGCACCAAAAGGCTTGATTTTTAAAAAGTGGAAGTAACACCATTTTTAGACATGGAATTTCGTCCCGAAACTCATCCTGGTGTCCGTTTTTGAATTTGGTTTAAAGAATCAAATTTTGGCTTCAAAAAACATTTTGGTTCCTGGACAGCATTTTTCCTGACCGTGGAGTAAAGCCTTTTCTTCTCCTGGCACCAAAAAGGCTTGATTTTTAAAAAGTTGAAGCAACACCATTTTTAGACATGGAATTTCATCGGGAAACTCATCCTGGTGTCTGTTTTTGCATTTGGTTTAAAGAAACAAATTTTGGCTTCAAAAAACATTTTGGTTCCTGGACAGCATTTTTCCTGACCGTGGAGTAAAGCCTTTTCTTCTCCTGGCACCAAAAAGGCTTGATTTTTAAAAAGTTGAAGCAACACCATTTTTAGACATGGAATTTCATCGGGAAACTCATCCTGGTGTCTGTTTTTGCATTTGGTTTAAAGAAACAAATTTTGGCTTCAAAAAACATTTTGGTTCCTGGGCAGGATTTTTCCTGACCGTGGAGTAAAGCGTTTTCTTCTCCTGGCATCAAAAAGGCTTGATTTTTAAAAAGTTGAAGCAGCACCATTTTTAGACATGGAATTTCATCAGGAAACTCATCCTCGTGTACGTTTTTGCATTTGGTTTCAAAAAAAAAAATTATGCTTCAAAAAACATTTTGGTTCCTGGGCAGCATTTTTCCTGACCGCGGAGTAAAGCCTTTTCTTCTCCTGGCACCAAAAGGCTTGATTTTTAAAAAGTTGAAGCAACACCATTTTTAGACATGGAATTTCATTGGGAAACTCATCCTGGTGTCTGTTTTTGCATTTGGTTTAAAGAAACAAATTTTGGCTTCAAAAAACATTTTGGTTCCTGGGCAGGATTTTTCCTGACCGTGGAGTAAAGCCTTTTCTTCTCCTGGCACCAAAAAGGCTTGATTTTTAAAAAGTGGAAGTAACACCATTTTTAGACATGGAATTTCATCCCGAAACTCATCCTGGTGTCCGTTTTTGAATTTGGTTTAAAGAATCAAATTTTGGCTTCAAAAAACATTTTGGTTCCTGGGCAGGATTTTTCTAGACCGTGGAGTATAGCCTTTTCTTCTCCTGGCACCAAAAAGGCTTGATTTTTAAAAAGTTGAAGCAACACCATTTTTAGACATGGAATTTCATCGGGAAACTCATCCTGGTGTCTGTTTTTGCATTTGGTTTAAAGAAACAAATTTTGGCTTCAAAAAACATTTTGGTTCCTGGGCAGGATTTTTCCTGACCGTGGAGTAAAGCGTTTTCTTCTCCTGGCATCAAAAAGGCTTGATTTTTAAAAAGTTGAAGCAGCACCATTTTTAGACATGGAATTTCATCAGGAAACTCATCCTCGTGTACGTTTTTGCATTTGGTTTAAAGAAACAAATTTTGGCTTCAAAAAACATTTTGGTTCCTGGTCAGGATTTTTCCTGACCGTGGAGTAAAGCGTTTTCTTCTCCTGGCATCAAAAAGGCTTGATTTTTAAAAAGTTGAAGCAGCACCATTTTTAGACATGGAATTTCATCAGGAAACTCATCCTCGTGTACGTTTTTGCATTTGGTTTCAAAAAAAAAAATTATGCTTCAAAAAACATTTTGGTTCCTGGGCAGCATTTTTCCTGACCGCGGAGTAAAGCCTTTTCTTCTCCTGGCACCAAAAAGGCTTGATTTTTTAAAAGTTGCAGCAACACCATTTTTAGACATGGAATTTCATCCTGAAACTCATCCTGGTGTCCGTTTTTGCATTTGGTTTCAAAAAAAAAATTATGCTTCAAAAAACATTTTGGTTCCTGGGCAGGATTTTTCCTGACCGTGGAGTAAAGCGTTTTCTTCTCCTGGCATCAAAAAGGCTTGATTTTGAAAAAGTTGAAGCAGCACCATTTTTAGACATGGAATTTCATCAGGAAACTCATCCTCGTGTACGTTTTTGCATTTGGTTTCAAAAAAAAAAATTATGCTTCAAAAAACATTTTGGTTCCTGGGCAGCATTTTTCCTGACCGCGGAGTAAAGCCTTTTCTTCTCCTGGCACCAAAAAGGCTTGATTTTTTAAAAGTTGAAGCAACACCATTTTTAGACATGGAATTTCATCCTGAAACTCATCCTGGTGTCCCTTTTTGCATTTGGTTTCAAAAAAAAATTTGGCTTCAAAACACATTTTGGTTCCTGGGCAGGATTTTTCCTGACCGTGGAGTAAAGCGTTTTCTTCTCCTGGCATCAAAAAGGCTTGATTTTTAAAAAGTTGAAGCAGCACCATTTTTAGACATGGAATTTCATCAGGAAACTCATCCTCGTGTACGTTTTTGCATTTGGTTTCAAAAAAAAAAATTATGCTTCAAAAAACATTTTGGTTCCTGGGCAGCATTTTTCCTGACCGCGGAGTAAAGCCTTTTCTTCTCCTGGCACCAAAAGGCTTGATTTTTAAAAAGTGGAAGTAACACCATTTTTAGACATGGAATTTCGTCCCGAAACTCATCCTGGTGTCCGTTTTTGAATTTGGTTTAAAGAATCAAATTTTGGCTTCAAAAAACATTTTGGTTCCTGGACAGCATTTTTCCTGACCGTGGAGTAAAGCCTTTTCTTCTCCTGGCACCAAAAAGGCTTGATTTTTAAAAAGTTGAAGCAACACCATTTTTAGACATGGAATTTCATCGGGAAACTCATCCTGGTGTCTGTTTTTGCATTTGGTTTAAAGAAACAAATTTTGGCTTCAAAAAACATTTTGGTTCCTGGACAGCATTTTTCCTGACCGTGGAGTAAAGCCTTTTCTTCTCCTGGCACCAAAAAGGCTTGATTTTTAAAAAGTTGAAGCAACACCATTTTTAGACATGGAATTTCATCGGGAAACTCATCCTGGTGTCTGTTTTTGCATTTGGTTTAAAGAAACAAATTTTGGCTTCAAAAAACATTTTGGTTCCTGGGCAGGATTTTTCCTGACCGTGGAGTAAAGCGTTTTCTACTCCTGGCATCAAAAAGGCTTGATTTTTAAAAAGTTGAAGCAGCACCATTTTTAGACATGGAATTTCATCAGGAAACTCATCCTCGTGTACGTTTTTGCATTTGGTTTCAAAAAAAAAAAATTATGCTTCAAAAAACATTTTGGTTCCTGGGAAGCATTTTTCCTGACCGCGGAGTAAAGCCTTTTCTTCTCCTGGCACCAAAAGGCTTGATTTTTAAAAAGTTGAAGCAACACCATTTTTAGACATGGAATTTCATCGGGAAACTCATCCTGGTGTCTGTTTTTGCATTTGGTTTAAAGAAACAAATTTTGGCTTCAAAAAACATTTTGGTTCCTGGACAGCATTTTTCCTGACCGTGGAGTAAAGCGTTTTCTTCTCCTGGCACCAAAAAGGCTTGATTTTTTAAAAGTTGAAGCAACACCATTTTTAGACATGGAATTTCATCGGGAAACTCATCCTGGTGTCTGTTTTTGCATTTGGTTTAAAGAAACAAATTTTGGCTTCAAAAAACATTTTGGTTCCTGGGCAGGATTTTTCCTGACCGTGGAGTAAAGCGTTTTCTACTCCTGGCATCAAAAAGGCTTGATTTTTAAAAAGTTGAAGCAGCACCATTTTTAGACATGGAATTTCATCAGGAAACTCATCCTCGTGTACGTTTTTGCATTTGGTTTCAAAAAAAAAAAATTATGCTTCAAAAAACATTTTGGTTCCTGGGAAGCATTTTTCCTGACCGCGGAGTAAAGCCTTTTCTTCTCCTGGCACCAAAAGGCTTGATTTTTAAAAAGTTGAAGCAACACCATTTTTAGACATGGAATTTCATCGGGAAACTCATCCTGGTGTCTGTTTTTGCATTTGGTTTAAAGAAACAAATTTTGGCTTCAAAAAACATTTTGGTTCCTGGACAGCATTTTTCCTGACCGTGGAGTAAAGCGTTTTCTTCTCCTGGCACCAAAAAGGCTTGATTTTTTAAAAGTTGAAGCAACACCATTTTTAGACATGGAATTTCATCGGGAAACTCATCCTGGTGTCTGTTTTTGCATTTGGTTTAAAGAAACAAATTTTGGCTTCAAAAAACATTTTGGTTCCTGGGCAGGATTTTTCCTGACCGTGGAGTAAAGCGTTTTCTTCTCCTGGCATCAAAAAGGCTTGATTTTTAAAAAGTTGAAGCAGCACCATTTTTAGACATGGAATTTCATCAGGAAACTCATCCTCGTGTACGTTTTTGCATTTGGTTTCAAAAAAAAAAATTATGCTTCAAAAAACATTTTGGTTCCTGGGCAGCATTTTTCCTGACCGCGGAGTAAAGCCTTTTCTTCTCCTGGCACCAAAAGGCTTGATTTTTAAAAAGTTGAAGCAACACCATTTTTAGACATGGAATTTCATTGGGAAACTCATCCTGGTGTCTGTTTTTGCATTTGGTTTAAAGAAACAAATTTTGGCTTCAAAAAACATTTTGGTTCCTGGACAGGATTTTTCCTGACCGTGGAGTAAAGCCTTTTCTTCTCCTGGCACCAAAAAGGCTTGATTTTTAAAAAGTGGAAGTAACACCATTTTTAGACATGGAATTTCATCCCGAAACTCATCCTGGTGTCCGTTTTTGAATTTGGTTTAAAGAATCAAATTTTGGCTTCAAAAAACATTTTGGTTCCTGGGCAGGATTTTTCTAGACCGTGGAGTATAGCCTTTTCTTCTCCTGGCACCAAAAAGGCTTGATTTTTAAAAAGTTGAAGCAACACCATTTTTAGACATGGAATTTCATCGGGAAACTCATCCTGGTGTCTGTTTTTGCATTTGGTTTAAAGAAACAAATTTTGGCTTCAAAAAACATTTTGGTTCCTGGACAGCATTTTTCCTGACCGTGGAGTAAAGCGTTTTCTTCTCCTGGCACCAAAAAGGCTTGATTTTTTAAAAGTTGAAGCAACACCATTTTTAGACATGGAATTTCATCGGGAAACTCATCCTGGTGTCTGTTTTTGCATTTGGTTTAAAGAAACAAATTTTGGCTTCAAAAAACATTTTGGTTCCTGGGCAGGATTTTTCCTGACCGTGGAGTAAAGCGTTTTCTACTCCTGGCATCAAAAAGGCTTGATTTTTAAAAAGTTGAAGCAGCACCATTTTTAGACATGGAATTTCATCAGGAAACTCATCCTCGTGTACGTTTTTGCATTTGGTTTCAAAAAAAAAAAATTATGCTTCAAAAAACATTTTGGTTCCTGGGAAGCATTTTTCCTGACCGCGGAGTAAAGCCTTTTCTTCTCCTGGCACCAAAAGGCTTGATTTTTAAAAAGTTGAAGCAACACCATTTTTAGACATGGAATTTCATCGGGAAACTCATCCTGGTGTCTGTTTTTGCATTTGGTTTAAAGAAACAAATTTTGGCTTCAAAAAACATTTTGGTTCCTGGGCAGGATTTTTCCTGACCGTGGAGTAAAGCGTTTTCTTCTCCTGGCATCAAAAAGGCTTGATTTTTAAAAAGTTGAAGCAGCACCATTTTTAGACATGGAATTTCATCAGGAAACTCATCCTCGTGTACGTTTTTGCATTTGGTTTCAAAAAAAAAAATTATGCTTCAAAAAACATTTTGGTTCCTGGGCAGCATTTTTCCTGACCGCGGAGTAAAGCCTTTTCTTCTCCTGGCACCAAAAGGCTTGATTTTTAAAAAGTTGAAGCAACACCATTTTTAGACATGGAATTTCATTGGGAAACTCATCCTGGTGTCTGTTTTTGCATTTGGTTTAAAGAAACAAATTTTGGCTTCAAAAAACATTTTGGTTCCTGGACAGGATTTTTCCTGACCGTGGAGTAAAGCCTTTTCTTCTCCTGGAACCAAAAAGGCTTGATTTTTAAAAAGTGGAAGTAACACCATTTTTAGACATGGAATTTCATCCCGAAACTCATCCTGGTGTCCGTTTTTGAATTTGGTTTAAAGAATCAAATTTTGGCTTCAAAAAACATTTTGGTTCCTGGGCAGGATTTTTCTAGACCGTGGAGTATAGCCTTTTCTTCTCCTGGCACCAAAAAGGCTTGATTTTTAAAAAGTTGAAGCAACACCATTTTTAGACATGGAATTTCATCGGGAAACTCATCCTGGTGTCTGTTTTTGCATTTGGTTTAAAGAAACAAATTTTGGCTTCAAAAAACATTTTGGTTCCTGGGCAGGATTTTTCCTGACCGTGGAGTAAAGCGTTTTCTTCTCCTGGCATCAAAAAGGCTTGATTTTTAAAAAGTTGAAGCAGCACCATTTTTAGACATGGAATTTCATCAGGAAACTCATCCTCGTGTACGTTTTTGCATTTGGTTTAAAGAAACAAATTTTGGCTTCAAAAAACATTTTGGTTCCTGGTCAGGATTTTTCCTGACCGTGGAGTAAAGCGTTTTCTTCTCCTGGCATCAAAAAGGCTTGATTTTTAAAAAGTTGAAGCAGCACCATTTTTAGACATGGAATTTCATCAGGAAACTCATCCTCGTGTACGTTTTTGCATTTGGTTTCAAAAAAAAAAATTATGCTTCAAAAAACATTTTGGTTCCTGGGCAGCATTTTTCCTGACCGCGGAGTAAAGCCTTTTCTTCTCCTGGCACCAAAAAGGCTTGATTTTTTAAAAGTTGCAGCAACACCATTTTTAGACATGGAATTTCATCCTGAAACTCATCCTGGTGTCCGTTTTTGCATTTGGTTTCAAAAAAAAAATTATGCTTCAAAAAACATTTTGGTTCCTGGGCAGGATTTTTCCTGACCGTGGAGTAAAGCGTTTTCTTCTCCTGGCATCAAAAAGGCTTGATTTTGAAAAAGTTGAAGCAGCACCATTTTTAGACATGGAATTTCATCAGGAAACTCATCCTCGTGTACGTTTTTGCATTTGGTTTCAAAAAAAAAAATTATGCTTCAAAAAACATTTTGGTTCCTGGGCAGCATTTTTCCTGACCGCGGAGTAAAGCCTTTTCTTCTCCTGGCACCAAAAGGCTTGATTTTTAAAAAGTGGAAGTAACACCATTTTTAGACATGGAATTTCGTCCCGAAACTCATCCTGGTGTCCGTTTTTGAATTTGGTTTAAAGAATCAAATTTTGGCTTCAAAAAACATTTTGGTTCCTGGACAGCATTTTTCCTGACCGTGGAGTAAAGCCTTTTCTTCTCCTGGCACCAAAAAGGCTTGATTTTTAAAAAGTTGAAGCAACACCATTTTTAGACATGGAATTTCATCGGGAAACTCATCCTGGTGTCTGTTTTTGCATTTGGTTTAAAGAAACAAATTTTGGCTTCAAAAAACATTTTGGTTCCTGGACAGCATTTTTCCTGACCGTGGAGTAAAGCCTTTTCTTCTCCTGGCACCAAAAAGGCTTGATTTTTAAAAAGTTGAAGCAACACCATTTTTAGACATGGAATTTCATCGGGAAACTCATCCTGGTGTCTGTTTTTGCATTTGGTTTAAAGAAACAAATTTTGGCTTCAAAAAACATTTTGGTTCCTGGGCAGGATTTTTCCTGACCGTGGAGTAAAGCGTTTTCTACTCCTGGCATCAAAAAGGCTTGATTTTGAAAAAGTTGAAGCAGCACCATTTTTAGACATGGAATTTCATCAGGAAACTCATCCTCGTGTACGTTTTTGCATTTGGTTTCAAAAAAAAAAAATTATGCTTCAAAAAACATTTTGGTTCCTGGGAAGCATTTTTCCTGACCGCGGAGTAAAGCCTTTTCTTCTCCTGGCACCAAAAGGCTTGATTTTTAAAAAGTTGAAGCAACACCATTTTTAGACATGGAATTTCATCGGGAAACTCATCCTGGTGTCTGTTTTTGCATTTGGTTTAAAGAAACAAATTTTGGCTTCAAAAAACATTTTGGTTCCTGGACAGGATTTTTCCTGACCGTGGAGTAAAGCCTTTTCTTCTCCTGGCACCAAAAAGGCTTGATTTTTAAAAAGTGGAAGTAACACCATTTTTAGACATGGAATTTCGTCCCGAAACTCATCCTGGTGTCCGTTTTTGAATTTGGTTTAAAGAATCAAATTTTGGCTTCAAAAAACATTTTGGTTCCTGGGCAGGATTTTTCCTGACCGTGGAGTAAAGCCTTTTCTTCTCCTGGCACCAAAAAGGCTTGATTTTTAAAAAGTGGAAGCAACACCATTTTTAGACATGGAATTTCATCGGGAAACTCATCCTGGTGTCTGTTTTTGCATTTGGTTTAAAGAAACAAATTTTGGCTTCAAAAAACATTTTGGTTCCTGGACAGCATTTTTCCTGACCGTGGAGTAAAGCCTTTTCTTCTCCTGGCACCAAAAAGGCTTGATTTTTTAAAAGTTGAAGCAACACCATTTTTAGACATGGAATTTCATCGGGAAACTCATCCTGGTGTCTGTTTTTGCATTTGGTTTAAAGAA
Organism: Pituophis catenifer annectens; assembly: GCF_029215685.1. Classification (NCBI taxonomy): domain Eukaryota; kingdom Metazoa; phylum Chordata; class Lepidosauria; order Squamata; family Colubridae; genus Pituophis; species Pituophis catenifer. The sequence continues at coordinate 6,614,113 of NW_027256897.1, read as the reverse complement.
ACAAATTTTGGCTTCAAAAAACATTTTGGTTCCTGGGCAGGATTTTTCCTGACCGTGGAGTAAAGCGTTTTCTTCTCCTGGCATCAAAAAGGCTTGATTTTTAAAAAGTTGAAGCAACACCATTTTTAGACATGGAATTTCATCAGGAAACTCATCCTCGTGTACGTTTTTGCATTTGGTTTCAAAAAAAAAAATTATGCTTCAAAAAACATTTTGGTTCCTGGGCAGCATTTTTCCTGACCGCGGAGTAAAGCCTTTTCTTCTCCTGGCACCAAAAAGGCTTGATTTTTTAAAAGTTGCAGCAACACCATTTTTAGACATGGAATTTCATCCTGAAACTCATCCTGGTGTCCGTTTTTGCATTTGGTTTCAAAAAAAAAATTATGCTTCAAAAAACATTTTGGTTCCTGGGCAGGATTTTTCCTGACCGTGGAGTAAAGCGTTTTCTTCTCCTGGCATCAAAAAGGCTTGATTTTGAAAAAGTTGAAGCAGCACCATTTTTAGACATGGAATTTCATCAGGAAACTCATCCTCGTGTACGTTTTTGCATTTGGTTTCAAAAAAAAAAATTATGCTTCAAAAAACATTTTGGTTCCTGGGCAGCATTTTTCCTGACCGCGGAGTAAAGCCTTTTCTTCTCCTGGCACCAAAAAGGCTTGATTTTTTAAAAGTTGAAGCAACACCATTTTTAGACATGGAATTTCATCCTGAAACTCATCCTGGTGTCCCTTTTTGCATTTGGTTTCAAAAAAAAATTTGGCTTCAAAACACATTTTGGTTCCTGGGCAGGATTTTTCCTGACCGTGGAGTAAAGCGTTTTCTTCTCCTGGCATCAAAAAGGCTTGATTTTTAAAAAGTTGAAGCAGAACCATTTTTAGACATGGAATTTCATCAGGAAACTCATCCTCGTGTACGTTTTTGCATTTGGTTTCAAAAAAAAAAATTATGCTTCAAAAAACATTTTGGTTCCTGGGCAGCATTTTTCCTTTCCGCGGAGTAAAGCCTTTTCTTCTCCTGGCACCAAAAGGCTTGATTTTTAAAAAGTGGAAGTAACACCATTTTTAGACATGGAATTTCGTCCCGAAACTCATCCTGGTGTCCGTTTTTGAATTTGGTTTAAAGAATCAAATTTTGGCTTCAAAAAACATTTTGGTTCCTGGACAGCATTTTTCCTGACCGTGGAGTAAAGCCTTTTCTTCTCCTGGCACCAAAAAGGCTTGATTTTTAAAAAGTTGAAGCAACACCATTTTTAGACATGGAATTTCATCGGGAAACTCATCCTGGTGTCTGTTTTTGCATTTGGTTTAAAGAAACAAATTTTGGCTTCAAAAAACATTTTGGTTCCTGGACAGCATTTTTCCTGACCGTGGAGTAAAGCCTTTTCTTCTCCTGGCACCAAAAAGGCTTGATTTTTAAAAAGTTGAAGCAACACCATTTTTAGACATGGAATTTCATCGGGAAACTCATCCTGGTGTCTGTTTTTGCATTTGGTTTAAAGAAACAAATTTTGGCTTCAAAAAACATTTTGGTTCCTGGGCAGGATTTTTCCTGACCGTGGAGTAAAGCGTTTTCTACTCCTGGCATCAAAAAGGCTTGATTTTTAAAAAGTTGAAGCAGCACCATTTTTAGACATGGAATTTCATCAGGAAACTCATCCTCGTGTACGTTTTTGCATTTGGTTTCAAAAAAAAAAATTATGCTTCAAAAACCATTTTGGTTCCTGGGAAGCATTTTTCCTGACCGCGGAGTAAAGCCTTTTCTTCTCCTGGCACCAAAAGGCTTGATTTTTAAAAAGTTGAAGCAACACCATTTTTAGACATGGAATTTCATCGGGAAACTCATCCTGGTGTCTGTTTTTGCATTTGGTTTAAAGAAACAAATTTTGGCTTCAAAAAACATTTTGGTTCCTGGACAGGATTTTTCCTGACCGTGGAGTAAAGCCTTTTCTTCTCCTGGCACCAAAAAGGCTTGATTTTTAAAAAGTGGAAGTAACACCATTTTTAGACATGGAATTTCGTCCCGAAACTCATCCTGGTGTCCGTTTTTGAATTTGGTTTAAAGAATCAAATTTTGGCTTCAAAAAACATTTTGGTTCCTGGGCAGGATTTTTCCTGACCGTGGAGTAAAGCCTTTTCTTCTCCTGGCACCAAAAAGGCTTGATTTTTAAAAAGTGGAAGCAACACCATTTTTAGACATGGAATTTCATCGGGAAACTCATCCTGGTGTCTGTTTTTGCATTTGGTTTAAAGAAACAAATTTTGGCTTCAAAAAACATTTTGGTTCCTGGACAGCATTTTTCCTGACCGTGGAGTAAAGCCTTTTCTTCTCCTGGCACCAAAAAGGCTTGATTTTTTAAAAGTTGAAGCAACACCATTTTTAGACATGGAATTTCATCGGGAAACTCATCCTGGTGTCTGTTTTTGCATTTGGTTTAAAGAAACAAATTTTGTCTTCAAAAAACATTTTGGTTCCTGGGCAGGATTTTTCCTGACCGTGGAGTAAAGCGTTTTCTTCTCCTGGCATCAAAAAGGCTTGATTTTTAAAAAGTTGAAGCAACACCATTTTTAGACATGGAATTTCATCAGGAAACTCATCCTCGTGTACGTTTTTGCATTTGGTTTCAAAAAAAAAAATTATGCTTCAAAAAACATTTTGGTTCCTGGGCAGCATTTTTTCTGACCGCGGAGTAAAGCCTTTTCTTCTCCTGGCACCAAAAAGGCTTGATTTTTTAAAAGTTGCAGCAACACCATTTTTAGACATGGAATTTCATCCTGAAACTCATCCTGGTGTCCGTTTTTGCATTTGGTTTCAAAAAAAAAATTATGCTTCAAAAAACATTTTGGTTCCTGGGCAGGATTTTTCCTGACCGTGGAGTAAAGCGTTTTCTTCTCCTGGCATCAAAAAGGCTTGATTTTTAAAAAGTTGAAGCAGCACCATTTTTAGACATGGAATTTCATCAGGAAACTCATCCTCGTGTACGTTTTTGCATTTGGTTTCAAAAAAAAAAATTATGCTTCAAAAAACATTTTGGTTCCTGGGCAGCATTTTTCCTGACCGCGGAGTAAAGCCTTTTCTTCTCCTGGCACCAAAAGGCTTGATTTTTAAAAAGTTGAAGCAACACCATTTTTAGACATGGAATTTCATTGGGAAACTCATCCTGGTGTCTGTTTTTGCATTTGGTTTAAAGAAACAAATTTTGGCTTCAAAAAACATTTTGGTTCCTGGACAGGATTTTTCCTGACCGTGGAGTAAAGCCTTTTCTTCTCCTGGCACCAAAAAGGCTTGATTTTTAAAAAGTGGAAGTAACACCATTTTTAGACATGGAATTTCATCGGGAAACTCATCCTGGTGTCTGTTTTTGCATTTGGTTTAAAGAAACAAATTTTGGCTTCAAAAAACATTTTGGTTCCTGGGCAGGATTTTTCCTGACCGTGGAGTAAAGCGTTTTCTTCTCCTGGCATCAAAAAGGCTTGTTTTTAAAAAGTTGAAGCAGCACCATTTTTAGACATGGAATTTCATCAGGAAACTCATCCTCGTGTACGTTTTTGCATTTGGTTTCAAAAAAAAAAATTATGCTTCAAAAAACATTTTGGTTCCTGGGCAGGATTTTTCCTGACCGTGGAGTAAAGCCTTTTCTTCTCCTGGCACCAAAAGGCTTGATTTTTAAAAAGTTGAAGCAACACCATTTTTAGACATGGAATTTCATCGGGAAACTCATCCTGGTGTCTGTTTTTGCATTTGGTTTAAAGAAACAAATTTTGGCTTCAAAAAACATTTTGGTTCCTGGACAGGATTTTTCCTGACCGTGGAGTAAAGCCTTTTCTTCTCCTGGCACCAAAAAGGCTTGATTTTTTAAAAGTTGCAGCAACACCATTTTTAGACATGGAATTTCATCCTGAAACTCATCCTGGTGTCCGTTTTTGCATTTGGTTTCAAAAAAAAAATTATGCTTCAAAAAACATTTTGGTTCCTGGGCAGGATTTTTCCTGACCGTGGAGTAAAGCGTTTTCTTCTCCTGGCATCAAAAAGGCTTGATTTTTAAAAAGTTGAAGCAGCACCATTTTTAGACATGGAATTTCATCAGGAAACTCATCCTCGTGTACGTTTTTGCATTTGGTTTCAAAAAAAAAAAATTATGCTTCAAAAAACATTTTGGTTCCTGGGCAGCATTTTTCCTGACCGCGGAGTAAAGCCTTTTCTTCTCCTGGCACCAAAAGGCTTGATTTTTAAAAAGTTGAAGCAACACCATTTTTAGACATGGAATTTCATTGGGAAACTCATCCTGGTGTCTGTTTTTGCATTTGGTTTAAAGAAACAAATTTTGGCTTCAAAAAACATTTTGGTTCCTGGACAGGATTTTTCCTGACCGTGGAGTAAAGCCTTTTCTTCTCCTGGCACCAAAAAGGCTTGATTTTTAAAAAGTGGAAGTAACACCATTTTTAGACATGGAATTTCATCCCGAAACTCATCCTCGTGTCCGTTTTTGAATTTGGTTTAAAGAATCAAATTTTGGCTTCAAAAAACATTTTGGTTCCTGGGCAGGATTTTTCTAGACCGTGGAGTATAGCCTTTTCTTCTCCTGGCACCAAAAAGGCTTGATTTTTAAAAAGTTGAAGCAGCACCATTTTTAGACATGGAATTTCATCGGGAAACTCATCCTGGTGTCTGTTTTTGCATTTGGTTTAAAGAAACAAATTTTGGCTTCAAAAAACATTTTGGTTCCTGGGCAGGATTTTTCCTGACCGTGGAGTAAAGCGTTTTCTTCTCCTGGCATCAAAAGGCTTGATTTTTAAAAAGTTGAAGCAGCACCATTTTTAGACATGGAATTTCATCAGGAAACTCATCCTCGTGTACGTTTTTGCATTTGGTTTCAAAAAAAAAAATTATGCTTCAAAAAACATTTTGGTTCCTGGGCAGGATTTTTCCTGACCGTGGAGTAAAGCCTTTTCTTCTCCTGGCACCAAAAGGCTTGATTTTTAAAAAGTTGAAGCAACACCATTTTTAGACATGGAATTTCATCGGGAAACTCATCCTGGTGTCTGTTTTTGCATTTGGTTTAAAGAAACAAATTTTGGCTTCAAAAAACATTTTGGTTCCTGGACAGGATTTTTCCTGACCGTGGAGTAAAGCCTTTTCTTCTCCTGGCACCAAAAAGGCTTGATTTTTAAAAAGTGGAAGTAACACCATTTTTAGACATGGAATTTCGTCCCGAAACTCATCCTGGTGTCCGTTTTTGAATTTGGTTTAAAGAATCAAATTTTGGCTTAAAAAAAACATTTTGGTTCCTGGGCAGGATTTTTCCTGACCGTGGAGTAAAGCCTTTTCTTCTCCTGGCACCAAAAAGGCTTGATTTTTAAAAAGTTGAAGCAACACCATTTTTAGACATGGAATTTCATCGGGAAACTCATCCTGGTGTCTGTTTTTGCATTTGGTTTAAAGAAACAAATTTTGGCTTCAAAAAACATTTTGGTTCCTGGACAGCATTTTTCCTGACCGTGGAGTAAAGCCTTTTCTTCTCCTGGCACCAAAAAGGCTTGATTTTTTAAAAGTTGAAGCAACACCATTTTTAGACATGGAATTTCATCGGGAAACTCATCCTGGTGTCTGTTTTTGAATTTGGTTTAAAGAAACAAATTTTGGCTTCAAAAAACATTTTGGTTCCTGGGCAGGATTTTTCCTGACCGTGGAGTAAAGCCTTTTCTTCTCCTGGCACCAAAAAGGCTTGATTTTTAAAAAGTTGAAGCAACACCATTTTTAGACATGGAATTTCATCGGGAAACTCATCCTGGTGTCTGTTTTTGCATTTGGTTTAAAGAAACAAATTTTGGCTTCAAAAAACATTTTGGTTCCTGGGCAGGATTTTTTCTGACCGTGGAGTAAAGCGTTTTCTTCTCCTGGCATCAAAAAGGCTTGATTTTTAAAAAGTTGAAGCAGCACCATTTTTAGACATGGAATTTCATCAGGAAACTCATCCTCGTGTACGTTTTTGCATTTGGTTTCAAAAAAAAAAATTATGCTTCAAAAAACATTTTGGTTCCTGGGCAGCATTTTTCCTGACCGCGGAGTAAAGCCTTTTCTTCTCCTGGCACCAAAAAGGCTTGATTTTTTAAAAGTTGCAGCAACACCATTTTTAGACATGGAATTTCATCCTGAAACTCATCCTGGTGTCCCTTTTTGCATTTGGTTTCAAAAAAAAATTTGGCTTCAAAACACATTTTGGTTCCTGGGCAGGATTTTTCCTGACCGTGGAGTAAAGCGTTTTCTTCTCCTGGCACCAAAAAGGCTTGATTTTTAAAAAGTTGAAGCAGCACCATTTTTAGACATGGAATTTCATCAGGAAACTCATCCTCGTGTACGTTTTTGCATTTGGTTTCAAAAAAAAAAATTATGCTTCAAAAAACATTTTGGTTCCTGGGCAGCATTTTTCCTGACCGCGGAGTAAAGCCTTTTTTTCTCCTGGCACCAAAAGGCTTGATTTTTAAAAAGTTGAAGCAGCACCATTTTTAGTCATGGAATTTCATCAGGAAACTCATCCTCGTGTACGTTTTTGCATTTGGTTTCAAAAAAAAAAATTATGCTTCAAAAAACATTTTGGTTCCTGGGCAGCATTTTTCCTGACCGCGGAGTAAAGCCTTTTCTTCTCCTGGCACCAAAAAGGCTTGATTTTTTAAAAGTTGCAGCAACACCATTTTTAGACATGGAATTTCATCCTGAAACTCATCCTGGTGTCCGTTTTTGCATTTGGTTTCAAAAAAAAAATTTGGCTTCAAAAAACATTTTGGTTCCTGGGCAGGATTTTTCCTGACCGTGGAGTAAAGCGTTTTCTTCTCCTGGCATCAAAAAGGCTTGATTTTTAAAAAGTTGAAGCAGCACCATTTTTAGACATGGAATTTCATCAGGAAACTCATCCTCGTGTACGTTTTTGCATTTGGTTTCAAAAAAAAAAATTATGCTTCAAAAAACATTTTGGTTCCTGGGCAGCATTTTTCCTGACCGCGGAGTAAAGCCTTTTCTTCTCCTGGCACCAAAAGGCTTGATTTTTAAAAAGTTGAAGCAACACCATTTTTAGACATGGAATTTCATCGGGAAACTCATCCTGGTGTCTGTTTTTGCATTTGGTTTTAAGAAACAAATTTTGGCTTCAAAAAACATTTTGGTTCCTGGGCAGCATTTTTCATGAACATTAAGTCATGCGTTTTCTTCCCCAGGCACCAAAAAGGCTCAATTTTTAAAAAGTGGAAGTAACCCCATTTTTAGACATGGAATTTTGTCCCGAAATTCATCCTGGTGTCCGTTTTTGCATTTGGTTTCAAAAAAAAAAAATTGGCTTCAAAAAACATTTTGGTTCCTGGGTAGCATTTTTCATGAACATTAAGTCATGCGTTTTCTTCCCCTGGCACCAAAAAGGCTCGATTTTTAAAAAGTGGAAGTAACACCATTTTTAGACATGGAATTTCGTCCCGAAACTCATCCTGGTGTCCGTTTTTGCATTTGGTTTCAAAAAAAAAAAATTGGCTTCAAAAAACATTTTGGTTCCTGGGCAGCATTTTTCATGAACATTAAGTCATGTGTTTTCTTCCCCAGGCACCAAAAAGGCTCCATTTTTAAAAAGTGGACGTAACACCATTTTAAGACATGGAATTTCGTCCCGAAACTCATCCTGGTGTCCGTTTTTGCATTTGGTTTCAAAAAAAAAAATTGGCTTCAAAAAACATTTTGGTTCCTGGGCAGCATTTTTCATGAACATTAAGTCATGCGTTTTCTTCCCCAGGCACCAAAAATGCTCGATTTTTAAAAAGTGGAAGTAACACCATTTTTAGACATGGAATTTCGTCCCGAAACTCATCCTGGTGTACGTTTTTGCATTTGATTTCAAAAAAAAAAAATTGGCTTCAAAAAACATTTTGGTTCCTGGGCAGCATTTTTCATGAACATTAAGTCATGCGTTTTCTTCCCCAGGCACCAAAAAGGCTCAATTTTTAAAAAGTGGAAGTAACCCCATTTTTAGACATGGAATTTCGTCCCGAAACTCATCCTGGTGTCCGTTTTTGCATTTGGTTTCAAAAAAAAAAAATTGGCTTCAAAAAACATTTTGGTTCCTGGGCAGCATTTTTCATGAACATTAAGTCATGCGTTTTCTTCCCCAGGCACCAAAAAGGCTCAATTTTTAAAAAGTGGAAGTAACACCATTTTTAGACATGGAATTTCATCCCGAAACTCATCCTGGTGTCCGTTTTTGCATTTGGTTTCAAAAAAAAAAATTGGCTTCAAAAAACATTTTGGTTCCTGGGCAGCATTTTTCATGAACATTAAGTCATGCGTTTTCTTCCCCAGGCACCAAAAAGGCTCAATTTTTAAAAAGTGGAAGTAACCCCATTTTTAGACATGGAATTTCGTCCCGAAACTCATCCTGGTGTCCGTTTTTGCATTTGGTTTCAAAAAAAAAATTGGCTTCAAAAAACATTTTGGTTCCTGGGCAGCATTTTTCATGAACATTAAGTCATGCGTTTTCTTCCCCAGGCACCAAAAAGGCCCGATTTTTAAAAAGTGGAAGTAACACCATTTTTAGACATGGAATTTCGTCCCGAAACTCATCCTGGTGTACGTTTTTGCATTTGGTTTCAAAAAAAAAATTGGCTTCAAAAAACATTTTGGTTCCTGGGCAGCATTTTTCATGAACATTAAGTCATGCGTTTTCTTCCCCAGGCACCAAAAAGGCCCGATTTTTAAAAAGTGGAAGTAACACCATTTTTAGACATGGAATTTCATCACAAAATTCATCCTGGTGTCCGTTTTTGCATTTGGTTTCAAAAAAAAAAATTGGCTTCAAAAAACATTTTGGTTCCTGGGCAGCATTTTTCATGAACATCAAGTCATGCGTTTTCTTCCCCAGGCACCAAAAAGGATCGATTTTTGAAAAGTGGAAGTAACCCCATTTTTAGACATGGAATTTCGTCCCGAAACTCATCCTGGTGTCCGTTTTTGCATTTGGTTTCAAAAAAAAAAAAAAATTGGCTTCAAAAAACATTTTGGTTCCTGGGCAGCATTTTTCATGAACATTAATTCATGCGTTTTCTTCCCCAGGCACCAAAAAGGCTCGATTTTTAAAAAGTGGAAGTAACCCCATTTTTAGACATGGAATTTCATCCCGAAACTCATCCTGGTGTCCGTTTTTGCATTTGGTTTCAAAAAAAAAAATTGGCTTCAAAAAACATTTTGGTTCCTGGGCAGCATTTTTCATGAACATTAAGTCATGCGTTTTCTTCCCCAGGCACCAAAAAGGCTCAATTTTTAAAAAGTGGAAGTAACCCCATTTTTAGACATGGAATTTCGTCCCGAAACTCATCCTGGTGTCCGTTTTTGCATTTGGTTTCAAAAAAAAAATTGGCTTCAAAAAACATTTTGGTTCCTGGGCAGCATTTTTCATGAACATTAAGTCATGCGTTTTCTTCCCCAGGCACCAAAAAGGCCCGATTTTTAAAAAGTGGAAGTAACACCATTTTTAGACATGGAATTTCGTCCCGAAACTCATCCTGGTGTACGTTTTTGCATTTGGTTTCAAAAAAAAAATTGGCTTCAAAAAACATTTTGGTTCCTGGGCAGCATTTTTCATGAACATTAAGTCATGCGTTTTCTTCCCCAGGCACCAAAAAGGCCCGATTTTTAAAAAGTGGAAGTAACACCATTTTTAGACATGGAATTTCATCACAAAATTCATCCTGGTGTCCGTTTTTGCATTTGGTTTCAAAAAAAAAAATTGGCTTCAAAAAACATTTTGGTTCCTGGGCAGCATTTTTCATGAACATCAAGTCATGCGTTTTCTTCCCCAGGCACCAAAAAGGATCGATTTTTGAAAAGTGGAAGTAACCCCATTTTTAGACATGGAATTTCGTCCCGAAACTCATCCTGGTGTCCGTTTTTGCATTTGGTTTCAAAAAAAAAAAAAAATTGGCTTCAAAAAACATTTTGGTTCCTGGGCAGCATTTTTCATGAACATTAATTCATGCGTTTTCTTCCCCAGGCACCAAAAAGGCTCGATTTTTAAAAAGTGGAAGTAACCCCATTTTTAGACATGGAATTTCGTCCCGAAACTCATCCTGGTGTACGTTTTTGCATTTGCTTTCAAAAAAAAAAATTGGCTTCAAAAAATATTTTGGTTCCTCGGCAGCATTTTTCATGAACATTAAGTCATGCGTTTTCTTCCCCAGGCACCAAAAAGGCTCGATTTTTAAAAAGTGGAAGTAACACCATTTTTAGACATGGAATTTCGTCCCGAAACTCATCCTGGTGTCCGTTTTTGCATTTGGTTTCAAAAAAAAAAAAATTGGCTTCAAAAAACATTTTGGTTCCTGGGCACCATTTTTCATGAACATTAAGTCATGCGTTTTCTTCTCCAGGCACCAAAAAGGCTCGATTTTTAAAAAGTGGAAGTAACCCCATTTTTAGACATGGAATTTTGTCCCGAAACTCATCCTGGTGTCCGTTTTTGAATTTGGTTTCAAAAAAAAAATTGGCTTCAAAAAACATTTTGGGTCCTGGGCAGCATTTTTCATGAACATTAAGTCATGCGTTTTCTTCTCCAGGCACCAAAAAGGCTCGATTTTTAAAAAGTGGAAGTAACCCCATTTTTAGACATGGAATTTCGTCCCGAAACTCATCCTGGTGTCTGTTTTTGCATTTGGTTTCAAAAAAAAAAAAATTGGCCTCAAAAAACATTTTGGTTCCTGGGCAGCATTTTTCATGAACATTAAGTCATGCGTTTTCTTCCCCAGGCACCAAAAAGGCTCGATTTTTAAAAAGTGGAAGTAACCCCATTTTTAGACATGGAATTTCGTCCCGAAACTCATCCTGGTGTCCGTTTTTGCATTTGGTTTCAAAAAAAAAATTGGCTTCAAAAAACATTTTGGTTCCTGGGCAGCATTTTTCATGAACATTAATTCATGCGTTTTCTTCCCCAGGCACCAAAAAGGCTCGATTTTTAAAAAGTGGAAATAACCCCATTTTTAGACATGGAATTTCATCCCGAAACTCATCCTGGTGTCCGTTTTTGCATTTGGTTTCAAAAAAAAAAATTGGCTTCAAAAAACATTTTGGTTCCTGGGCAGCATTTTTCATGAACATTAAGTCATGCGTTTTCTTCCCCTGGCACCAAAAAGGCTCGATTTTTAAAAAGTGGAAGTAACACCATTTTTAGACATGGAATTTCGTCCCGAAACTCATCCTGTTGTCCGTTTTTGCATTTGGTTTAAAAAAAAAAAATTGGCTTCAAAGAACATTTTGGTTCCTGGGCAGCATTTTTCATGAACATTAAGTCATGTGTTTTCTTCCCCAGGCACCGAAAAGGCTCGATTTTTAAAAAGTGGAAGTAACACCATTTTTAGACATGGAATTTCGTCCCGAAACTCATCCTGGTGTCCGTTTTTGCATTTGGGTTGAAAAAAAAAAATTGGCTTCAAAAAACATTTTGGTTCCTGGGCAGCATTTTTCATGAACATTAAGTCATGCGTTTTCTTCCCTAGGCACCAAAAAGGCTCGATTTTTAAAAAGTGGAAGTAACCCCATTTTTAGACATGGAATTTTGTCCCGAAATTCATCCTGGTGTCCGTTTTTGCATTTGGTTTCAAAAAAAAAAATTGGTTTCAAAAAACATTTTGGTTCCTGGGCAGCATTTTTCATGAACATTAAGTCATGCGTTTTCTTCCACAGGCACCAAAAAGGCTCAATTTTTAAAAAGTGGAAGTAACCCCATTTTTAGACATGGAATTTTGTCCCGAAATTCATCCTGGTGTCCGTTTTTGCATTTGGTTTCAAAAAAAAAAAATTGGCTTCAAAAAACATTTTGGTTCCTGGGCAGCATTTTTCATGAACATTAAGTCATGCGTTTTCTTCCCCAGGCACCAAAAAGGCTCGATTTTTAAAAAGTGGAAGTAACCCCATTTTTAGACATGGAATTTCGTCCCGAAACTCATCCTGGTGTCCGTTTTTGCATTTGGTTTCAAAAAAAAAAAAATTGGCCTCAAAAAACATTTTGGTTCCTGGGCAGCATTTTTCATGAACATTAAGTCATGCGTTTTCTTCCCCAGGCACCAAAAAGGCTCGATTTTTAAAAAGTGGAAGTAACCCCATTTTTAGACATGGAATTTCGTCCCGAAACTCATCCTGGTGTCCGTTTTTGCATTTGGTTTCAAAAAAAAAATTGGCTTCAAAAAACATTTTGGTTCCTGGGCAGCATTTTTCATGAACATTAATTCATGCGTTTTCTTCCCCAGGCACCAAAAAGGCTCGATTTTTAAAAAGTGGAAATAACCCCATTTTTAGACATGGAATTTCATCCCGAAACTCATCCTGGTGTCCGTTTTTGCATTTGGTTTCAAAAAAAAAAATTGGCTTCAAAAAACATTTTGGTTCCTGGGCAGCATTTTTCATGAACATTAAGTCATGCGTTTTCTTCCCCTGGCACCAAAAAGGCTCGATTTTTAAAAAGTGGAAGTAACACCATTTTTAGACATGGAATTTCGTCCCGAAACTCATCCTGTTGTCCGTTTTTGCATTTGGTTTAAAAAAAAAAAATTGGCTTCAAAGAACATTTTGGTTCCTGGGCAGCATTTTTCATGAACATTAAGTCATGTGTTTTCTTCCCCAGGCACCGAAAAGGCTCGATTTTTAAAAAGTGGAAGTAACACCATTTTTAGACATGGAATTTCGTCCCGAAACTCATCCTGGTGTCCGTTTTTGCATTTGGTTTGAAAAAAAAAAAATTGGCTTCAAAAAACATTTTGGTTCCTGGGCAGCATTTTTCATGAACATTAAGTCATGCGTTTTCTTCCCTAGGCACCAAAAAGGCTCGATTTTTAAAAAGTGGAAGTAACCCCATTTTTAGACATGGAATTTTGTCCCGAAATTCATCCTGGTGTCCGTTTTTGCATTTGGTTTCAAAAAAAAAAATTGGTTTCAAAAAACATTTTGGTTCCTGGGCAGCATTTTTCATGAACATTAAGTCATGCGTTTTCTTCCCCAGGCACCAAAAAGGCTCAATTTTTAAAAAGTGGAAGTAACCCCATTTTTAGACATGGAATTTCGTCCCGAAACTCATCCTGGTGTCCGTTTTTGCATTTGGTTTCAAAAAAAAAATTGGCTTCAAAAAACATTTTGGTTCCTGGGCAGCATTTTTCATGAACATTAAGTCATGCGTTTTCTTCCCCAGGCACCAAAAAGGCCCGATTTTTAAAAAGTGGAAGTAACACCATTTTTAGACATGGAATTTCGTCCCGAAACTCATCCTGGTGTACGTTTTTGCATTTGGTTTCAAAAAAAAAATTGGCTTCAAAAAACATTTTGGTTCCTGGGCAGCATTTTTCATGAACATTAAGTCATGCGTTTTCTTCCCCAGGCACCAAAAAGGATCGATTTTTGAAAAATGGAAGTAACCCCATTTTTAGACATGGAATTTCGTCCCGGAACTCATCCTGGTGTCCGTTTTTGCATTTGGTTTCAAAAAAAAAAAAAAATTGGCTTCAAAAAACATTTTGGTTCCTGGGCAGCATTTTTCATGAACATTAATTCATGCGTTTTCTTCCCCAGGCACCAAAAAGGCTCGATTTTTAAAAAGTGGAAGTAACCCCATTTTTAGACATGGAATTTCGTCCCGAAACTCATCCTGGTGTACGTTTTTGCATTTGCTTTCAAAAAAAAAAATTGGCTTCAAAAAATATTTTGGTTCCTCGGCAGCATTTTTCATGAACATTAAGTCATGCGTTTTCTTCCCCAGGCACCAAAAAGGCTCGATTTTTAAAAAGTGGAAGTAACACCATTTTTAGACATGGAATTTCGTCCCGAAACTCATCCTGGTGTCCGTTTTTGCATTTGGTTTCAAAAAAAAAAAAATTGGCTTCAAAAAACATTTTGGTTCCTGGGCACCATTTTTCATGAACATTAAGTCATGCGTTTTCTTCTCCAGGCACCAAAAAGGCTCGATTTTTAAAAAGTGGAAGTAACCCCATTTTTAGACATGGAATTTTGTCCCGAAACTCATCCTGGTGTACGTTTTTGCATTTGGTTTCAAAAAAAAAAATTGGCTTCAAAAAACATTTTGGTTCCTGGGCAGCATTTTTCATGAACATTAAGTCATGCGTTTTCTTCCCCAGGCACCAAAAAGGCTCGATTTTTAAAAAGTGGAAGTAACACCATTTTTAGACATGGAATTTCGTCCCGAAACTCATTCTGGTGTCCGTTTTTGCATTTGGTTTCAAAAAAAAAAAAAATTGGCTTCAAAAAAATTTTTGGTTCCTGGGCACCATTTTTCATGAACATTAAGTCATGCGTTTTCTTCTCCAGGCACCAAAAAGGCTCGATTTTTAAAAAGTGGAAGTAACCCCATTTTTAGACATGGAATTTTGTCCCGAAACTCATCCTGGTGTCCGTTTTTGAATTTGGTTTCAAAAAAAAAAATTGGCTTCAAAAAACATTTTGGTTCCTGGGCAGCATTTTTCATGAACATTAATTCATGCGTTTTCTTCCCCAGGCACCAAAAAGGCTCGATTTTTAAAAAGTGGAAATAACCCCATTTTTAGACATGGAATTTCGTCCCGAAACTCATCCTGGTGTCCGTTTTTGCATTTGGTTTCAAAAAAAAAATTGGCTTCAAAAAACATTTTGGTTCCTGGGCAGCATTTTTCATGAACATTAATTCATGCGTTTTCTTCCCCAGGCACCAAAAAGGCTCGATTTTTAAAAAGTGGAAATAACCCCATTTTTAGACATGGAATTTCATCCCGAAACTCATCCTGGTGTCCGTTTTTGCATTTGGTTTCAAAAAAAAAAATTGGCTTCAAAAAACATTTTGGTTCCTGGGCAGCATTTTTCATGAACATTAAGTCATGCGTTTTCTTCCCCTGGCACCAAAAAGGCTCGATTTTTAAAAAGTGGAAGTAACACCATTTTTAGACATGGAATTTCGTCCCGAAACTCATCCTGTTGTCCGTTTTTGCATTTGGTTTAAAAAAAAAAAATTGGCTTCAAAGAACATTTTGGTTCCTGGGCAGCATTTTTCATGAACATTAAGTCATGTGTTTTCTTCCCCAGGCACCGAAAAGGCTCGATTTTTAAAAAGTGGAAGTAACACCATTTTTAGACATGGAATTTCGTCCCGAAACTCATCCTGGTGTCCGTTTTTGCATTTGGTTTGAAAAAAAAAAAATTGGCTTCAAAAAACATTTTGGTTCCTGGGCAGCATTTTTCATGAACATTAAGTCATGCGTTTTCTTCCCTAGGCACCAAAAAGGCTCGATTTTTAAAAAGTGGAAGTAACCCCATTTTTAGACATGGAATTTTGTCCCGAAATTCATCCTGGTGTCCGTTTTTGCATTTGGTTTCAAAAAAAAAAATTGGTTTCAAAAAACATTTTGGTTCCTGGGCAGCATTTTTCATGAACATTAAGTCATGCGTTTTCTTCCCCAGGCACCAAAAAGGCTCAATTTTTAAAAAGTGGAAGTAACCCCATTTTTAGACATGGAATTTCGTCCCGAAACTCATCCTGGTGTCCGTTTTTGCATTTGGTTTCAAAAAAAAAATTGGCTTCAAAAAACATTTTGGTTCCTGGGCAGCATTTTTCATGAACATTAAGTCATGCGTTTTCTTCCCCAGGCACCAAAAAGGCCCGATTTTTAAAAAGTGGAAGTAACACCATTTTTAGACATGGAATTTCGTCCCGAAACTCATCCTGGTGTACGTTTTTGCATTTGGTTTCAAAAAAAAAATTGGCTTCAAAAAACATTTTGGTTCCTGGGCAGCATTTTTCATGAACATTAAGTCATGCGTTTTCTTCCCCAGGCACCAAAAAGGATCGATTTTTGAAAAATGGAAGTAACCCCATTTTTAGACATGGAATTTCGTCCCGGAACTCATCCTGGTGTCCGTTTTTGCATTTGGTTTCAAAAAAAAAAAAAAATTGGCTTCAAAAAACATTTTGGTTCCTGGGCAGCATTTTTCATGAACATTAATTCATGCGTTTTCTTCCCCAGGCACCAAAAAGGCTCGATTTTTAAAAAGTGGAAGTAACCCCATTTTTAGACATGGAATTTCGTCCCGAAACTCATCCTGGTGTACGTTTTTGCATTTGCTTTCAAAAAAAAAAATTGGCTTCAAAAAATATTTTGGTTCCTCGGCAGCATTTTTCATGAACATTAAGTCATGCGTTTTCTTCCCCAGGCACCAAAAAGGCTCGATTTTTAAAAAGTGGAAGTAACACCATTTTTAGACATGGAATTTCGTCCCGAAACTCATCCTGGTGTCCGTTTTTGCATTTGGTTTCAAAAAAAAAAAAATTGGCTTCAAAAAACATTTTGGTTCCTGGGCACCATTTTTCATGAACATTAAGTCATGCGTTTTCTTCTCCAGGCACCAAAAAGGCTCGATTTTTAAAAAGTGGAAGTAACCCCATTTTTAGACATGGAATTTTGTCCCGAAACTCATCCTGGTGTACGTTTTTGCATTTGGTTTCAAAAAAAAAAATTGGCTTCAAAAAACATTTTGGTTCCTGGGCAGCATTTTTCATGAACATTAAGTCATGCGTTTTCTTCCCCAGGCACCAAAAAGGCTCGATTTTTAAAAAGTGGAAGTAACACCATTTTTAGACATGGAATTTCGTCCCGAAACTCATTCTGGTGTCCGTTTTTGCATTTGGTTTCAAAAAAAAAAAAAATTGGCTTCAAAAAAATTTTTGGTTCCTGGGCACCATTTTTCATGAACATTAAGTCATGCGTTTTCTTCTCCAGGCACCAAAAAGGCTCGATTTTTAAAAAGTGGAAGTAACCCCATTTTTAGACATGGAATTTTGTCCCGAAACTCATCCTGGTGTCCGTTTTTGAATTTGGTTTCAAAAAAAAAAATTGGCTTCAAAAAACATTTTGGGTCCTGGGCAGCATTTTTCATGAACATTAAGTCATGCGTTTTCTTCCCCAGGCACCAAAAAGGCTCGATTTTTAAAAAGTGGAAGTAACCCCATTTTTAGACATGGAATTTCGTCCCGAAACTCATCCTGGTGTCCGTTTTTGCATTTGGTTTCAAAAAAAAAAAAATTGGCCTCAAAAAACATTTTGGTTCCTGGGCAGCATTTTTCATGAACATTAAGTCATGCGTTTTCTTCCCCAGGCACCAAAAAGGCTCGATTTTTAAAAAGTGGAAGTAACCCCATTTTTAGACATGGAATTTCGTCCCGAAACTCATCCTGGTGTCCGTTTTTGCATTTGGTTTCAAAAAAAAAATTGGCTTCAAAAAACATTTTGGTTCCTGGGCAGCATTTTTCATGAACATTAATTCATGCGTTTTCTTCCCCAGGCACCAAAAAGGCTCGATTTTTAAAAAGTGGAAATAACCCCATTTTTAGACATGGAATTTCATCCCGAAACTCATCCTGGTGTCCGTTTTTGCATTTGGTTTCAAAAAAAAAAATTGGCTTCAAAAAACATTTTGGTTCCTGGGCAGCATTTTTCATGAACATTAAGTCATGCGTTTTCTTCCCCTGGCACCAAAAAGGCTCGATTTTTAAAAAGTGGAAGTAACACCATTTTTAGACATGGAATTTCGTCCCGAAACTCATCCTGTTGTCCGTTTTTGCATTTGGTTTAAAAAAAAAAAATTGGCTTCAAAGAACATTTTGGTTCCTGGGCAGCATTTTTCATGAACATTAAGTCATGTGTTTTCTTCCCCAGGCACCGAAAAGGCTCGATTTTTAAAAAGTGGAAGTAACACCATTTTTAGACATGGAATTTCGTCCCGAAACTCATCCTGGTGTCCGTTTTTGCATTTGGTTTGAAAAAAAAAAAATTGGCTTCAAAAAACATTTTGGTTCCTGGGCAGCATTTTTCATGAACATTAAGTCATACGTTTTCTTCCCTAGGCACCAAAAAGGCTCGATTTTTAAAAAGTGGAAGTAACCCCATTTTTAGACATGGAATTTTGTCCCGAAATTCATCCTGGTGTCCGTTTTTGCATTTGGTTTCAAAAAAAAAAATTGGTTTCAAAAAACATTTTGGTTCCTGGGCAGCATTTTTCATGAACATTAAGTCATGCGTTTTCTTCCCCAGGCACCAAAAAGGCTCAATTTTTAAAAAGTGGAAGTAACCCCATTTTTAGACATGGAATTTTGTCCCGAAATTCATCCTGGTGTCCGTTTTTGCATTTGGTTTCAAAAAAAAAAAATTGGCTTCAAAAAACATTTTGGTTCCTGGGCAGCATTTTTCATGAACATTAAGTCATGCGTTTTCTTCCCCAGGCACCAAAAAGGCTCGATTTTTAAAAAGTGGAAGTAACCCCATTTTTAGACATGGAATTTCGTCCCGAAACTCATCCTGGTGTCCGTTTTTGCATTTGGTTTCAAAAAAAAAAAAATTGGCCTCAAAAAACATTTTGGTTCCTGGGCAGCATTTTTCATGAACATTAAGTCATGCGTTTTCTTCCCCAGGCACCAAAAAGGCTCGATTTTTAAAAAGTGGAAGTAACCCCATTTTTAGACATGGAATTTCGTCCCGAAACTCATCCTGGTGTCCGTTTTTGCATTTGGTTTCAAAAAAAAAATTGGCTTCAAAAAACATTTTGGTTCCTGGGCAGCATTTTTCATGAACATTAATTCATGCGTTTTCTTCCCCAGGCACCAAAAAGGCTCGATTTTTAAAAAGTGGAAATAACCCCATTTTTAGACATGGAATTTCATCCCGAAACTCATCCTGGTGTCCGTTTTTGCATTTGGTTTCAAAAAAAAAAATTGGCTTCAAAAAACATTTTGGTTCCTGGGCAGCATTTTTCATGAACATTAAGTCATGCGTTTTCTTCCCCTGGCACCAAAAAGGCTCGATTTTTAAAAAGTGGAAGTAACACCATTTTTAGACATGGAATTTCGTCCCGAAACTCATCCTGTTGTCCGTTTTTGCATTTGGTTTAAAAAAAAAAAATTGGCTTCAAAGAACATTTTGGTTCCTGGGCAGCATTTTTCATGAACATTAAGTCATGTGTTTTCTTCCCCAGGCACCGAAAAGGCTCGATTTTTAAAAAGTGGAAGTAACACCATTTTTAGACATGGAATTTCGTCCCGAAACTCATCCTGGTGTCCGTTTTTGCATTTGGTTTGAAAAAAAAAAAATTGGCTTCAAAAAACATTTTGGTTCCTGGGCAGCATTTTTCATGAACATTAAGTCATGCGTTTTCTTCCCTAGGCACCAAAAAGGCTCGATTTTTAAAAAGTGGAAGTAACCCCATTTTTAGACATGGAATTTTGTCCCGAAATTCATCCTGGTGTCCGTTTTTGCATTTGGTTTCAAAAAAAAAAATTGGTTTCAAAAAACATTTTGGTTCCTGGGCAGCATTTTTCATGAACATTAAGTCATGCGTTTTCTTCCCCAGGCACCAAAAAGGCTCGATTTTTAAAAAGTGGAAGTAACCCCATTTTTAGACATGGAATTTTGTCCCGAAATTCATCCTGGTGTCCGTTTTTGCATTTGGTTTCAAAAAAAAAAAATTGGCTTCAAAAAACATTTTGGTTCCTGGGCAGCATTTTTCATGAACATTAAGTCATGCGTTTTCTTCCCCAGGCACCAAAAAGGCTCGATTTTTAAAAAGTGGAAGAAACCCCATTTTTAGACATGGAATTTTGTCCCGAAATTCATCCTGGTGTCCGTTTTTGCATTTGGTTTCAAAAAAAAAAAATTGGCTTCAAAAAACATTTTGGTTCCTGGGCAGCATTTTTCATGAACATTAAGTCATGCGTTTTCTTCCCCAGGCACCAAAAAGGCTCGATTTTTAAAAAGTGGAAGAAACCCCATTTTTAGACATGGAATTTTGTCCCGAAATTCATCCTGGTGTCCGTTTTTGCATTTGGTTTCAAAAAAAAAAAATTGGCTTCAAAAAACATTTTGGTTCCTGGGCAGCATTTTTCATGAACATTAAGTCATGCGTTTTCTTCCCCAAGCACCAAAAAGGCTCAATTTTTAAAAAGTGGAAGTAACCCCATTTTTAGACATGGAATTTCGTCCTGAAACTCATCCTGGTGTCCGTTTTTGCATTTGGTTTCAAAAAAAAAAAATTGGCTTCAAAAAACATTTTGGTTCCTGGGCAGCATTTTTCATGAACATTAAGTCATGCGTTTTCTTCCCCTGGCACCAAAAAGGCTCAATTTTTAAAAAGTGGAAGTAACCCCATTTTTAGACATGGAATTTTGTCCCGAAATTCATCCTGGTGTCCGTTTTTGCATTTGGTTTCAAAAAAAAAAAATTTGGCTTCAAAAAACATTTTGGTTCCTGGGCAGCATTTTTCATGAACATTAAGTCATGCGTTTTCTTCCCCAGGCACCAAAAAGGCTCAATTTTTAAAAAGTGGAAGTAACACCATTTTTAGACATGGAATTTCGTCCCGAAACTCATCCTGGTGTCCGTTTTTGCATTTGGTTTCAAAAAAAAAAAATTGGCTTCAAAAAACATTTTGGTTCCTGGGTAGCATTTTTCATGAACATTAAGTCATGCGTTTTCTTCCCCTGGCACCAAAAAGGCTCGATTTTTAAAAAGTGGAAGTAACACCATTTTTAGACATGGAATTTCGTCCCGAAACTCATCCTGGTGTCCGTTTTTGCATTTGGTTTCAAAAAAAAAAAATTGGCTTCAAAAAACATTTTGGTTCCTGGGCAGCATTTTTCATGAACATTAAGTCATGTGTTTTCTTCCCCAGGCACCAAAAAGGCTCCATTTTTAAAAAGTGGACGTAACACCATTTTTAGACATGGAATTTCGTCCCGAAACTCATCCTGGTGTCCGTTTTTGCATTTGGTTTGAAAAAAAAAAAAATTGGCTTCAAAAAACATTTTGGTTCCTGGGCAGCATTTTTCATGAACATTAAGTCATGCGTTTTCTTCCCCAGGCACCAAAAATGCTCGATTTTTAAAAAGCGGAAGTAACCCCATTTTTAGACATGGAATTTCGTCCCGAAATTCATCCTGGTGTCAGTTTTTGCATTTGGTTTCAAAAAAAAAAATTGGCTTCAAAAAACATTTTGGTTCCTGGGCAGCATTTTTCATGAACATTAATTCATGTGTTTTCTTCCCCAGGCACCAAAAAGGCTCGATTTTTAAAAAGTGGAAGTAACACCATTTTTAGACATGGAATTTCGTCCCGAAACTCATCCTGGTGTACGTTTTTGCATTTGGTTTCAAAAAAAAAAAAATTGGCTTCAAAAAACATTTTGGTTCCTGGGCAGCATTTTTCATGAACATTAAGTCATGCGTTTTCTTCCCCTGGCACCAAAAAGGCTCAATTTTTAAAAAGTGGAAGTAACCCCATTTTTAGACATGGAATTTTGTCCCGAAATTCATCCTGGTGTCCGTTTTTGCATTTGGTTTCAAAAAAAAAAAATTTGGCTTCAAAAAACATTTTGGTTCCTGGGCAGCATTTTTCATGAACATTAAGTCATGCGTTTTCTTCCCCAGGCACCAAAAAGGCTCAATTTTTAAAAAGTGGAAGTAACACCATTTTTAGACATGGAATTTCGTCCCGAAACTCATCCTGGTGTCCGTTTTTGCATTTGGTTTCAAAAAAAAAAAAATTGGCTTCAAAAAACATTTTGGTTCCTGGGTAGGATTTTTCATGAACATTAAGTCATGCGTTTTCTTCCCCTGGCACCAAAAAGGCTCGATTTTTAAAAAGTGGAAGTAACACCATTTTTAGACATGGAATTTCGTCCCGAAACTCATCCTGGTGTCCGTTTTTGCATTTGGTTTCAAAAAAAAAAAAATTGGCTTCAAAAAACATTTTGGTTCCTGGGCAGCATTTTTCATGAACATTAAGTCATGTGTTTTCTTCCCCAGGCACCAAAAAGGCTCCATTTTTAAAAAGTGGACGTAACACCATTTTTAGACATGGAATTTCGTCCCGAAACTCATCCTGGTGTCCGTTTTTGCATTTGGTTTGAAAAAAAAAAAATTGGCTTCAAAAAACATTTTGGTTCCTGGGCAGCATTTTTCATGAACATTAAGTCATGCGTTTTCTTCCCCAGGCACCAAAAATGCTCGATTTTTAAAAAGCGGAAGTAACCCCATTTTTAGACATGGAATTTCGTCCCGAAATTCATCCTGGTGTCAGTTTTTGCATTTGGTTTCAAAAAAAAAAATTGGCTTCAAAAAACATTTTGGTTCCTGGGCAGCATTTTTCATGAACATTAATTCATGTGTTTTCTTCCCCAGGCACCAAAAAGGCTCGATTTTTAAAAAGTGGAAGTAACACCATTTTTAGACATGGAATTTCGTCCCGAAACTCATCCTGGTGTACGTTTTTGCATTTGGTTTCAAAAAAAAAAAATTGGCTTCAAAAAACATTTTGGTTCCTGGGCAGCATTTTTCATGAACTTTAAGTCATGCGTTTTCTTCCCCAGGCACCAAAAAGGCTCAATTTTTAAAAAGTGGAAGTAACCCCATTTTTAGACATGGAATTTTGTCCCGAAATTCATCCTGGTGTCCGTTTTTGCATTTGGTTTCAAAAAAAAAAAATTTGGCTTCAAAAAACATTTTGGTTCCTGGGCAGCATTTTTCATGAACATTAAGTCATGCGTTTTCTTCCCCAGGCACCAAAAAGGCTCAATTTTTAAAAAGTGGAAGTAACACCATTTTTAGACATGGAATTTCGTCCCGAAACTCATCCTGGTGTCCGTTTTTGCATTTGGTTTCAAAAAAAAAAAAATTGGCTTCAAAAAACATTTTGGTTCCTGGGTAGGATTTTTCATGAACATTAAGTCATGCGTTTTCTTCCCCTGGCACCAAAAAGGCTCGATTTTTAAAAAGTGGAAGTAACACCATTTTTAGACATGGAATTTCGTCCCGAAACTCATCCTGGTGTCCGTTTTTGCATTTGGTTTCAAAAAAAAAAAATTGGCTTCAAAAAACATTTTGGTTCCTGGGCAGCATTTTTCATGAACATTAAGTCATGTGTTTTCTTCCCCAGGCACCAAAAAGGCTCCATTTTTAAAAAGTGGACGTAACACCATTTTTAGACATGGAATTTCGTCCCGAAACTCGCCTGGTGTCCGTTTTTGCATTTGGTTTGAAAAAAAAAAAATTGGCTTCAAAAAACATTTTGGTTCCTGGGCAGCATTTTTCATGAACATTAAGTCATGCGTTTTCTTCCCCAGGCACCAAAAATGCTCGATTTTTAAAAAGCGGAAGTAACCCCATTTTTAGACATGGAATTTCGTCCCGAAATTCATCCTGGTGTACGTTTTTGCATTTGGTTTCAAAAAAAAAAAATTGGCTTCAAAAAACATTTTGGTTCCTGGGCAGCATTTTTCATGAACTTTAAGTCATGCGTTTTCTTCCCCAGGCACCAAAAAGGCTCAATTTTTAAAAAGTGGAAGTAACCCCATTTTTAGACATGGAATTTCGTCCCGAAACTCATCCTGGTGTCCGTTTTTGCATTTGGTTTCAAAAAAAAAAAATTGGCTTCAAAAAACATTTTGGTTCCTGGGTAGCATTTTTCATGAACATTAAGTCATGCGTTTTCTTCCCCTGGCACCAAAAAGGCTCGATTTTTAAAAAGTGGAAGTAACACCATTTTTAGACATGGAATTTCGTCCCGAAACTCATCCTGGTGTCCGTTTTTGCATTTGGTTTCAAAAAAAAAAATTGGCTTCAAAAAACATTTTGGTTCCTGGGCAGCATTTTTCATGAACATTAAGTCATGTGTTTTCTTCCCCAGGCACCAAAAAGGCTCCATTTTTAAAAAGTGGACGTAACACCATTTTTAGACATGGAATTTCGTCCCGAAACTCATCCTGGTGTCCGTTTTTGCATTTGGTTTGAAAAAAAAAAAATTGGCTTCAAAAAACATTTTGGTTCCTGGGCAGCATTTTTCATGAACATTAAGTCATGCGTTTTCTTCCCCAGGCACCAAAAATGCTCGATTTTTAAAAAGCGGAAGTAACCCCATTTTTAGACATGGAATTTCGTCCCGAAATTCATCCTGGTGTCAGTTTTTGCATTTGGTTTCAAAAAAAAAATTGGCTTCAAAAAACATTTTGGTTCCTGGGCAGCATTTTTCATGAACATTAATTCATGTGTTTTCTTCCCCAGGCACCAAAAAGGCTCGATTTTTAAAAAGTGGAAGTAACACCATTTTTAGACATGGAATTTCGTCCCGAAACTCATCCTGGTGTACGTTTTTGCATTTGGTTTCAAAAAAAAAAAATTGGCTTCAAAAAACATTTTGGTTCCTGGGCAGCATTTTTCATGAACTTTAAGTCATGCGTTTTCTTCCCCAGGCACCAAAAAGGCTCAATTTTTAAAAAGTGGAAGTAACCCCATTTTTAGACATGGAATTTCGTCCCGAAACTCATCCTGGTGTCCGTTTTTGCATTTGGTTTCAAAAAAAAAATTGGCTTCAAAAAACATTTTGGTTCCTGGGCAGCATTTTTCATGAACATTAAGTCATGCGTTTTCTTCCCCAGGCACCAAAAAGGCTCGATTTTTAAAAAGTGGAAGTAACACCATTTTTAGACATGGAATTTCATCCCGAAACTCATCCTGGTGTCCGTTTTTGCATTTGGTTTCAAAAAAAAAAATTGGCTTCAAAAAACTTTTTGGTTCCTGGGCAGCATTTTTCATGAACATTAAGTCATGCGTTTTCTTCCCCAGGCACCAAAAAGGCTCGATTTTTAAAAAGTGGAAGTAACACCATTTTTAGACATGGAATTTCATCCCGAAACTCATCCTCATGTCCGTTTTTGCATTTGGTTTCAAAAAAAAAAAATTGGCTTCAAAAAACATTTTGGTTCCTGGGCAGCATTTTTCATGAACATTAAGTCATGCGTTTTCTTCCCCAGGCACCAAAAAGGCTCAATTTTTAAAAAGTGGAAGTAACCCCATTTTTAGACATGGAATTTCGTCCCGAAATTCATCCTGGTGTCCGTTTTTGCATTTGGTTTCAAAAAAAAAATTGGCTTCAAAAAACATTTTGGTTCCTGGGCAACATTTTTCATGAACATTAAGTCATGCGTTTTCTTCCCCAGGCACCAAAAAGGCCCGATTTTTAAAAAGTGGAAGTAACACCATTTTTAGACATGGAATTTCGTCCCGAAACTCATCCTGGTGTACGTTTTTGCATTTGGTTTCAAAAAAAAAAATTGGCTTCAAAAAACATTTTGGTTCCTGGGCAGCATTTTTCATGAACATTAAGTCATGCGTTTTCTTCCCCAGGCACCAAAAAGGCCCGATTTTTAAAAAGTGGAAGTAACACCATTTTTAGACATGGAATTTCATCACAAAACTCATCCTGGTGTCCGTTTTTGCATTTGGTTTCAAAAAAAAAATTGGCTTCAAAAAACATTTTGGTTCCTGGGCAGCATTTTTCATGAACATCAAGTCATGCGTTTTCTTCCCCAGGCACCAAAAAGGATCGATTTTTGAAAAGTGGAAGTAACCCCATTTTTAGACATGGAATTTCGTCCCGAAACTCATCCTGGTGTCCGTTTTTGCATTTGGTTTCAAGAAAAAAAATTGGCTTCAAAAAACATTTTGGTTCCTGGGCAGCATTTTTCATGAACATTAAGTCATGCGTTTTCTTCCCCAGGCACCAAAAAGGCTCGATTTTTAAAAAGTGGAAGTAACCCCATTTTTAGACATGGAATTTCGTCCCGAAACTCATCCTGGTGTACGTTTTTGCATTTGGTTTCAAAAAAAAAAATTGGCTTCAAAAAACATTTTGGTTCCTGGGCAGCATTTTTCATGAACATTAAGTCATGCGTTTTCTTCCCCAGGCACCAAAAAGGCTCGATTTTTAAAAAGTGGAAGTAACACCATTTTTAGACATGGAATTTCGTCCCGAAACTCATCCTGGTGTCCGTTTTTGCATTTGGTTTCAAAAAAAAAAAATTGGCTTCAAAAAACATTTTGGTTCCTGGGCACCATTTTTCATGAACATTAAGTCATGCGTTTTCTTCTCCAGGCACCAAAAAGGCTCGATTTTTAAAAAGTGGAAGTAACCCCATTTTTAGACATGGAATTTCGTCCCGAAACTCATCCTGGTGTCCGTTTTTGAATTTGGTTTCAAAAAAAAAAAATTGGCTTCAAAAAACATTTTGGGTCCTGGGCAGCATTTTTCATGAACATTAAGTCATGCGTTTTCTTCCCCAGGCACCAAAAAGGCTCGATTTTTAAAAAGTGGAAGTAACACCATTTTTAGACATGGAATTTCGTCCCGAAACTCATCCTGGTGTCCGTTTTTGCATTTGGTTTCAAAAAAAAAAATTGGCTTCAAAAAACATTTTGGTTCCTGGGCAGCATTTTTCATGAACATTAAGTCATGCATTTTCTTCCCCAGGCACCAAAAAGGCTCGATTTTTAAAAAGTGGAAGTAACCCCATTTTTAGACATGGAATTTCGTCCCGAAACTCATCCTGGTGTCCGTTTTTGCATTTGGTTTCAAAAAAAAAAAATTGGCTTCAAAAAACATTTTGGTTCCTGGGCAGCATTTTTCATGAACATTAAGTCATGCGTTTTCTTCCCCAGGCACCAAAAAGGCTCGATTTTTAAAAAGTGGAAGTAACCCCATTTTTAGACATGGAATTTCGTCCCGAAACTCATCCTGGTGTCCGTTTTTGCATTTGGTTTCAAAAAAAAAATTGGCTTCAAAAAACATTTTGGTTCCTGGGCAGCATTTTTCATGAACATTAATTCATGCGTTTTCTTCCCCAGGCACCAAAAAGGCTCGATTTTTAAAAAGTGGAAATAACCCCATTTTTAGACATGGAATTTCGTCCCGAAACTCATCCTGGTGTCCGTTTTTGCATTTGGTTTCAAAAAAAAAATTGGCTTCAAAAAACATTTTGGTTCCTGGGCAGCATTTTTCATGAACATTAATTCATGCGTTTTCTTCCCCAGGCACCAAAAAGGCTCGATTTTTAAAAAGTGGAAATAACCCCATTTTTAGACATGGAATTTCATCCCGAAACTCATCCTGGTGTCCGTTTTTGCATTTGGTTTCAAAAAAAAAAAATTGGCTTCAAAAAACATTTTGGTTCCTGGGCAGCATTTTTCATGAACATTAAGTCATGCGTTTTCTTCCCCAGGCACCAAAAAGGCTAGATTTTTAAAAAGGGGAAGTAACACCATTTTTAGACATGGAATTTCGTCCCGAAACTCATCCTGGTGTCCGTTTTTGCATTTGGTTTAAAAAAAAAAATTGGCTTCAAAAAACATTTTGGTTCCTGGGCAGCATTTTTCATGAACATTAAGTCATGCGTTTTCTTCCCCAGGCACCAAAAAGGCTCGATTTTTAAAAAGTGGAAGTAACCCCATTTTTAGACATGGAATTTCGTCCCGAAACTCATCCTGGTGTCCATTTTTGCATTTGGTTTGAAAAAAAAAAATTGGCTTCAAAAAACATTTTGGTTCCTGGGCAGCATTTTTCATGAACATTAAGTCATGCGTTTTCTTCCCCAGGCACCAAAAAGGCTCAATTTTTAAAAAGTGGAAGTAACCCCATTTTTAGACATGGAATTTTGTCCCGAAATTCATCCTGGTGTCCGTTTTTGCATTTGGTTTCAAAAAAAAAAATTGGCTTCAAAAAACATTTTGGTTCCTGGGCAGCATTTTTCATGAACATTAAGTCATGCGTTTTCTTCCCCAGGCAGCAAAAAGGCTCAATTTTTAAAAAGTGGAAGTAACCCCATTTTTAGACATGGAATTTCGTCCCGAAACTCATCCTGGTGTCCGTTTTTGCATTTGGTTTCAAAAAAAAAAATTGGCTTCAAAAAACATTTTGGTTCCTGGGTAGCATTTTTCATGAACATTAAGTCATGCGTTTTCTTCCCCAAGCACCAAAAAGGCTCAATTTTTAAAAAGTGGAAGTAACCCCATTTTTAGACATGGAATTTCGTCCCGAAACTCATCCTGGTGTCCGTTTTTGCATTTGGTTTCAAAAAAAAAAAATTGGCTTCAAAAAACATTTTGGTTCCTGGACAGCATTTTTCATGAACATCAAGTCATGCGTTTTCTTCCCCAGGCACCAAAAAGGCTCAATTTTTAAAAAGTGGAAGTAACACCATTTTTAGACATGGAATTTTGTCCCGAAACTCATCCTGGTGTCCGTTTTTGCATTTGGTTTCAAAAAAAAAAATTGGCTTCAAAAAACATTTTGGTTCCTGGGCAGCATTTTTCATGAACATTAAGTCATGTGTTTTCTTCCCCAGGCACCAAAAAGGCTCGATTTTTAAAAAGTGGACGTAACACCATTTTTAGACATGGAATTTCGTCCCGAAACTCATCCTGGTGTCCGTTTTTGCATTTGGTTTGAAAAAAAAAAAAAATTGGCTTCAAAAAACATTTTGGTTCCTGGGCAGCATTTTTCATGAACATTAAGTCATGCGTTTTCTTCCCCAGGCACCAAAAAGGCTCAATTTTTAAAAAGTGGAAGTAACACCATTTTTAGACATGGAATTTCGTCCCGAAACTCATCCTGGTGTCCGTTTTTGCATTTGGTTTCAAAAAAAAAAAAATTGGCTTCAAAAAACATTTTGGTTCCTGGGCAGCATTTTTCATGAACATTAAGTCATGTGTTTTCTTCCCCAGGCACCAAAAAGGCTCGATTTTTAAAAAGTGGACGTAACACCATTTTTAGACATGGAATTTCGTCCCAAAACTCATCCTGGTGTCCGTTTTTGCATTTGGTTTGAAAAAAAAAAAAATTGGCTTCAAAAAACATTTTGGTTCCTGGGCAGCATTTTTCATGCACATTAAGTCATGCGTTTTCTTCCCCAGGCACCAAAAAGGCTCGATTTTTAAAAAGTGGAAGTAACCCCATTTTTAGACATGGAATTTCGTCCCGAAATTCATCCTGGTGTCCGTTTTTGCATTTGGTTTCAAAAAAAAAAAATTGGCTTCAAAAAACATTTTGGTTCCTGGGCAGCATTTTTCATGAACATTAAGTCATGCGTTTTCTTCCCCAGGCACCAAAAAGGCTCAATTTTTAAAAAGTGGAAGTAACCCCATTTTTAGACATGGAATTTTGTCCCGAAATTCATCCTGGTGTCCGTTTTTGCATTTGGTTTCAAAAAAAAAAAATTGGCTTCAAAAAACATTTTGGTTCCTGGGCAGCATTTTTCATGAACATTAAGTCATGCGTTTTCTTCCCCAGGCACCAAAAAGGCTCAATTTTTAAAAAGTGGAAGTAACCCCATTTTTAGACATGGAATTTCGTCCCGAAACTCATCCTGGTGTCCGTTTTTGCATTTGGTTTCAAAAAAAAAAAATTGGCTTCAAAAAACATTTTGGTTCCTGGGTAGCATTTTTCATGAACATTAAGTCATGCGTTTTCTTCCCCAGGCACCAAAAAGGCTCAATTTTTAAAAAGTGGAAGTAACCCCATTTATAGACATGGAATTTCGTCCCGAAACTCATCCTGGTGTCCGTTTTTGCATTTGGTTTCAAAAAAAAAAATTGGCTTCAAAAAACATTTTGGTTCCTGGGCAGCATTTTTCATGAACATTAAGTCATGTGTTTTCTTCCCCAGGCACCAAAAAGGCTCGATTTTTAAAAAGTGGACGTAACACCATTTTTAGACATGGAATTTCGTCCCGAAACTCATCCTGGTGTCCGTTTTTGCATTTGGTTTGAAAAAAAAAAAAAATTGGCTTCAAAAAACATTTTGGTTCCTGGGCAGCATTTTTCATGAACATTAATTCATGTGTTTTCTTCCCCAGGCACCAAAAAGGCTCGATTTTTAAAAAGTGGAAGTAACCCCATTTTTAGACATGGAATTTCGTCCCGAAATTCATCCTGGTGTCCGTTTTTGCATTTGGTTTCAAAAAAAAAAAATTGGCTTCAAAAAACATTTTGGTTCCTGGGCAGCATTTTTCATGAACATTAAGTCATGCGTTTTCTTCCCCAGGCACCAAAAAGGCTCAATTTTTAAAAAGTGGAAGTAACCCCATTTTTAGACATGGAATTTTGTCCCGAAATTCATCCTGGTGTCCGTTTTTGCATTTGGTTTCAAAAAAAAAAAATTGGCTTCAAAAAACATTTTGGTTCCTGGGCAGCATTTTTCATGAACATTAAGTCATGCGTTTTCTTCCCCAGGCACCAAAAAGGCTCAATTTTTAAAAAGTGGAAGTAACCCCATTTTTAGACATGGAATTTCGTCCCGAAACTCATCCTGGTGTCCGTTTTTGCATTTGGTTTCAAAAAAAAAAAAAATTGGCTTCAAAAAACATTTTGGTTCCTGGGTAGCATTTTTCATGAACATTAAGTCATGCGTTTTCTTCCCCAGGCACCAAAAAGGCTCAATTTTTAAAAAGTGGAAGTAACCCCATTTATAGACATGGAATTTCGTCCCGAAACTCATCCTGGTGTCCGTTTTTGCACTTGGTTTCAAAAAAAAAAATTGGCTTCAAAAAACATTTTGGTTCCTGGGCAGCATTTTTCATGAACATTAAGTCATGTGTTTTCTTCCCCAGGCACCAAAAAGGCTCGATTTTTAAAAAGTGGACGTAACACCATTTTTAGACATGGAATTTCGTCCCGAAACTCATCCTGGTGTCCGTTTTTGCATTTGGTTTTAAAAAAAAAAAAATTGGCTTCAAAAAACATTTTGGTTCCTGGGCAGCATTTTTCATGAACATTAATTCATGTGTTTTCTTCCCCAGGCACCAAAAAGGCTCGATTTTTAAAAAGTGGAAGTAACCCCATTTTTAGACATGGAATTTCGTCCCGAAACTCATCCTGGTGTCCGTTTTTGCATTTGGTTTCAAAAAAAAAAATTCGCTTCAAAAAACATTTTGGTTCCTGGGCAGCATTTTTCATGAACATTAAGTCATGCGTTTTCTTCCCCAGGCACCAAAAAGGCTCGATTTTTAAAAAGTGGAAGTAACCCCATTTTTATACATGGAATTTCGTCCCGAAACTCATCCTGGTATCCGTTTTTGCATTTGGTTTCAAAAAAAAAAAAATTGGCTTCAAAAAACATTTTGGTTCCTGGGCAGCATTTTTCATGAACATTAAGTCATGCGTTTTCTTCCCCAGGCACCAAAAAGGCTCAATTTTTAAAAAGTGGAAGTAACACCATTTTTAGACATGGAATTTCGTCCCGAAACTCATCCTGGTGTCCGTTTTTGCATTTGGTTTCAAAAAAAAAAAAATTGGCTTCAAAAAACATTTTGGTTCCTGGGCAGCATTTTTCATGAACATTAAGTCATGTGTTTTCTTCCCCAGGCACCAAAAAGGCTCGATTTTTAAAAAGTGGACGTAACACCATTTTTAGACATGGAATTTCGTCCCAAAACTCATCCTGGTGTCCGTTTTTGCATTTGGTTTGAAAAAAAAAAAAATTGGCTTCAAAAAACATTTTGGTTCCTGGGCAGCATTTTTCATGAACATTAAGTCATGCGTTTTCTTCCCCAGGCACCAAAAAGGCTCAATTTTTAAAAAGTGGAAGTAACACCATTTTTAGACATGGAATTTCGTCCCGAAACTCATCCTGGTGTCCGTTTTTGCATTTGGTTTCAAAAAAAAAAAAATTGGCTTCAAAAAACATTTTGGTTCCTGGGCAGCATTTTTCATGAACATTAAGTCATGTGTTTTCTTCCCCAGGCACCAAAAAGGCTCGATTTTTAAAAAGTGGACGTAACACCATTTTTAGACATGGAATTTCGTCCCAAAACTCATCCTGGTGTCCGTTTTTGCATTTGGTTTGAAAAAAAAAAAAATTGGCTTCAAAAAACATTTTGGTTCCTGGGCAGCATTTTTCATGCACATTAAGTCATGCGTTTTCTTCCCCAGGCACCAAAAAGGCTCGATTTTTAAAAAGTGGAAGTAACCCCATTTTTAGACATGGAATTTCGTCCCGAAATTCATCCTGGTGTCCGTTTTTGCATTTGGATTCAAAAAAAAAAAATTGGCTTCAAAAAACATTTTGGTTCCTGGGCAGCATTTTTCATGAACATTAAGTCATGCGTTTTCTTCCCCAGGCACCAAAAAGGCTCAATTTTTAAAAAGTGGAAGTAACCCCATTTTTAGACATGGAATTTTGTCCCGAAATTCATCCTGGTGTCCGTTTTTGCATTTGGTTTCAAAAAAAAAAAATTGGCTTCAAAAAACATTTTGGTTCCTGGGCAGCATTTTTCATGAACATTAAGTCATGCGTTTTCTTCCCCAGGCACCAAAAAGGCTCAATTTTTAAAAAGTGGAAGTAACCCCATTTTTAGACATGGAATTTCGTCCCGAAACTCATCCTGGTGTCCGTTTTTGCATTTGGTTTCAAAAAAAAAAAAATTGGCTTCAAAAAACATTTTGGTTCCTGGGTAGCATTTTTCATGAACATTAAGTCATGCGTTTTCTTCCCCAGGCACCAAAAAGGCTCAATTTTTAAAAAGTGGAAGTAACCCCATTTATAGACATGGAATTTCGTCCCGAAACTCATCCTGGTGTCCGTTTTTGCATTTGGTTTCAAAAAAAAAAATTGGCTTCAAAAAACATTTTGGTTCCTGGGCAGCATTTTTCATGAACATTAAGTCATGTGTTTTCTTCCCCAGGCACCAAAAAGGCTCGATTTTTAAAAAGTGGACGTAACACCATTTTTAGACATGGAATTTCGTCCCGAAACTCATCCTGGTGTCCGTTTTTGCATTTGGTTTGAAAAAAAAAAAAATTGGCTTCAAAAAACATTTTGGTTCCTGGGCAGCATTTTTCATGAACATTAATTCATGTGTTTTCTTCCCCAGGCACCAAAAAGGCTCGATTTTTAAAAAGTGGAAGTAACCCCATTTTTAGACATGGAATTTCGTCCCGAAATTCATCCTGGTGTCCGTTTTTGCATTTGGTTTCAAAAAAAAAAAATTGGCTTCAAAAAACATTTTGGTTCCTGGGCAGCATTTTTCATGAACATTAAGTCATGCGTTTTCTTCCCCAGGCACCAAAAAGGCTCAATTTTTAAAAAGTGGAAGTAACCCCATTTTTAGACATGGAATTTTGTCCCGAAATTCATCCTGGTGTCCGTTTTTGCATTTGGTTTCAAAAAAAAAAAATTGGCTTC
The DNA here is from genome assembly GCF_029215685.1 of Pituophis catenifer annectens. Lineage (NCBI taxonomy): Eukaryota > Metazoa > Chordata > Lepidosauria > Squamata > Colubridae > Pituophis > Pituophis catenifer. The sequence goes on along the minus strand of NW_027256897.1, from coordinate 6,581,066 downwards.
AAAAAACATTTTGGTTCCTGGGCAGCATTTTTCATGAACATTAAGTCATGCGTTTTCTTCCCCAGGCACCAAAAAGGCTCAATTTTTAAAAAGTGGAAGTAACCCCATTTTTAGACATGGAATTTCGTCCCGAAACTCATCCTGGTGTCCGTTTTTGCATTTGGTTTCAAAAAAAAAAAAATTGGCTTCAAAAAACATTTTGGTTCCTGGGTAGCATTTTTCATGAACATTAAGTCATGTGTTTTCTTCCCCAGGCACCAAAAAGGCTCGATTTTTAAAAAGTGGAAGCAACACCATTTTTAGACATGGAATTTCATACCGAAACTCATGCTGGGGTCCGTTTTTGCATTTGGTTTAAAAAAACAAATTGGCTTCAAAAAACATTTTGGTTCCTGGGCAGCATTTTTCATGAACATTAAGTCATGCGTTTTCTTCCCCAGGCACCAAAAAGGCTCAATTTTTAAAAAGTGGAAGTAACCCCATTTTTAGACATGGAATTTTGTCCCGAAATTCATCCTGGTGTCCGTTTTTGCATTTGGTTTCAAAAAAAAAAAATTGGCTTCAAAAAACATTTTGGTTCCTGGGCAGCATTTTTCATGAACATTAAGTCATGCGTTTTCTTCCCCAGGCACCAAAAAGGCTCAATTTTTAAAAAGTGGAAGTAACCCCATTTTTAGACATGGAATTTCGTCCCGAAACTCATCCTGGTGTCCGTTTTTGCATTTGGTTTCAAAAAAAAAAAAATTGGCTTCAAAAAACATTTTGGTTCCTGGGTAGCATTTTTCATGAACATTAAGTCATGCGTTTTCTTCCCCAGGCACCAAAAAGGCTCAATTTTTAAAAAGTGGAAGTAACCCCATTTATAGACATGGAATTTCGTCCCGAAACTCATCCTGGTGTCCGTTTTTGCATTTGGTTTCAAAAAAAAAAATTGGCTTCAAAAAACATTTTGGTTCCTGGGCAGCATTTTTCATGAACATTAAGTCATGTGTTTTCTTCCCCAGGCACCAAAAAGGCTCGATTTTTAAAAAGTGGACGTAACACCATTTTTAGACATGGAATTTCGTCCCGAAACTCATCCTGGTGTCCGTTTTTGCATTTGGTTTGAAAAAAAAAAAAATTGGCTTCAAAAAACATTTTGGTTCCTGGGCAGCATTTTTCATGAACATTAATTCATGTGTTTTCTTCCCCAGGCACCAAAAAGGCTCGATTTTTAAAAAGTGGAAGTAACCCCATTTTTAGACATGGAATTTCGTCCCGAAATTCATCCTGGTGTCCGTTTTTGCATTTGGTTTCAAAAAAAAAAAATTGGCTTCAAAAAACATTTTGGTTCCTGGGCAGCATTTTTCATGAACATTAAGTCATGCGTTTTCTTCCCCAGGCACCAAAAAGGCTCAATTTTTAAAAAGTGGAAGTAACCCCATTTTTAGACATGGAATTTTGTCCCGAAATTCATCCTGGTGTCCGTTTTTGCATTTGGTTTCAAAAAAAAAAAATTGGCTTCAAAAAACATTTTGGTTCCTGGGCAGCATTTTTCATGAACATTAAGTCATGCGTTTTCTTCCCCAGGCACCAAAAAGGCTCAATTTTTAAAAAGTGGAAGTAACCCCATTTTTAGACATGGAATTTCGTCCCGAAACTCATCCTGGTGTCCGTTTTTGCATTTGGTTTCAAAAAAAAAAAAATTGGCTTCAAAAAACATTTTGGTTCCTGGGTAGCATTTTTCATGAACATTAAGTCATGCGTTTTCTTCCCCAGGCACCAAAAAGGCTCAATTTTTAAAAAGTGGAAGTAACCCCATTTATAGACATGGAATTTCGTCCCGAAACTCATCCTGGTGTCCGTTTTTGCATTTGGTTTCAAAAAAAAAAATTGGCTTCAAAAAACATTTTGGTTCCTGGGCAGCATTTTTCATGAACATTAAGTCATGTGTTTTCTTCCCCAGGCACCAAAAAGGCTCGATTTTTAAAAAGTGGACGTAACACCATTTTTAGACATGGAATTTCGTCCCGAAACTCATCCTGGTGTCCGTTTTTGCATTTGGTTTTAAAAAAAAAAAAATTGGCTTCAAAAAACATTTTGGTTCCTGGGCAGCATTTTTCATGAACATTAATTCATGTGTTTTCTTCCCCAGGCACCAAAAAGGCTCGATTTTTAAAAAGTGGAAGTAACCCCATTTTTAGACATGGAATTTCGTCCCGAAACTCATCCTGGTGTCCGTTTTTGCATTTGGTTTCAAAAAAAAAAATTGGCTTCAAAAAACATTTTGGTTCCTGGGCAGCATTTTTCATGAACATTAAGTCATGCGTTTTCTTCCCCAGGCACCAAAAAGGCTCGATTTTTAAAAAGTGGAAGTAACCCCATTTTTATACATGGAATTTCGTCCCGAAACTCATCCTGGTATCCGTTTTTGCATTTGGTTTCAAAAAAAAAAAAATTGGCTTCAAAAAACATTTTGGTTCCTGGGCAGCATTTTTCATGAACATTAAGTCATGCGTTTTCTTCCCCAGGCACCAAAAAGGCTCGATTTTTAAAAAGTGGAAGTAACCCCATTTTTAGACATGGAATTTCGTCCCGAAACTCATCCTGGTGTCCGTTTTTGCATTTGGTTTCAAAAAAAAAAAAATTGGCTTCAAAAAACATTTTGGTTCCTGGGCAGCATTTTTCATGAACATCAAGTCATGCGTTTTCTTCCCCAGGCACCAAAAAGGCTCAATTTTTAAAAAGTGGAAGTAACACCATTTTTAGACATGGAATTTCGTCCCGAAACTCATCCTGGTGTCCGTTTTTGCATTTGGTTTCAAAAAAAAAAATTGGCTTCAAAAAACATTTTGGTTCCTGGGCAGCATTTTTCATGAACATTAAGTCATGCGTTTTCTTCCCCAGGCACCAAAAAGGCTCGATTTTTAAAAAGTGGAAGTAACCCCATTTTTAGACATGGAATTTCGTCCCGAAACTCATCCTGGTGTCCGTTTTTGCATTTGGTTTCAAAAAAAAAAAAATTGGCTTCAAAAAACATTTTGGTTCCTGGGCAGCATTTTGCATGAACATTAAGTCATGCGTTTTCTTCCCCAGGCACCAAAAAGGCTCGATTTTTAAAAAGTGGAAGTAACAACATTTTTAGACATGGAATTTCATCCCGAAACTCATCCTGGTGTCCGTTTTTGCATTTGGTTTCAAAAAAAAAAAATTGGCTTCAAAAAACATTTTGGTTCCTGGGCAGCATTTTTCATGAACATTAAGTCATGCGTTTTCTTCCCCAGGCACCAAAAAGGCTCGATTTTTAAAAAGTGGAAGTAACCCCATTTTTAGACATGGAATTTTGTCCCGAAACTCATCCTGGTGTCCGTTTTTGCATTTGGTTTCAAAAAAAAAATTGGCTTCAAAAAACATTTTGGTTCCTGGGCAGCATTTTTCATGAACATTAAGTCATGCGTTTTCTTCCCCAGGCACCAAAAAGGCTCGATTTTTAAAAAGTGGAAGTAACAACATTTTTAGACATGGAATTTCATCCCGAAACTCATCCTGGTGTCCGTTTTTGCATTTGGTTTCAAAAAAAAAAAATTGGCTTCAAAAAACATTTTGGTTCCTGGGCAGCATTTTTCATGAACATTAAGTCATGCGTTTTCTTCCCCAGGCACCAAAAAGGCTCGATTTTTAAAAAGTGGAAGTAACCCCATTTTTAGACATGGAATTTTGTCCCGAAACTCATCCTGGTGTCCGTTTTTGCATTTGGTTTCAAAAAAAAAATTGGCTTCAAAAAACATTTTGGTTCCTGGGCAGCATTTTTCATGAACATTAAGTCATGCGTTTTCTTCCCCAGGCACCAAAAAGGCTCGATTTTTAAAAAGTGGAAGTAACACCATTTTTAGACATGGAATTTCGTCCCGAAACTCATCCTGGTGTCCGTTTTCGCATTTGGTTTCAAAAAAAAAAAATTTGGCTTCAAAAAACATTTTGGTTCCTGGGCAGCATTTTTCATGAACATTAAGTCATGCGTTTTCTTCCCCAGGCACCAAAAAGGCTCGATTTTTAAAAAGTGGAAGTAACCCCATTTTTAGACATGGAATTTTGTCCCGAAACTCATCCTGGTGTCCGTTTTTGCATTTGGTTTCAAAAAAAAAAATTGGCTTCAAAAAACATTTTGATTCCTGGGCAGCATTTTTCATGAACATTAAGTCATGCGTTTTCTTCCCCAGGCACCAAAAAGGCTCGATTTTTAAAAAGTGGATGTAACCCCATTTTTAGACATGGAATTTCTTCCCGAAACTCATCCTGGTGTCCGTTTTTGCATTTGGTTTCAAAAAAAAAAATTGGCTTCAAAAAACATTTTGGTTCCTGGGCAGCATTTTTCATGAACATTAATTCATGTGTTTTCTTCCCCAGGCACCAAAACGGCTCGATTTTTAAAAAGTGGAAGTAACCCCATTTTTAGACATGGAATTTCGTCCCGAAACTCATCCTGGTGTCCGTTTTTGCATTTGGTTTCAAAAAAAAAAATTGGCTTCAAAAAACATTTTGGTTCCTGGGCAGCATTTTTCATGAACATTAAGTCATGCGTTTTCTTCCCCAGGCACCAAAAAGGCTCGATTTTTAAAAAGTGGAAGTAACAACATTTTTAGACATGGAATTTCGTCCCGAAACTCATCCTGGTGTCCGTTTTTGCATTTGGTTTCAAAAAAAAAAAATTGGCTTCAAAAAACATTTTGGTTCCTGGGCAGCATTTTTCATGAACATTAAGTCATGCGTTTTCTTCCCCAGGCACCAAAAAGGCTCGATTTTTAAAAAGTGGAAGTAACAACATTTTTAGACATGGAATTTCGTCCCGAAACTCATCCTGGTGTCCGTTTTTGCATTTGGTTTCAAAAAAAAAATTGGCTTCAAAAAACATTTTGGTTCCTGGGCAGCATTTTTCATGAACATTAAGTCATGCGTTTTCTTCCCCAGGCACCAAAAAGGCTCGATTTTTAAAAAGTGGAAGTAACCCCATTTTTAGACATGGAATTTTGTCCCGAAACTCATCCTGGTGTCCGTTTTTGCATTTGGTTTCAAAAAAAAAAAATTGGCTTCAAAAAACATTTTGGGTCCTGGGCAGCATTTTTCATGAACATTAAGTCATGCGTTTTCTTCCCCAGGCACCAAAAAGGCTCGATTTTTAAAAAGTGGAAGTAACACCATTTTTAGACATGGAATTTCGTCCCGAAACTCATCCTGGTGTCCGTTTTTGCATTTGGTTTCAAAAAAAAAAAAATTGGCTTCAAAAAACATTTTGGTTCCTGGGCAGCATTTTTCATGAACATTAAGTCATGCGTTTTCTTCCCCAGGCACCAAAAAAGCTCGATTTTTAAAAAGTTGAAGTAACACCATTTTTAGACATGGAATTTCGTCCCGAAACTCATCCTGGTGTCCGTTTTTGCATTTGGTTTCAAAAAAAAAAATTGGCTTCAAAAAACATTTTGGTTCCTGGGCAGCATTTTTCATGAACATTAAGTCATGCGTTTTCTTCCCCAGGCACCAAAAAGGCTCGATTTTTAAAAAGTGGAAGTAACCCCATTTTTAGACATGGAATTTTGTCCCGAAACTCATCCTGGTGTCCGTTTTTGCATTTGGTTTCAAAAAAAAAAATTGGCTTCAAAAAACATTTTGGGTCCTGGGCAGCATTTTTCATGAACATTAAGTCATGCGTTTTCTTCCCCAGGCACCAAAAAGGCTCGATTTTTAAAAAGTGGAAGTAACACCATATTTATACATGGAATTTCGTCCCGAAACTCATCCTGGTGTCCGTTTTCGCATTTGGTTTCAAAAAAAAAAAATTTGGCTTCAAAAAACATTTTGGTTCCTGGGCAGCATTTTTCATGAACATTAAGTCATGCGTTTTCTTCCCCAGGCACCAAAAAGGCTCGATTTTTAAAAAGTGGAAGTAACCCCATTTTTAGACATGGAATTTTGTCCCGAAACTCATCCTGGTGTCCGTTTTTGCATTTGGTTTCAAAAAAAAAAATTGGCTTCAAAAAACATTTTGGGTCCTGGGCAGCATTTTTCATGAACATTAAGTCATGCGTTTTCTTCCCCAGGCACCAAAAAGGCTCGATTTTTAAAAAGTGGAAGTAACACCATATTTATACATGGAATTTCGTCCCGAAACTCATCCTGGTGTCCGTTTTCGCATTTGGTTTCAAAAAAAAAAAATTTGGCTTCAAAAAACATTTTGGTTCCTGGGCAGCATTTTTCATGAACATTAAGTCATGCGTTTTCTTCCCCAGGCACCAAAAAGGCTCGATTTTTAAAAAGTGGAAGTAACCCCATTTTTAGACATGGAATTTTGTCCCGAAATTCATCCTGGTGTCCGTTTTTGCATTTGGTTTCAAAAAAAAAAATTGGCTTCAAAAAACATTTTGGTTCCTGGGCAGCATTTTTCATGAACATTAAGTCATGCGTTTTCTTCCCCAGGCACCAAAAAGGCTCGATTTTTAATAAGTGGAAGTAACCCCATTTTTAGACATGGAATTTCGTCCCGAAACTCATCCTGGTGTCCGTTTTTGCCTTTGGTTTCAAAAAAAAAAATTGGCTTCAAAAAACATTTTGGTTCCTGGGCAGCATTTTTCATGAACATTAATTCATGTGTTTTCTTCCCCAGGCACCAAAAAGGCTCGATTTTTAAAAAGTGGAAGTAACAACATTTTTAGACATGGAATTTCATCCCGAAACTCATCCTGGTGTCCGTTTTTGCATTTGGTTTCAAAAAAAAAAAAATTGGCTTCAAAAAACATTTTGGTTCCTGGGCAGCATTTTTCATGAACATTAAGTCATGCGTTTTCTTCCCCAGGCACCAAAAAGGCTCGATTTTTAAAAAGTGGAAGTAACCCCATTTTTAGACATGGAATTTTGTCCCGAAACTCATCCTGGTGTCCGTTTTTGCATTTGGTTTCAAAAAAAAAATTGGCTTCAAAAAACATTTTGGTTCCTGGGCAGCATTTTTCATGAACATTAAGTCATGCGTTTTCTTCCCCAGGCACCAAAAAGGCTCGATTTTTAAAAAGTGGAAGTAACAACATTTTTAGACATGGAATTTCATCCCGAAACTCATCCTGGTGTCCGTTTTTGCATTTGGTTTCAAAAAAAAAAAATTGGCTTCAAAAAACATTTTGGTTCCTGGGCAGCATTTTTCATGAACATTAAGTCATGCGTTTTCTTCCCCAGGCACCAAAAAGGCTCGATTTTTAAAAAGTGGAAGTAACCCCATTTTTAGACATGGAATTTTGTCCCGAAACTCATCCTGGTGTCCGTTTTTGCATTTGGTTTCAAAAAAAAATTGGCTTCAAAAAACATTTTGGTTCCTGGGCAGCATTTTTCATGAACATTAAGTCATGCGTTTTCTTCCCCAGGCACCAAAAAGGCTCGATTTTTAAAAAGTGGAAGTAACACCATTTTTAGACATGGAATTTCGTCCCGAAACTCATCCTGGTGTCCGTTTTCGCATTTGGTTTCAAAAAAAAAAAATTTGGCTTCAAAAAACATTTTGGTTCCTGGGCAGCATTTTTCATGAACATTAAGTCATGCGTTTTCTTCCCCAGGCACCAAAAAGGCTCGATTTTTAAAAAGTGGAAGTAACCCCATTTTTAGACATGGAATTTTGTCCCGAAACTCATCCTGGTGTCCGTTTTTGCATTTGGTTTCAAAAAAAAAAATTGGCTTCAAAAAACATTTTGATTCCTGGGCAGCATTTTTCATGAACATTAAGTCATGCGTTTTCTTCCCCAGGCACCAAAAAGGCTCGATTTTTAAAAAGTGGATGTAACCCCATTTTTAGACATGGAATTTCTTCCCGAAACTCATCCTGGTGTCCGTTTTTGCATTTGGTTTCAAAAAAAAAATTGGCTTCAAAAAACATTTTGGTTCCTGGGCAGCATTTTTCATGAACATTAATTCATGTGTTTTCTTCCCCAGGCACCAAAAAGGCTCGATTTTTAAAAAGTGGAAGTAACCCCATTTTTAGACATGGAATTTCGTCCCGAAACTCATCCTGGTGTCCGTTTTTGCATTTGGTTTCAAAAAAAAAAAATTGGCTTCAAAAAACATTTTGGTTCCTGGGCAGCATTTTTCATGAACATTAAGTCATGCGTTTTCTTCCCCAGGCACCAAAAAGGCTCGATTTTTAAAAAGTGGAAGTAACAACATTTTTAGACATGGAATTTCGTCCCGAAACTCATCCTGGTGTCCGTTTTTGCATTTGGTTTCAAAAAAAAAAAATTGGCTTCAAAAAACATTTTGGTTCCTGGGCAGCATTTTTCATGAACATTAATTCATGTGTTTTCTTCCCCAGGCACCAAAAAGGCTCGATTTTTAAAAACTGGAAGTAACCCCATTTTTAGACATGGAATTTCGTCCCGAAACTCATCCTGGTGTCCGTTTTTCCATTTGGTTTCAAAAAAAAAATTGGCTTCAAAAAACATTTTGGTTCCTGGGCAGCATTTTTCATGAACATTAAGTCATGCGTTTTCTTCCCCAGGCACCAAAAAGGCTCGATTTTTAAAAAGTGGAAGTAACAACATTTTTAGACATGGAATTTCGTCCCGAAACTCATCCTGGTGTCCGTTTTTGCATTTGGTTTCAAAAAAAAAAATTGGCTTCAAAAAACATTTTGGTTCCTGGGCAGCATTTTTCATGAACATTAAGTCATGCGTTTTCTTCCCCAGGCACCAAAAAGGCTCGATTTTTAAAAAGTGGAAGTAACCCCATTTTTAGACATGGAATTTTGTCCCGAAACTCATCCTGGTGTCCGTTTTTGCATTTGGTTTCAAAAAAAAAAAATTGGCTTCAAAAAACATTTTGGGTCCTGGGCAGCATTTTTCATGAACATTAAGTCATGCGTTTTCTTCCCCAGGCACCAAAAAGGCTCGATTTTTAAAAAGTGGAAGTAACACCATTTTTAGACATGGAATTTCGTCCCGAAACTCATCCTGGTGTCCGTTTTTGCATTTGGTTTCAAAAAAAAAAAAATTGGCTTCAAAAAACATTTTGGTTCCTGGGCAGCATTTTTCATGAACATTAAGTCATGCGTTTTCTTCCCCAGGCACCAAAAAAGCTCGATTTTTAAAAAGTTGAAGTAACACCATTTTTAGACATGGAATTTCGTCCCGAAACTCATCCTGGTGTCCGTTTTTGCATTTGGTTTCAAAAAAAAAAATTGGCTTCAAAAAACATTTTGGTTCCTGGGCAGCATTTTTCATGAACATTAAGTCATGCGTTTTCTTCCCCAGGCACCAAAAAGGCTCGATTTTTAAAAAGTGGAAGTAACCCCATTTTTAGACATGGAATTTTGTCCCGAAACTCATCCTGGTGTCCGTTTTTGCATTTGGTTTCAAAAAAAAAAATTGGCTTCAAAAAACATTTTGGGTCCTGGGCAGCATTTTTCATGAACATTAAGTCATGCGTTTTCTTCCCCAGGCACCAAAAAGGCTCGATTTTTAAAAAGTGGAAGTAACACCATATTTATACATGGAATTTCGTCCCGAAACTCATCCTGGTGTCCGTTTTCGCATTTGGTTTCAAAAAAAAAAAATTTGGCTTCAAAAAACATTTTGGTTCCTGGGCAGCATTTTTCATGAACATTAAGTCATGCGTTTTCTTCCCCAGGCACCAAAAAGGCTCGATTTTTAAAAAGTGGAAGTAACCCCATTTTTAGACATGGAATTTTGTCCCGAAATTCATCCTGGTGTCCGTTTTTGCATTTGGTTTCAAAAAAAAAAATTGGCTTCAAAAAACATTTTGGTTCCTGGGCAGCATTTTTCATGAACATTAAGTCATGCGTTTTCTTCCCCAGGCACCAAAAAGGCTCGATTTTTAAAAAGTGGAAGTAACCCCATTTTTAGACATGGAATTTCGTCCCGAAACTCATCCTGGTGTCCGTTTTTGCATTTGGTTTCAAAAAAAAAAATTGGCTTCAAAAAACATTTTGGTTCCTGGGCAGCATTTTTCATGAACATTAATTCATGTGTTTTCTTCCCCAGGCACCAAAAAGGCTCGATTTTTAAAAAGTGGAAGTAACCCCATTTTTAGACATGGAATTTCGTCCCGAAACTCATCCTGGTGTCCGTTTTTGCATTTGGTTTCAAAAAAAAAAATTGGCTTCAAAAAACATTTTGGTTCCTGGGCAGCATTTTTCATGAACATTAAGTCATGCGTTTTCTTCCCCAGGCACCAAAAAGGCTCGATTTTTAAAAAGTGGAAGTAACCCCATTTTTAGACATGGAATTTTGTCCCGAAACTCATCCTGGTGTCCGTTTTTGCATTTGGTTTCAAAAAAAAAAATTGGCTTCAAAAAACATTTTGGGTCCTGGGCAGCATTTTTCATGAACATTAAGTCATGCGTTTTCTTCCCCAGGCACCAAAAAGGCTCAATTTTTAAAAAGTGGAAGTAACCCCATTTTTAGACATGGAATTTCATCCCAAAACTCATCCTGGTGTCCGTTTTTGCATTTGGTTTCAAAAAAAAAAAAATTGGCTTCAAAAAACATTTTGGTTCCTGGGCAGTATTTTTCATCAACATTAAGTCATGCGTTTTCTTCCCCAGGCTCCAAAAAGGCTCGATTTTTAAAAAGTGGAAGTAACAACATTTTTAGACATGGAATTTCATCCCGAAACTCATCCTGGTGTCCGTTTTTGCATTTGGTTTCAAAAAAAAAAAATTGGCTTCAAAAAACATTTTGGTTCCTGGGCAGCATTTTTCATGAACATTAAGTCATGCGTTTTCTTCCCCAGGCACCAAAAAGGCTCGATTTTTAAAAAGTGGAAGTAACCCCATTTTTAGACATGGAATTTTGTCCCGAAACTCATCCTGGTGTCCGTTTTTGCATTTGGTTTCAAAAAAAAAATTGGCTTCAAAAAACATTTTGGTTCCTGGGCAGCATTTTTCATGAACATTAATTCATGTGTTTTCTTCCCCAGGCACCAAAAAGGCTCGATTTTTAAAAACTGGAAGTAACCCCATTTTTAGACATGGAATTTCGTCCCGAAACTCATCCTGGTGTCCGTTTTTGCATTTGGTTTCAAAAAAAAAAAATTGGCTTCAAAAAACATTTTGGTTCCTGGGCAGCATTTTTCATGAACATTAATTCATGTGTTTTCTTCCCCAGGCACCAAAAAGGCTCGATTTTTAAAAACTGGAAGTAACCCCATTTTTAGACATGGAATTTCGTCCCGAAACTCATCCTGGTGTCCGTTTTTGCATTTGGTTTCAAAAAAAAAAAATTGGCTTCAAAAAACATTTTGGTTCCTGGGCAGCATTTTTCATGAACATTAAGTCATGCGTTTTCTTCCCCAGGCACCAAAAAGGCTCAATTTTTAAAAAGTGGAAGTAACCCCATTTTTAGACATGGAATTTCATCCCAAAACTCATCCTGGTGTCCGTTTTTGCATTTGGTTTCAAAAAAAAAAAATTGGCTTCAAAAAACATTTTGGTTCCTGGGCAGTATTTTTCATGAACATTAAGTCATGCGTTTTCTTCCCCAGGCACCAAAAAGGCTCGATTTTTAAAAAGTGGAAGTAACAACATTTTTAGACATGGAATTTCATCCCGAAACTCATCCTGGTGTCCGTTTTTGCATTTGGTTTCAAAAAAAAAAAATTGGCTTCAAAAAACATTTTGGTTCCTGGGCAGCATTTTTCATGAACATTAAGTCATGCGTTTTCTTCCCCAGGCACCAAAAAGGCTCGATTTTTAAAAAGTGGAAGTAACCCCATTTTTAGACATGGAATTTTGTCCCGAAACTCATCCTGGTGTCGGTTTTTCCATTTGGTTTCAAAAAAAAAATTGGCTTCAAAAAACATTTTGGGTCCTGGGCAGCATTTTTCATGAACATTAAGTCATGCGTTTTCTTCCCCAGGCACCAAAAAGGCTCGATTTTTAAAAAGTGGAAGTAACACCATTTTTAGACATGGAATTTCGTCCCGAAACTCATCCTGGTGTCCGTTTTCGCATTTGGTTTCAAAAAAAAAAAAATTTGGCTTCAAAAAACATTTTGGTTCCTGGGCAGCATTTTTCATGAACATTAAGTCATGCGTTTTCTTCCCCAGGCACCAAAAAGGCTCGATTTTTAAAAAGTGGAAGTAACCCCATTTTTAGACATGGAATTTTGTCCCGAAATTCATCCTGGTGTCCGTTTTTGCATTTGGTTTCAAAAAAAAAAATTGGCTTCAAAAAACATTTTGGTTCCTGGGCAGCATTTTTCATGAACATTAAGTCATGCGTTTTCTTCCCCAGGCACCAAAAAGGCTCGATTTTTAAAAAGTGGAAGTAACCCCATTTTTAGACATGGAATTTCGTCCCGAAACTCATCCTGGTGTCCGTTTTTGCATTTGGTTTCAAAAAAAAAAATTGGCTTCAAAAAACATTTTGGTTCCTGGGCAGCATTTTTCATGAACATTAATTCATGTGTTTTCTTCCCCAGGCACCAAAAAGGCTCGATTTTTAAAAAGTGGAAGTAACCCCATTTTTAGACATGGAATTTCGTCCCGAAACTCATCCTGGTGTCCGTTTTTGCATTTGGTTTCAAAAAAAAAATTGGCTTCAAAAAACATTTTGGTTCCTGGGCAGCATTTTTCATGAACATTAAGTCATGCGTTTTCTTCCCCAGGCACCAAAAAGGCTCGATTTTTAAAAAGTGGAAGTAACCCCATTTTTAGACATGGAATTTTGTCCCGAAACTCATCCTGGTGTCCGTTTTTGCATTTGGTTTCAAAAAAAAAAATTGGCTTCAAAAAACATTTTGATTCCTGGGCAGCATTTTTCATGAACATTAAGTCATGCGTTTTCTTCCCCAGGCACCAAAAAGGCTCGATTTTTAAAAAGTGGAAGTAACAACATTTTTAGACATGGAATTTCATCCCGAAACTCATCCTGGTGTCCGTTTTTGCATTTGGTTTCAAAAAAAAAAAATTGGCTTCAAAAAACATTTTGGTTCCTGGGCAGCATTTTTCATGAACATTAAGTCATGCGTTTTCTTCCCCAGGCACCAAAAAGGCTCGATTTTTAAAAAGTGGAAGTAACCCCATTTTTAGACATGGAATTTTGTCCCGAAACTCATCCTGGTGTCCGTTTTTGCATTTGGTTTCAAAAAAAAAATTGGCTTCAAAAAACATTTTGGTTCCTGGGCAGCATTTTTCATGAACATTAATTCATGTGTTTTCTTCCCCAGGCACCAAAAAGGCTCGATTTTTAAAAACTGGAAGTAACCCCATTTTTAGACATGGAATTTCGTCCCGAAACTCATCCTGGTGTCCGTTTTTGCATTTGGTTTCAAAAAAAAAAAATTGGCTTCAAAAAACATTTTGGTTCCTGGGCAGCATTTTTCATGAACATTAATTCATGTGTTTTCTTCCCCAGGCACCAAAAAGGCTCGATTTTTAAAAACTGGAAGTAACCCCATTTTTAGACATGGAATTTCGTCCCGAAACTCATCCTGGTGTCCGTTTTTGCATTTGGTTTCAAAAAAAAAAAATTGGCTTCAAAAAACATTTTGGTTCCTGGGCAGCATTTTTCATGAACATTAAGTCATGCGTTTTCTTCCCCAGGCACCAAAAAGGCTCAATTTTTAAAAAGTGGAAGTAACCCCATTTTTAGACATGGAATTTCATCCCAAAACTCATCCTGGTGTCCGTTTTTGCATTTGGTTTCAAAAAAAAAAAATTGGCTTCAAAAAACATTTTGGTTCCTGGGCAGTATTTTTCATGAACATTAAGTCATGCGTTTTCTTCCCCAGGCACCAAAAAGGCTCGATTTTTAAAAAGTGGAAGTAACACCATTTTTAGACATGGAATTTCGTCCCGAAACTCATCCTGGTGTCCGTTTTCGCATTTGGTTTCAAAAAAAAAAAAATTTGGCTTCAAAAAACATTTTGGTTCCTGGGCAGCATTTTTCATGAACATTAAGTCATGCGTTTTCTTCCCCAGGCACCAAAAAGGCTCGATTTTTAAAAAGTGGAAGTAACCCCATTTTTAGACATGGAATTTTGTCCCGAAATTCATCCTGGTGTCCGTTTTTGCATTTGGTTTCAAAAAAAAAAATTGGCTTCAAAAAACATTTTGGTTCCTGGGCAGCATTTTTCATGAACATTAAGTCATGCGTTTTCTTCCCCAGGCACCAAAAAGGCTCGATTTTTAAAAAGTGGAAGTAACCCCATTTTTAGACATGGAATTTCATCCCGAAACTCATCCTGGTGTCCGTTTTTGCATTTGGTTTCAAAAAAAAAAATTGGCTTCAAAAAACATTTTGGTTCCTGGGCAGCATTTTTCATGAACATTAATTCATGTGTTTTCTTCCCCAGGCACCAAAAAGGCTCGATTTTTAAAAAGTGGAAGTAACCCCATTTTTAGACATGGAATTTCGTCCCGAAACTCATCCTGGTGTCCGTTTTTGCATTTGGTTTCAAAAAAAAAAATTGGCTTCAAAAAACATTTTGGTTCCTGGGCAGCATTTTTCATGAACATTAAGTCATGCGTTTTCTTCCCCAGGCACCAAAAAGGCTCGATTTTTAAAAAGTGGAAGTAACCCCATTTTTAGACATGGAATTTTGTCCCGAAACTCATCCTGGTGTCCGTTTTTGCATTTGGTTTCAAAAAAAAAAATTGGCTTCAAAAAACATTTTGATTCCTGGGCAGCATTTTTCATGAACATTAAGTCATGCGTTTTCTTCCCCAGGCACCAAAAAGGCTCGATTTTTAAAAAGTGGAAGTAACACCATTTTTAGACATGGAATTTCGTCCCGAAACTCATCCTGGTGTCCGTTTTCGCATTTGGTTTCAAAAAAAAAAAATTGGCTTCAAAAAACATTTTGGTTCCTGGGCAGCATTTTTCATGAACATTAAGTCATGCGTTTTCTTCCCCAGGCACCAAAAAGGCTCGATTTTTAAAAAGTGGAAGTAACCCCATTTTTAGACATGGAATTTCATCCCAAAACTCATCCTGGTGTCCGTTTTTGCATTTGGTTTCAAAAAAAAAAAATTGGCTTCAAAAAACATTTTGGTTCCTGGGCAGTATTTTTCATGAACATTAAGTCATGCGTTTTCTTCCCCAGGCACCAAAAAGGCTCGATTTTTAAAAAGTGGAAGTAACAACATTTTTAGACATGGAATTTCATCCCGAAACTCATCCTGGTGTCCGTTTTTGCATTTGGTTTCAAAAAAAAAAAATTGGCTTCAAAAAACATTTTGGTTCCTGGGCAGCATTTTTCATGAACATTAAGTCATGCGTTTTCTTCCCCAGGCACCAAAAAGGCTCGATTTTTAAAAAGTGGAAGTAACCCCATTTTTAGACATGGAATTTTGTCCCGAAACTCATCCTGGTGTCGGTTTTTCCATTTGGTTTCAAAAAAAAAATTGGCTTCAAAAAACATTTTGGGTCCTGGGCAGCATTTTTCATGAACATTAAGTCATGCGTTTTCTTCCCCAGGCACCAAAAAGGCTCGATTTTTAAAAAGTGGAAGTAACACCATTTTTAGACATGGAATTTCGTCCCGAAACTCATCCTGGTGTCCGTTTTCGCATTTGGTTTCAAAAAAAAAAAAATTTGGCTTCAAAAAACATTTTGGTTCCTGGGCAGCATTTTTCATGAACATTAAGTCATGCGTTTTCTTCCCCAGGCACCAAAAAGGCTCGATTTTTAAAAAGTGGAAGTAACCCCATTTTTAGACATGGAATTTTGTCCCGAAATTCATCCTGGTGTCCGTTTTTGCATTTGGTTTCAAAAAAAAAAATTGGCTTCAAAAAACATTTTGGTTCCTGGGCAGCATTTTTCATGAACATTAAGTCATGCGTTTTCTTCCCCAGGCACCAAAAAGGCTCGATTTTTAAAAAGTGGAAGTAACCCCATTTTTAGACATGGAATTTCGTCCCGAAACTCATCCTGGTGTCCGTTTTTGCATTTGGTTTCAAAAAAAAAAATTGGCTTCAAAAAACATTTTGGTTCCTGGGCAGCATTTTTCATGAACATTAATTCATGTGTTTTCTTCCCCAGGCACCAAAAAGGCTCGATTTTTAAAAAGTGGAAGTAACCCCATTTTTAGACATGGAATTTCGTCCCGAAACTCATCCTGGTGTCCGTTTTTGCATTTGGTTTCAAAAAAAAAAAATTGGCTTCAAAAAACATTTTGGTTCCTGGGCAGCATTTTTCATGAACATTAATTCATGTGTTTTCTTCCCCAGGCACCAAAAAGGCTCGATTTTTAAAAACTGGAAGTAACCCCATTTTTAGACATGGAATTTCGTCCCGAAACTCATCCTGGTGTCCGTTTTTGCATTTGGTTTCAAAAAAAAAATTGGCTTCAAAAAACATTTTGGTTCCTGGGCAGCATTTTTCATGAACATTAAGTCATGCGTTTTCTTCCCCAGGCACCAAAAAGGCTCGATTTTTAAAAAGTGGAAGTAACAACATTTTTAGACATGGAATTTCGTCCCGAAACTCATCCTGGTGTCCGTTTTTGCATTTGGTTTCAAAAAAAAAAATTGGCTTCAAAAAACATTTTGGTTCCTGGGCAGCATTTTTCATGAACATTAAGTCATGCGTTTTCTTCCCCAGGCACCAAAAAGGCTCGATTTTTAAAAAGTGGAAGTAACCCCATTTTTAGACATGGAATTTTGTCCCGAAACTCATCCTGGTGTCCGTTTTTGCATTTGGTTTCAAAAAAAAAAATTGGCTTCAAAAAACATTTTGGGTCCTGGGCAGCATTTTTCATGAACATTAAGTCATGCGTTTTCTTCCCCAGGCACCAAAAAGGCTCGATTTTTAAAAAGTGGAAGTAACACCATTTTTAGACATGGAATTTCGTCCCGAAACTCATCCTGGTGTCCGTTTTTGCATTTGGTTTCAAAAAAAAAAAAATTGGCTTCAAAAAACATTTTGGTTCCTGGGCAGCATTTTTCATGAACATTAAGTCATGCGTTTTCTTCCCCAGGC
The DNA here is from genome assembly GCF_029215685.1 of Pituophis catenifer annectens. NCBI lineage: Eukaryota > Metazoa > Chordata > Lepidosauria > Squamata > Colubridae > Pituophis > Pituophis catenifer. The sequence continues at coordinate 6,564,115 of NW_027256897.1, read as the reverse complement.
ACCAAAAAAGCTCGATTTTTAAAAAGTTGAAGTAACACCATTTTTAGACATGGAATTTCGTCCCGAAACTCATCCTGGTGTCCGTTTTTGCATTTGGTTTCAAAAAAAAAAATTGGCTTCAAAAAACATTTTGGTTCCTGGGCAGCATTTTTCATGAACATTAAGTCATGCGTTTTCTTCCCCAGGCACCAAAAAGGCTCGATTTTTAAAAAGTGGAAGTAACCCCATTTTTAGACATGGAATTTTGTCCCGAAACTCATCCTGGTGTCCGTTTTTGCATTTGGTTTCAAAAAAAAAAATTGGCTTCAAAAAACATTTTGGGTCCTGGGCAGCATTTTTCATGAACATTAAGTCATGCGTTTTCTTCCCCAGGCACCAAAAAGGCTCGATTTTTAAAAAGTGGAAGTAACACCATTTTTAGACATGGAATTTCGTCCCGAAACTCATCCTGGTGTCCGTTTTCGCATTTGGTTTCAAAAAAAAAAAAATTTGGCTTCAAAAAACATTTTGGTTCCTGGGCAGCATTTTTCATGAACATTAAGTCATGCGTTTTCTTCCCCAGGCACCAAAAAGGCTCGATTTTTAAAAAGTGGAAGTAACCCCATTTTTAGACATGGAATTTTGTCCCGAAATTCATCCTGGTGTCCGTTTTTGCATTTGGTTTCAAAAAAAAAAATTCGCTTCCAAAAACATTTTGGTTCCTGGGCAGCATTTTTCATGAACATTAAGTCATGCGTTTTCTTCCCCAGGCACCAAAAAGGCTCGATTTTTAAAAAGTGGAAGTAACCCCATTTTTAGACATGGAATTTCGTCCCGAAACTCATCCTGGTGTCCGTTTTTGCATTTGGTTTCAAAAAAAAAAATTGGCTTCAAAAAACATTTTGGTTCCTGGGCAGCATTTTTCATGAACATTAATTCATGTGTTTTCTTCCCCAGGCACCAAAAAGGCTCGATTTTTAAAAAGTGGAAGTAACCCCATTTTTAGACATGGAATTTCGTCCCGAAACTCATCCTGGTGTCCGTTTTTGCATTTGGTTTCAAAAAAAAAAAATTGGCTTCAAAAAACATTTTGGTTCCTGGGCAGCATTTTTCATGAACATTAAGTCATGCGTTTTCTTCCCCAGGCACCAAAAAGGCTCGATTTTTAAAAAGTGGAAGTAACACCATTTTTAGACATGGAATTTCGTCCCGAAACTCATCCTGGTGTCCGTTTTTGCATTTGGTTTCAAAAAAAAAAATTGGCTTCAAAAAACATTTTGGTTCCTGGGCAGCATTTTTCATGAACATTAATTCATGTGTTTTCTTCCCCAGGCACCAAAAAGGCTCGATTTTTAAAAAGTGGAAGTAACCCCATTTTTAGACATGGAATTTCGTCCCGAAACTCATCCTGGTGTCCGTTTTTGCATTTGGTTTCAAAAAAAAAAATTGGCTTCAAAAAACATTTTGGTTCCTGGGCAGCATTTTTCATGAACATTAAGTCATGCGTTTTCTTCCCCAGGCACCAAAAAGGCTCGATTTTTAAAAAGTGGAAGTAACAACATTTTTAGACATGGAATTTCGTCCCGAAACTCATCCTGGTGTCCGTTTTTGCATTTGGTTTCAAAAAAAAAAATTGGCTTCAAAAAACATTTTGGTTCCTGGGCAGCATTTTTCATGAACATTAAATCATGCGTTTTCTTTCCCAGGCACCAAAAAGGCTCGATTTTTAAAAAGTGGAAGTAACCCCATTTTTAGACATGGAATTTTGTCCCGAAACTCATCCTGGTGTCCGTTTTTGCATTTGGTTTCAAAAAAAAAAATTGGCTTCAAAAAACATTTTGGGTCCTGGGCAGCATTTTTCATGAACATTAAGTCATGCGTTTTCTTCCCCAGGCACCAAAAAGGCTCGATTTTTAAAAAGTGGAAGTAACACCATTTTTAGACATGGAATTTCGTCCCGAACCTCATCCTGGTGTCCGTTTTTGCATTTGGTTTCAAAAAAAAAAAATTGGCTTCAAAAAACATTTTGGTTCCTGGGCAGCATTTTTCATGAACATTAAGTCATGCGTTTTCTTCCCCAGGCACTAAAAAGGCCCGATTTTTAAAAAGTTGAAGTAACACCATTTTTAGACATGGAATTTCATCACGAAACTCATCCTGGTGTCCGTTTTTGCATTTGGTTTCAAAAAAAAAAAATTGGCTTCAAAAAACATTTTGGTTCCTGGGCAGCATTTTTCATGAACATTAAGTCATGCGTTTTCTTCCCCAGGCACCAAAAAAGCTCGATTTTTAAAAAGTGGAAGCAACACCATTTTTAGACATGGAATTTCGTCCCGAAACTCATCCTGGTGTCCGTTTTTGCATTTGGTTTCAAAAAAAAAAATTGGCTTCAAAAAACATTTTGGTTCCTGGGCAGCATTTTTCATGAACATTCAGTCATGCGTTTTCTTCCCCAGGCACCAAAAAGGCTCGATTTTTAAAAAGTGGAAGTAACGCCATTTTTAGACATGGAATTTGGTCCCGAAACTCATCCTGGTGTCCGTTATTGCATTTGGTTTCAAAAAAAAAAAATGGCTTCAAAAAACATTTTGGTTCCTGGGCAGCATTTTTCATGAACATTAAGTCATGCGTTTTCTTCCCCAGGCACCAAAAAGGCTCGATTTTTAAAAAGTGGAAGTAACAACATTTTTAGACATGGAATTTCATCCCGAAACTCATCCTGGTGTCCGTTTTTGCATTTGGTTTCAAAAAAAAAAATTGGCTTCAAAAAACATTTTGGTTCCTGGGCAGCATTTTTCATGAACATTAAGTCATGCGTTTTCTTCCCCAGGCACCAAAAAGGCTCGATTTTTAAAAAGTGGAAGTAACCCCATTTTTAGACATGGAATTTTGTCCCGAAACTCATCCTGGTGTCCGTTTTTGCATTTGGTTTCAAAAAAAAAAAATGGCTTCAAAAAACATTTTGGGTCCTGGGCAGCATTTTTCATGAACATTAAGTCATGCGTTTTCTTCCCCAGGCACCAAAAAGGCTCGATTTTTAAAAAGTGGAAGTAACCCCATTTTTAGACATGGAATTTCGTCCCGAAACTCATCCTGGTGTCCGTTTTTGCATTTGGTTTCAAAAAAAAAAAATTGGCTTCAAAAAACATTTTGGTTCCTGGGCAGCATTTTTCATGAACATTAAGTCATGCGTTTTCTTCCCCAGGCACCAAAAAGGCTCGATTTTTAAAAAGTGGAAGTAACCCCATTTTTAGACATGGAATTTGGTCCCGAAACTCATCCTGGTGTCCGTTTTTGCATTTGGTTTCAAAAAAAAAAAATTGGCTTCAAAAAACATTTTGGGTCCTGGGCAGCATTTTTCATGAACATTAAGTCATGCGTTTTCTTCCCCAGGCACCAAAACGGCTCGATTTTTAAAAAGTGGAAGTAACGCCATTTTTAGACATGGAATTTGGTCCCGAAACTCATCCTGGTGTCCGTTTTTGCATTTGGTTTCAAAAAAAAAAAAATTGGCTTCAAAAAACATTTTGGTTCCTGGGCAGCATTTTTCATGAACATTAAGTCATGCGTTTTCTTCCCCAGGCACCAAAAAGGCTCGATTTTTAAAAAGTGGAAGTAACAACATTTTTAGACATGGAATTTCGTCCCGAAACTCATCCTGGTGTCCGTTTTTGCATTTGGTTTCAAAAAAAAAATTGGCTTCAAAAAACATTTTGGTTCCTGGGCAGCATTTTTCATGAACATTAAGTCATGCGTTTTCTTCCCCAGGCACCAAAACGGCTCGATTTTTAAAAAGTGGAAGTAACGCCATTTTTAGACATGGAATTTGGTCCCGAAACTCATCCTGGTGTCCGTTTTTGCATTTGGTTTCAAAAAAAAAAAAAATTGGCTTCAAAAAACATTTTGGTTCCTGGGCAGCATTTTTCATGAACATTAAGTCATGCGTTTTCTTCCCCAGGCACCAAAACGGCTCGATTTTTAAAAAGTGGAAGTAACCCCATTTTTAGACATGGAATTTCGTCCCGAAACTCATCCTGGTGTCCGTTTTTGCATTTGGTTTCAAAAAAAAAATTGGCTTCAAAAAACATTTTGGTTCCTGGGCAGCATTTTTCATGAACATTAAGTCATGCGTTTTCTTCCCCAGGCACCAAAACGGCTCGATTTTTAAAAAGTGGAAGTAACGCCATTTTTAGACATGGAATTTGGTCCCGAAACTCATCCTGGTGTCCGTTTTTGCATTTGGTTTCAAAAAAAAAAAAATTGGCTTCAAAAAACATTTTGGTTCCTGGGCAGCATTTTTCATGAACATTAAGTCATGCGTTTTCTTCCCCAGGCACCAAAAAGGCTCGATTTTTAAAAAGTGGAAGTAACAACATTTTTAGACATGGAATTTCGTCCCGAAACTCATCCTGGTGTCCGTTTTTGCATTTGGTTGCAAAAAAAAAATTGGCTTCAAAAAACATTTTGGTTCCTGGGCAGCATTTTTCATGAACATTAAGTCATGCGTTTTCTTCCCCAGGCACCAAAACGGCTCGATTTTTAAAAAGTGGAAGTAACGCCATTTTTAGACATGGAATTTGGTCCCGAAACTCATCCTGGTGTCCGTTTTTGCATTTGGTTTCAAAAAAAAAAAAAATTGGCTTCAAAAAACATTTTGGTTCCTGGGCAGCATTTTTCATGAACATTAAGTCATGCGTTTTCTTCCCCAGGCACCAAAACGGCTCGATTTTTAAAAAGTGGAAGTAACCCCATTTTTAGACATGGAATTTCGTCCCGAAACTCATCCTGGTGTCCGTTTTTGCATTTGGTTTCAAAAAAAAAATTGGCTTCAAAAAACATTTTGGTTCCTGGGCAGCATTTTTCATGAACATTAAGTCATGCGTTTTCTTCCCCAGGCACCAAAAAGGCTCGATTTTTAAAAAGTGGAAGTAACCCCATTTTTAGACATGGAATTTCGTCCCGAAACTCATCCTGGTGTCCGTTTTTGCATTTGGTTTCAAAAAAAAAAATTGGCTTCAAAAAACATTTTGGGTCCTGGGCAGCATTTTTCATGAACATTAAGTCATGCGTTTTCTTCCCCAGGCACCAAAAAGGCTCGATTTTTAAAAAGTGGAAGTAACACCATTTTTAGACATGGAATTTCGTCCCGAAACTCATCCTGGTGTCCGTTTTTGCATTTGGTTTCAAAAAAAAAAATTGGCTTCAAAAAACATTTTGGTTCCTGGGCAGCATTTTTCATGAACATTAATTCATGTGTTTTTTTCCCCAGGCACCAAAAAGGCTCGATTTTTAAAAAGTGGAAGTAACCCCATTTTTAGACATGGAATTTCGTCCCGAAACTCATCCTGGTGTCCGTTTTTGCATTTGGTTTCAAAAAAAAAAAATTGGCTTCAAAAAACATTTTGGTTCCTGAGCAGCATTTTTCATGAACATTAAGTCATGCGTTTTCTTCCCCAGGCACTAAAAAGGCCCGATTTTTAAAAAGTTGAGGTAACACCATTTTTAGACATGGAATTTCATCACGAAACTCATCCTGGTGTCCGTTTTTGCATTTGGTTTCAAAAAAAAAATTGGCTTCAAAAAACATTTTGGTTCCTGGGCAGCATTTTTCATGAACATTAAGTCATGCGTTTTCTTCCCCAGGCACCAAAAAAGCTCGATTTTTAAAAAGTTGAAGTAACACCATTTTTAGACATGGAATTTCGTCCCGAAACTCATCCTGGTGTCCGTTTTTGCATTTGGTTTCAAAAAAAAAAAATTGGCTTCAAAAAACATTTTGGTTCCTGGGCAGCATTTTTCATGAACATTCAGTCATGCGTTTTCTTCCCCAGGCACCAAAAAGGCTCGATTTTTAAAAACTGGAAGTAACCCCATTTTTAGACATGGAATTTCGTCCCGAAACTCATCCTGGTGTCCGTTTTTGCATTTGGTTTCAAAAAAAAAAAATTGGCTTCAAAAAACATTTTGGGTCCTGGGCAGCATTTTTCATGAACATTAAGTCATGCGTTTTCTTCCCCAGGCACCAAAACGGCTCGATTTTTAAAAAGTGGAAGTAACGCCATTTTTAGACATGGAATTTGGTCCCGAAACTCATCCTGGTGTCCGTTTTTGCATTTGGTTTCAAAAAAAAAAAATTGGCTTCAAAAAACATTTTGGTTCCTGGGCAGAATTTTTCATGAACATTAAGTCATGCGTTTTCTTCCCCAGGCACCAAAAAGGCTCGATTTTTAAAAAGTGGAAGTAACAACATTTTTAGACATGGAATTTCGTCCCGAAACTCATCCTGGTGTCCGTTTTTGCATTTGGTTTCAAAAAAAAAATTGGCTTCAAAAAACATTTTGGTTCCTGGGCAGCATTTTTCATGAACATTAAGTCATGCGTTTTCTTCCCCAGGCACCAAAAAGGCTCGATTTTTAAAAAGTGGAAGTAACCCCATTTTTAGACATGGAATTTTGTCCCGAAACTCATCCTGGTGTCCGTTTTTGCATTTGGTTTCAAAAAAAAAAATTGGCTTCAAAAAACATTTTGGTTCCTGGGCAGCATTTTTCATGAACATTAAGTCATGCGTTTTCTTCCCCAGGCACCAAAAAGGCTCGATTTTTAAAAAGTGGAAGTAACCCCATTTTTAGACATGGAATTTTGTCCCGAAATTCATCCTGGTGTCCGTTTTGGCATTTGGTTTCAAAAAAAAAAATTGGCTTCAAAAAACATTTTGGTTCCTGGGCAGCATTTTTCATGAACATTAAGTCATGCGTTTTCTTCCCCAGGCACCAAAAAGGCTCGATTTTTAAAAAGTGGAAGTAACCCCATTTTTAGACATGGAATTTCGTCCCGAAACTCATCCTGGTGTCCGTTTTTGCATTTGGTTTCAAAAAAAAAAATTGGCTTCAAAAAACATTTTGGGTCCTGGGCAGCATTTTTCATGAACATTCAGTCATGCGTTTTCTTCCCCAGGCACCAAAAAGGCTCGATTTTTAAAAACTGGAAGTAACCCCATTTTTAGACATGGAATTTCGTCCCGAAACTCATCCTGGTGTCCGTTTTTGCATTTGGTTTCAAAAAAAAAAATTGGCTTCAAAAAACATTTTGGGTCCTGGGCAGCATTTTTCATGAACATTAAGTCATGCGTTTTCTTCCCCAGGCACCAAAACGGCTCGATTTTTAAAAAGTGGAAGTAACGCCATTTTTAGACATGGAATTTGGTCCCGAAACTCATCCTGGTGTCCGTTTTTGCATTTGGTTTCAAAAAAAAAAAAATTGGCTTCAAAAAACATTTTGGTTCCTGGGCAGCATTTTTCATGAACATTAAGTCATGCGTTTTCTTCCCCAGGCACCAAAAAGGCTCGATTTTTAAAAAGTGGAAGTAACAACATTTTTAGACATGGAATTTCGTCCCGAAACTCATCCTGGTGTCCGTTTTTGCATTTGGTTTCAAAAAAAAAATTGGCTTCAAAAAACATTTTGGTTCCTGGGCAGCATTTTTCATGAACATTAAGTCATGCGTTTTCTTCCCCAGGCACCAAAACGGCTCGATTTTTAAAAAGTGGAAGTAACGCCATTTTTAGACATGGAATTTGGTCCCGAAACTCATCCTGGTGTCCGTTTTTGCATTTGGTTTCAAAAAAAAAAAAAATTGGCTTCAAAAAACATTTTGGTTCCTGGGCAGCATTTTTCATGAACATTAAGTCATGCGTTTTCTTCCCCAGGCACCAAAACGGCTCGATTTTTAAAAAGTGGAAGTAACCCCATTTTTAGACATGGAATTTCGTCCCGAAACTCATCCTGGTGTCCGTTTTTGCATTTGGTTTCAAAAAAAAAATTGGCTTCAAAAAACATTTTGGTTCCTGGGCAGCATTTTTCATGAACATTAAGTCATGCGTTTTCTTCCCCAGGCACCAAAACGGCTCGATTTTTAAAAAGTGGAAGTAACGCCATTTTTAGACATGGAATTTGGTCCCGAAACTCATCCTGGTGTCCGTTTTTGCATTTGGTTTCAAAAAAAAAAAAATTGGCTTCAAAAAACATTTTGGTTCCTGGGCAGCATTTTTCATGAACATTAAGTCATGCGTTTTCTTCCCCAGGCACCAAAAAGGCTCGATTTTTAAAAAGTGGAAGTAACAACATTTTTAGACATGGAATTTCGTCCCGAAACTCATCCTGGTGTCCGTTTTTGCATTTGGTTTCAAAAAAAAAATTGGCTTCAAAAAACATTTTGGTTCCTGGGCAGCATTTTTCATGAACATTAAGTCATGCGTTTTCTTCCCCAGGCACCAAAACGGCTCAATTTTTAAAAAGTGGAAGTAACGCCATTTTTAGACATGGAATTTGGTCCCGAAACTCATCCTGGTGTCCGTTTTTGCATTTGGTTTCAAAAAAAAAAAAAATTGGCTTCAAAAAACATTTTGGTTCCTGGGCAGCATTTTTCATGAACATTAAGTCATGCGTTTTCTTCCCCAGGCACCAAAAAGGCTCGATTTTTAAAAAGTGGAAGTAACACCATTTTTAGACATGGAATTTCGTCCCGAAACTCATCCTGGTGTCCGTTTTCGCATTTGGTTTCAAAAAAAAAAAATTGGCTTCAAAAAACATTTTGGTTCCTGGGCAGCATTTTTCATGAACATTCAGTCATGCGTTTTCTTCCCCAGGCACCAAAAAGGCTCGATTTTTAAAAACTGGAAGTAACCCCATTTTTAGACATGGAATTTCGTCCCGAAACTCATCCTGGTGTCCGTTTTTGCATTTGGTTTCAAAAAAAAAAATTGGCTTCAAAAAACATTTTGGGTCCTGGGCAGCATTTTTCATGAACATTAAGTCATGCGTTTTCTTCCCCAGGCACCAAAACGGCTCGATTTTTAAAAAGTGGAAGTAACGCCATTTTTAGACATGGAATTTGGTCCCGAAACTCATCCTGGTGTCCGTTTTTGCATTTGGTTTCAAAAAAAAAAAATTGGCTTCAAAAAACATTTTGGTTCCTGGGCAGAATTTTTCATGAACATTAAGTCATGCGTTTTCTTCCCCAGGCACCAAAAAGGCTCGATTTTTAAAAAGTGGAAGTAACAACATTTTTAGACATGGAATTTCGTCCCGAAACTCATCCTGGTGTCCGTTTTTGCATTTGGTTTCAAAAAAAAAATTGGCTTCAAAAAACATTTTGGTTCCTGGGCAGCATTTTTCATGAACATTAAGTCATGCGTTTTCTTCCCCAGGCACCAAAAAGGCTCGATTTTTAAAAAGTGGAAGTAACCCCATTTTTAGACATGGAATTTTGTCCCGAAACTCATCCTGGTGTCCGTTTTTGCATTTGGTTTCAAAAAAAAAAATTGGCTTCAAAAAACATTTTGGTTCCTGGGCAGCATTTTTCATGAACATTAAGTCATGCGTTTTCTTCCCCAGGCACCAAAAAGGCTCGATTTTTAAAAAGTGGAAGTAACCCCATTTTTAGACATGGAATTTTGTCCCGAAATTCATCCTGGTGTCCGTTTTGGCATTTGGTTTCAAAAAAAAAAATTGGCTTCAAAAAACATTTTGGTTCCTGGGCAGCATTTTTCATGAACATTAAGTCATGCGTTTTCTTCCCCAGGCACCAAAAAGGCTCGATTTTTAAAAAGTGGAAGTAACCCCATTTTTAGACATGGAATTTCGTCCCGAAACTCATCCTGGTGTCCGTTTTTGCATTTGGTTTCAAAAAAAAAAATTGGCTTCAAAAAACATTTTGGGTCCTGGGCAGCATTTTTCATGAACATTCAGTCATGCGTTTTCTTCCCCAGGCACCAAAAAGGCTCGATTTTTAAAAACTGGAAGTAACCCCATTTTTAGACATGGAATTTCGTCCCGAAACTCATCCTGGTGTCCGTTTTTGCATTTGGTTTCAAAAAAAAAAATTGGCTTCAAAAAACATTTTGGGTCCTGGGCAGCATTTTTCATGAACATTAAGTCATGCGTTTTCTTCCCCAGGCACCAAAACGGCTCGATTTTTAAAAAGTGGAAGTAACGCCATTTTTAGACATGGAATTTGGTCCCGAAACTCATCCTGGTGTCCGTTTTTGCATTTGGTTTCAAAAAAAAAAAAATTGGCTTCAAAAAACATTTTGGTTCCTGGGCAGCATTTTTCATGAACATTAAGTCATGCGTTTTCTTCCCCAGGCACCAAAAAGGCTCGATTTTTAAAAAGTGGAAGTAACAACATTTTTAGACATGGAATTTCGTCCCGAAACTCATCCTGGTGTCCGTTTTTGCATTTGGTTTCAAAAAAAAAATTGGCTTCAAAAAACATTTTGGTTCCTGGGCAGCATTTTTCATGAACATTAAGTCATGCGTTTTCTTCCCCAGGCACCAAAACGGCTCGATTTTTAAAAAGTGGAAGTAACGCCATTTTTAGACATGGAATTTGGTCCCGAAACTCATCCTGGTGTCCGTTTTTGCATTTGGTTTCAAAAAAAAAAAAAATTGGCTTCAAAAAACATTTTGGTTCCTGGGCAGCATTTTTCATGAACATTAAGTCATGCGTTTTCTTCCCCAGGCACCAAAACGGCTCGATTTTTAAAAAGTGGAAGTAACCCCATTTTTAGACATGGAATTTCGTCCCGAAACTCATCCTGGTGTCCGTTTTTGCATTTGGTTTCAAAAAAAAAATTGGCTTCAAAAAACATTTTGGTTCCTGGGCAGCATTTTTCATGAACATTAAGTCATGCGTTTTCTTCCCCAGGCACCAAAAAGGCTCGATTTTTAAAAAGTGGAAGTAACCCCATTTTTAGACATGGAATTTCGTCCCGAAACTCATCCTGGTGTCCGTTTTTGCATTTGGTTTCAAAAAAAAAAATTTGGCTTCAAAAAACATTTTGGGTCCTGGGCAGCATTTTTCATGAACATTAAGTCATGCGTTTTCTTCCCCAGGCACCAAAAAGGCTCGATTTTTAAAAAGTGGAAGTAACACCATTTTTAGACATGGAATTTCGTCCCGAAACTCATCCTGGTGTCCGTTTTCGCATTTGGTTTCAAAAAAAAAAAATTGGCTTCAAAAAACATTTTGGTTCCTGGGCAGCATTTTTCATGAACATTAAGTCATGCGTTTTCTTCCCCAGGCACCAAAAAGGCTCGATTTTTAAAAAGTGGAAGTAACCCCATTTTTAGACATGGAATTTTGTCCCGAAACTCATCCTGGTGTCCGTTTTTGCATTTGGTTTCAAAAAAAAAAATTGGCTTCAAAAAACATTTTGGTTCCTGGGCAGCATTTTTCATGAACATTAAGTCATGCGTTTTCTTCCCCAGGCACCAAAAAGGCTCGATTTTTAAAAAGTGGAAGTAACCCCATTTTTAGACATGGAATTTTGTCCCGAAATTCATCCTGGTGTCCGTTTTGGCATTTGGTTTCAAAAAAAAAAATTGGCTTCAAAAAACATTTTGGTTCCTGGGCAGCATTTTTCATGAACATTAAGTCATGCGTTTTCTTCCCCAGGCACCAAAAAGGCTCGATTTTTAAAAAGTGGAAGTAACCCCATTTTTAGACATGGAATTTCGTCCCGAAACTCATCCTGGTGTCCGTTTTTGCATTTGGTTTCAAAAAAAAAAATTGGCTTCAAAAAACATTTTGGTTCCTGGGCAGCATTTTTCATGAACATTCAGTCATGCGTTTTCTTCCCCAGGCACCAAAAAGGCTCGATTTTTAAAAACTGGAAGTAACCCCATTTTTAGACATGGAATTTCGTCCCGAAACTCATCCTGGTGTCCGTTTTTGCATTTGGTTTCAAAAAAAAAAATTGGCTTCAAAAAACATTTTGGGTCCTGGGCAGCATTTTTCATGAACATTAAGTCATGCGTTTTCTTCCCCAGGCACCAAAACGGCTCGATTTTTAAAAAGTGGAAGTAACGCCATTTTTAGACATGGAATTTGGTCCCGAAACTCATCCTGGTGTCCGTTTTTGCATTTGGTTTCAAAAAAAAAAAAATTGGCTTCAAAAAACATTTTGGTTCCTGGGCAGCATTTTTCATGAACATTAAGTCATGCGTTTTCTTCCCCAGGCACCAAAAAGGCTCGATTTTTAAAAAGTGGAAGTAACAACATTTTTAGACATGGAATTTCGTCCCGAAACTCATCCTGGTGTCCGTTTTTGCATTTGGTTTCAAAAAAAAAATTGGCTTCAAAAAACATTTTGGTTCCTGGGCAGCATTTTTCATGAACATTAAGTCATGCGTTTTCTTCCCCAGGCACCAAAACGGCTCGATTTTTAAAAAGTGGAAGTAACGCCATTTTTAGACATGGAATTTGGTCCCGAAACTCATCCTGGTGTCCGTTTTTGCATTTGGTTTCAAAAAAAAAAAAAATTGGCTTCAAAAAACATTTTGGTTCCTGGGCAGCATTTTTCATGAACATTAAGTCATGCGTTTTCTTCCCCAGGCACCAAAACGGCTCGATTTTTAAAAAGTGGAAGTAACCCCATTTTTAGACATGGAATTTCGTCCCGAAACTCATCCTGGTGTCCGTTTTTGCATTTGGTTTCAAAAAAAAAATTGGCTTCAAAAAACATTTTGGTTCCTGGGCAGCATTTTTCATGAACATTAAGTCATGCGTTTTCTTCCCCAGGCACCAAAAAGGCTCGATTTTTAAAAAGTGGAAGTAACCCCATTTTTAGACATGGAATTTTGTCCCGAAACTCATCCTGGTGTCCGTTTTTGCATTTGGTTTCAAAAAAAAAAATTGGCTTCAAAAAACATTTTGGGTCCTGGGCAGCATTTTTCATGAACATTAAGTCATGCGTTTTCTTCCCCAGGCACCAAAAAGGCTCGATTTTTAAAAAGTGGAAGTAACCCCATTTTTAGACATGGAATTTTGTCCCGAAATTCATCCTGGTGTCCGTTTTTGCATTTGGTTTCAAAAAAAAAATTGGCTTCAAAAAACATTTTGGTTCCTGGGCAGCATTTTTCATGAACATTAAGTCATGCGTTTTCTTCCCCAGGCACCAAAAAGGCTCGATTTTTAAAAAGTGGAAGTAACCCCATTTTTAGACATGGAATTTTGTCCCGAAACTCATCCTGGTGTCCGTTTTTGCATTTGGTTTCAAAAAAAAAAATTGGCTTCAAAAAACATTTTGGGTCCTGGGCAGCATTTTTCATGAACATTAAGTCATGCGTTTTCTTCCCCAGGCACCAAAAAGGCTCGATTTTTAAAAAGTGGAAGTAACCCCATTTTTAGACATGGAATTTTGTCCCGAAATTCATCCTGGTGTCCGTTTTGGCATTTGGTTTCAAAAAAAAAAATTGGCTTCAAAAAACATTTTGGTTCCTTGGCAGCATTTTTCATGAACATTCAGTCATGCGTTTTCTTCCCCAGGCACCAAAAAGGCTCGATTTTTAAAAACTGGAAGTAACCCCATTTTTAGACATGGAATTTCGTCCCGAAACTCATCCTGGTGTACGTTTTTGCATTTGGTTTCAAAAAAAAAAATTGGCTTCAAAAAACATTTTGGGTCCTGGGCAGCATTTTTCATGAACATTAAGTCATGCGTTTTCTTCCCCAGGCACCAAAACGGCTCGATTTTTAAAAAGTGGAAGTAACGCCATTTTTAGACATGGAATTTGGTCCCGAAACTCATCCTGGTGTCCGTTTTTGCATTTGGTTTCAAAAAAAAAAAAATTGGCTTCAAAAAACATTTTGGTTCCTGGGCAGCATTTTTCATGAACATTAAGTCATGCGTTTTCTTCCCCAGGCACCAAAAAGGCTCGATTTTTAAAAAGTGGAAGTAACCCCATTTTTAGACATGGAATTTCGTCCCGAAACTCATCCTGGTGTCCGTTTTTGCATTTGGTTTCAAAAAAAAAAATTGGCTTCAAAAAACATTTTGGGTCCTGGGCAGCATTTTTCATGAACATTAAGTCATGCGTTTTCTTCCCCAGGCACCAAAACGGCTCGATTTTTAAAAAGTGGAAGTAACGCCATTTTTAGACATGGAATTTGGTCCCGAAACTCATCCTGGTGTCCGTTTTTGCATTTGGTTTCAAAAAAAAAAAAATTGGCTTCAAAAAACATTTTGGTTCCTGGGCAGCATTTTTCATGAACATTAAGTCATGCGTTTTCTTCCCCAGGCACCAAAAAGGCTCGATTTTTAAAAAGTGGAAGTAACAACATTTTTAGACATGGAATTTCGTCCCGAAACTCATCCTGGTGTCCGTTTTTGCATTTGGTTTCAAAAAAAAAATTGGCTTCAAAAAACATTTTGGTTCCTGGGCAGCATTTTTCATGAACATTAAGTCATGCGTTTTCTTCCCCAGGCACCAAAACGGCTCGATTTTTAAAAAGTGGAAGTAACGCCATTTTTAGACATGGAATTTGGTCCCGAAACTCATCCTGGTGTCCGTTTTTGCATTTGGTTTCAAAAAAAAAAAAAATTGGCTTCAAAAAACATTTTGGTTCCTGGGCAGCATTTTTCATGAACATTAAGTCATGCGTTTTCTTCCCCAGGCACCAAAACGGCTCGATTTTTAAAAAGTGGAAGTAACCCCATTTTTAGACATGGAATTTCGTCCCGAAACTCATCCTGGTGTCCGTTTTTGCATTTGGTTTCAAAAAAAAAATTGGCTTCAAAAAACATTTTGGTTCCTGGGCAGCATTTTTCATGAACATTAAGTCATGCGTTTTCTTCCCCAGGCACCAAAAAGGCTCGATTTTTAAAAAGTGGAAGTAACCCCATTTTTAGACATGGAATTTTGTCCCGAAACTCATCCTGGTGTCCGTTTTTGCATTTGGTTTCAAAAAAAAAAATTGGCTTCAAAAAACATTTTGGTTCCTGGGCAGCATTTTTCATGAACATTCAGTCATGCGTTTTCTTCCCCAGGCACCAAAAAGGCTCGATTTTTAAAAAGTGGAAGTAACCCCATTTTTAGACATGGAATTTTGTCCCGAAACTCATCCTGGTGTCCGTTTTTGCATTTGGTTTCAAAAAAAAAAATTGGCTTCAAAAAACATTTTGGGTCCTGGGCAGCATTTTTCATGAACATTAAGTCATGCGTTTTCTTCCCCAGGCACCAAAACGGCTCGATTTTTAAAAAGTGGAAGTAACGCCATTTTTAGACATGGAATTTGGTCCCGAAACTCATCCTGGTGTCCGTTTTTGCATTTGGTTTCAAAAAAAAAAATTGGCTTCAAAAAACATTTTGGTTCCTGGGCAGCATTTTTCATGAACATTAAGTCATGTGTTTTCTTCCCCAGGCACCAAAAAGGCTCGATTTTTAAAAAGTGGAAGTAACAACATTTTTAGACATGGAATTTCGTCCCGAAACTCATCCTGGTGTCCGTTTTTGCATTTGGTTTCAAAAAAAAAAATTGGCTTCAAAAAACATTTTGGTTCCTGGGCAGCATTTTTCATGAACATTAAGTCATGCGTTTTCTTCCCCAGGCACCAAAAAGGCTCGATTTTTAAAAAGTGGAAATAACCACATTTTTAGACATGGAATTTTGTCCCGAAACTCATCCTGGTGTCCGTTTTTGCATTTGGTTTCAAAAAAAAAAATTGGCTTCAAAAAACATCTTGGGTCCTGGGCAGCATTTTTCATGAACATTAAGTCATGCGTTTTCTTCCCCAAGGCACCAAAAAGGCTCGATTTTTAAAAAGTGGAAGTAACACCATTTTTAGACATGGAATTTCGTCCCGAAACTCATCCTGGTGTCCGTTTTCGCATTTGGTTTCAAAAAAAAAAAAATTGGCTTCAAAAAACATTTTGGTTCCTGGGCAGCATTTTTCATGAACATTAAGTCATGCGTTTTCTTCCCCAGGCACCAAAAAGGCTCGATTTTTAAAAAGTGGAAGTAACCCCATTTTTAGACATGGAATTTTGTCCCGAAATTCATCCTGGTGTCCGTTTTTGCATTTGGTTTCAAAAAAAAAAATTGGCTTCAAAAAACATTTTGGTTCCTGGGCAGCATTTTTCATGAACATTAAGTCATGCGTTTTCTTCCCCAGGCACCAAAAAGGCTCGATTTTTAAAAAGTGGATGTAACCCCATTTTTAGACATGGAATTTCGTCCCGAAACTCATCCTGGTGTCCGTTTTTGCATTTGGTTTCAAAAAAAAAAATTGGCTTCAAAAAACATTTTGGTTCCTGGGCAGCATTTTTCATGAACATTAATTCATGTGTTTTCTTCCCCAGGCACCAAAAAGGCTCGATTTCTAAAAAGTGGAAGTAACCCCATTTTTAGACATGGAATTTCGTCCCGAAACTCATCCTGGTGTCCGTTTTTGCATTTGGTTTCAAAAAAAAAAATTGGCTTCAAAAAACATTTTGGTTCCTGGGCAGCATTTTTCATGAACATTAAGTCATGCGTTTTCTTCCCCAGGCACCAAAAAGGCTCGATTTTTAAAAAGTGGAAGTAACCCCATTTTTAGACATGGAATTTCGTCCCGAAACTCATCCTGGTGTCCATTTTTGCATTTGGTTTCAAAAAAAAAAAATTGGCTTCAAAAAACATTTTGGTTCCTGGGCAGCATTTTTCATGAACATTAAGTCATGCGTTTTCTTCCCCAGGCACCAAAAAGGCTCGATTTTTAAAAAGTGGAAGTAACCCCATTTTTAGACATGGAATTTTGTCCCGAAACTCATCCTGGTGTCCGTTTTTGCATTTGGTTTCAAAAAAAAAAGTTGGCTTCAAAAAACATTTTGGGTCCTGGGCAGCATTTTTCATGAACATTAAGTCATGCGTTTTCTTCCCCAGGCACCAAAAAGGCTCGATTTTTAAAAAGTGGAAGTAACCCCATTTTTAGACATGGAATTTCGTCCCGAAACTCATCCTGGTGTCCGTTTTTGCATTTGGTTTCAAAAAAAAAAATTGGCTTCAAAAAACATTTTGGTTCCTGGGCAGCATTTTTCATGAACATTAAGTCATGCGTTTTCTTCCCCAGGCACTAAAAAGGCCCGATTTTTAAAAAGTTGAAGTAACACCATTTTTAGACATGGAATTTCATCACGAAACTCATCCTGGTGTCCGTTTTTGCATTTGGTTTCAAAAAAAAAAAATTGGCTTCAAAAAACATTTTGGTTCCTGGGCAGCATTTTTCATGAACATTAAGTCATGCGTTTTCTTCCCCAGGCACCAAAAATGCTCGATTTTTAAAAAGTGGAAGTAACAACATTTTTAGACATGGAATTTCGTCCCGAAACTCATCCTGGTGTCCGTTTTTGCATTTGGTTTCAAAAAAAAAATTGGCTTCAAAAAACATTTTGGGTCCTGGGCAGCATTTTTCATGAACATTAAGTCATGCGTTTTCTTCCCCAGGCACCAAAAAGGCTCGATTTTTAAAAAGTGGAAGTAACACCATTTTTAGACATGGAATTTCGTCCCGAAACTCATCCTGGTGTCCGTTTTTGCATTTGGTTTCAAAAAAAAAAATTGGCTTCAAAAAACATTTTGGTTCCTGGGCAGCATTTTTCATGAACATTAAGTCATGCGTTTTCTTCCCCAGGCACCAAAAAAGCTCGATTTTTAAAAAGTTGAAGTAACACCATTTTTAGACATGGAATTTCGTCCCGAAACTCATCCTGGTGTCCGTTTTTGCATTTGGTTTCAAAAAAAAAAATTGGCTTCAAAAAACATTTTGGTTCCTGGGCAGCATTTTTCATGAACATTAAGTCATGCGTTTTCTTCCCCAGGCACCAAAAAGGCTCGATTTTTAAAAAGTGGAAGTAACCCCATTTTTAGACATGGAATTTTGTCCCGAAACTCATCCTTGTGTCCGTTTTTGCATTTGGTTTCAAAAAAAAAATTGGCTTCAAAAAACATTTTGGGTCCTGGGCAGCATTTTTCATGAACATTAAGTCATGCGTTTTCTTCCCCAGGCACCAAAAAGGCTCGATTTTTAAAAAGTGGAAGTAACACCATTTTTAGACATGGAATTTTGTCCCGAAATTCATCCTGGTGTCCGTTTTTGCATTTGGTTTCAAAAAAAAAAATTGGCTTCAAAAAACATTTTGGTTCCTGGGCAGCATTTTTCATGAACATTAAGTCATGCGTTTTCTTCCCCAGGCACCAAAAAGGCTCGATTTTTAAAAAGTGGAAGTAACCCCATTTTTAGACATGGAATTTCGTCCCGAAACTCATCCTGGTGTCCGTTTTTGCATTTGGTTTCAAAAAAAAAAATTGGCTTCAAAAAACGTTTTGGTTCCTGGGCACCATTTTTCATGAACATTAATTCATGTGTTTTCTTCCCCAGGCACCAAAAAGGCTCGATTTTTAAAAAGTGGAAGTAACCCCATTTTTAGACATGGAATTTCGTCCCGAAACTCATCCTGGTGTCCGTTTTTGCATTTGGTTTCAAAAAAAAAAAATTGGCTTCAAAAAACATTTTGGTTCCTGGGCAGCATTTTTCATGAACATTAAGTCATGCGTTTTCTTCCCCAGGCACCAAAAAGGCTCGATTTTTAAAAAGTGGAAGTAACACCATTTTTAGACATGGAATTTTGTCCCGAAATTCATCCTGGTGTCCGTTTTTGCATTTGGTTTCAAAAAAAAAAATTGGCTTCAAAAAACATTTTGGTTCCTGGGCAGCATTTTTCATGAACATTAAGTCATGCGTTTTCTTCCCCAGGCACCAAAAAGGCTCAATTTTTAAAAAGTGGAAGTAACCCCATTTTTAGACATGGAATTTCGTCCCGAAACTCATCCTGGTGTCCGTTTTTGCATTTGGTTTCAAAAAAAAAAATTGGCTTCAAAAAACGTTTTGGTTCCTGGGCACCATTTTTCATGAACATTAATTCATGTGTTTTCTTCCCCAGGCACCAAAAAGGCTCGATTTTTAAAAAGTGGAAGTAACCCCATTTTTAGACATGGAATTTCGTCCCGAAACTCATCCTGGTGTCCGTTTTTGCATTTGGTTTCAAAAAAAAAAATTGGCTTCAAAAAACATTTTGGTTCCTGGGCAGCATTTTTCATGAACATTAAGTCATGCGTTTTCTTCCCCAGGCACCAAAAAGGCTCGATTTTTAAAAAGTGGAAGTAACAACATTTTTAGACATGGAATTTCGTCCCGAAACTCATCCTGGTGTCCGTTTTTGCATTTGGTTTCAAAAAAAAAAAATTGGCTTCAAAAAACATTTTGGTTCCTGGGCAGCATTTTTCATGAACATTAAATCATGCGTTTTCTTCCCCAGGCACTAAAAAGGCCCGATTTTTAAAAAGTGGAAGTAACACCATTTTTAGACATGGAATTTCATCACGAAACTCATCCTGGTGTCCGTTTTTGCATTTGGTTTCAAAAAAAAAAAAATTGGCTTCAAAAAACATTTTGGTTCCTGGGCAGCATTTTTCATGAACATTAAGTCATGCGTTTTCTTCCCCAGGCACCAAAAAAGCTCGATTTTTAAAAAGTGGAAGCAACACCATTTTTAGACATGGAATTTCGTCCCGAAACTCATCCTGGTGTCCGTTTTTGCATTTGGTTTCAAAAAAAAAATTGGCTTCAAAAAACATTTTGGTTCCTGGGCAGCATTTTTCATGAACATTCAGTCATGCGTTTTCTTCCCCAGGCACCAAAAAGGCTCGATTTTTAAAAAGTGGAAGTAACCCCATTTTTAGACATGGAATTTCGTCCCGAAACTCATCCTGGTGTCCGTTTTTGCATTTGGTTTCAAAAAAAAAAAATGGCTTCAAAAAACATTTTGGTTCCTGGGCAGCATTTTTCATGAACATTAAGTCATGCGTTTTCTTCCCCAGGCACCAAAAAGGCTCGATTTTTAAAAAGTGGAAGTAACAACATTTTTAGACATGGAATTTCGTCCCGAAACTCATCCTGGTGTCCGTTTTTGCATTTGGTTTCAAAAAAAAAAAATTGGCTTCAAAAAACATTTTGGTTCCTGGGCAGCATTTTTCATGAACATTAAGTCATGCGTTTTCTTCCCCAGGCACCAAAAAGGCTCGATTTTTAAAAAGTGGAAGTAACCACATTTTTAGACATGGAATTTGGTCCCGAAACTCATCCTGGTGTCCGTTTTCGCATTTGGTTTCAAAAAAAAAAAATTGGCTTCAAAAAACATTTTGGTTCCTGGGCAGCATTTTTCATGAACATTAAGTCATGCGTTTTCTTCCCCAGGCACCAAAAAGGCTTGATTTTTAAAAAGTGGAAGTAACCCCATTTTTAGACATGGAATTTTGTCCCGAAATTCATCCTGGTGTCCGTTTTTGCATTTGGTTTCAAAAAAAAAAATTGGCTTCAAAAAACATTTTGATTCCTGGGCAGCATTTTTCATGAACATTAAGTCATGCGTTTTCTTCCCCAGGCACCAAAAAGGCTCGATTTTTAAAAAGTGGATGTAACCCCATTTTTAGACATGGAATTTCATCACGAAACTCATCCTGGTGTCCGTTTTTGCATTTGGTTTCAAAAAAAAAATTGGCTTCAAAAAACATTTTGGTTCCTGGGCAGCATTTTTCATGAACATTAAGTCATGCGTTTTCTTCCCCAGGCACCAAAAAAGCTCGATTTTTAAAAAGTTGAAGTAACACCATTTTTAGACATGGAATTTCGTCCCGAAACTCATCCTGGTGTCCGTTTTTGCATTTGGTTTCAAAAAAAAAAAATTGGCTTCAAAAAACATTTTGGTTCCTGGGCAGCATTTTTCATGAACATTCAGTCATGCGTTTTCTTCCCCAGGCACCAAAACGGCTCGATTTTTAAAAAGTGGAAGTAACGCCATTTTTAGACATGGAATTTGGTCCCGAAACTCATCCTGGTGTCCGTTTTTGCATTTGGTTTCAAAAAAAAAAAAATTGGCTTCAAAAAACATTTTGGTTCCTGGGCAGCATTTTTCATGAACATTAAGTCATGCGTTTTCTTCCCCAGGCACCAAAAAGGCTCGATTTTTAAAAAGTGGAAATAACCACATTTTTAGACATGGAATTTTGTCCCGAAACTCATCCTGGTGTCCGTTTTTGCATTTGGTTTCAAAAAAAAAAATTGGCTTCAAAAAACATCTTGGGTCCTGGGCAGCATTTTTCATGAACATTAAGTCATGCGTTTTCTTCCCCAAGGCACCAAAAAGGCTCGATTTTTAAAAAGTGGAAGTAACACCATTTTTAGACATGGAATTTCGTCCCGAAACTCATCCTGGTGTCCGTTTTCGCATTTGGTTTCAAAAAAAAAAAAAATTGGCTTCAAAAAACATTTTGGTTCCTGGGCAGCATTTTTCATGAACATTAAGTCATGCGTTTTCTTCCCCAGGCACCAAAAAGGCTCGATTTTTAAAAAGTGGAAGTAACCCCATTTTTAGACATGGAATTTTGTCCCGAAATTCATCCTGGTGTCCGTTTTTGCATTTGGTTTCAAAAAAAAAAATTGGCTTCAAAAAACATTTTGGTTCCTGGGCAGCATTTTTCATGAACATTAAGTCATGCGTTTTCTTCCCCAGGCACCAAAAAGGCTCGATTTTTAAAAAGTGGATGTAACCCCATTTTTAGACATGGAATTTCGTCCCGAAACTCATCCTGGTGTCCGTTTTTGCATTTGGTTTCAAAAAAAAAAATTGGCTTCAAAAAACATTTTGGTTCCTGGGCAGCATTTTTCATGAACATTAATTCATGTGTTTTCTTCCCCAGGCACCAAAAAGGCTCGATTTCTAAAAAGTGGAAGTAACCCCATTTTTAGACATGGAATTTCGTCCCGAAACTCATCCTGGTGTCCGTTTTTGCATTTGGTTTCAAAAAAAAAAATTGGCTTCAAAAAACATTTTGGTTCCTGGGCAGCATTTTTCATGAACATTAAGTCATGCGTTTTCTTCCCCAGGCACCAAAAAGGCTCGATTTTTAAAAAGTGGAAGTAACCCCATTTTTAGACATGGAATTTCGTCCCGAAACTCATCCTGGTGTCCATTTTTGCATTTGGTTTCAAAAAAAAAAAATTGGCTTCAAAAAACATTTTGGTTCCTGGGCAGCATTTTTCATGAACATTAAGTCATGCGTTTTCTTCCCCAGGCACCAAAAAGGCTCGATTTTTAAAAAGTGGAAGTAACCCCATTTTTAGACATGGAATTTTGTCCCGAAACTCATCCTGGTGTCCGTTTTTGCATTTGGTTTCAAAAAAAAAAGTTGGCTTCAAAAAACATTTTGGGTCCTGGGCAGCATTTTTCATGAACATTAAGTCATGCGTTTTCTTCCCCAGGCACCAAAAAGGCTCGATTTTTAAAAAGTGGAAGTAACCCCATTTTTAGACATGGAATTTCGTCCCGAAACTCATCCTGGTGTCCGTTTTTGCATTTGGTTTCAAAAAAAAAAATTGGCTTCAAAAAACATTTTGGTTCCTGGGCAGCATTTTTCATGAACATTAAGTCATGCGTTTTCTTCCCCAGGCACTAAAAAGGCCCGATTTTTAAAAAGTTGAAGTAACACCATTTTTAGACATGGAATTTCATCACGAAACTCATCCTGGTGTCCGTTTTTGCATTTGGTTTCAAAAAAAAAAAATTGGCTTCAAAAAACATTTTGGTTCCTGGGCAGCATTTTTCATGAACATTAAGTCATGCGTTTTCTTCCCCAGGCACCAAAAATGCTCGATTTTTAAAAAGTGGAAGTAACAACATTTTTAGACATGGAATTTCGTCCCGAAACTCATCCTGGTGTCCGTTTTTGCATTTGGTTTCAAAAAAAAAATTGGCTTCAAAAAACATTTTGGGTCCTGGGCAGCATTTTTCATGAACATTAAGTCATGCGTTTTCTTCCCCAGGCACCAAAAAGGCTCGATTTTTAAAAAGTGGAAGTAACACCATTTTTAGACATGGAATTTCGTCCCGAAACTCATCCTGGTGTCCGTTTTTGCATTTGGTTTCAAAAAAAAAAATTGGCTTCAAAAAACATTTTGGTTCCTGGGCAGCATTTTTCATGAACATTAAGTCATGCGTTTTCTTCCCCAGGCACCAAAAAAGCTCGATTTTTAAAAAGTTGAAGTAACACCATTTTTAGACATGGAATTTCGTCCCGAAACTCATCCTGGTGTCCGTTTTTGCATTTGGTTTCAAAAAAAAAAATTGGCTTCAAAAAACATTTTGGTTCCTGGGCAGCATTTTTCATGAACATTAAGTCATGCGTTTTCTTCCCCAGGCACCAAAAAGGCTCGATTTTTAAAAAGTGGAAGTAACCCCATTTTTAGACATGGAATTTTGTCCCGAAACTCATCCTTGTGTCCGTTTTTGCATTTGGTTTCAAAAAAAAAATTGGCTTCAAAAAACATTTTGGGTCCTGGGCAGCATTTTTCATGAACATTAAGTCATGCGTTTTCTTCCCCAGGCACCAAAAAGGCTCGATTTTTAAAAAGTGGAAGTAACACCATTTTTAGACATGGAATTTTGTCCCGAAATTCATCCTGGTGTCCGTTTTTGCATTTGGTTTCAAAAAAAAAAATTGGCTTCAAAAAACATTTTGGTTCCTGGGCAGCATTTTTCATGAACATTAAGTCATGCGTTTTCTTCCCCAGGCACCAAAAAGGCTCGATTTTTAAAAAGTGGAAGTAACCCCATTTTTAGACATGGAATTTCGTCCCGAAACTCATCCTGGTGTCCGTTTTTGCATTTGGTTTCAAAAAAAAAAATTGGCTTCAAAAAACGTTTTGGTTCCTGGGCACCATTTTTCATGAACATTAATTCATGTGTTTTCTTCCCCAGGCACCAAAAAGGCTCGATTTTTAAAAAGTGGAAGTAACCCCATTTTTAGACATGGAATTTCGTCCCGAAACTCATCCTGGTGTCCGTTTTTGCATTTGGTTTCAAAAAAAAAAAATTGGCTTCAAAAAACATTTTGGTTCCTGGGCAGCATTTTTCATGAACATTAAGTCATGCGTTTTCTTCCCCAGGCACCAAAAAGGCTCGATTTTTAAAAAGTGGAAGTAACACCATTTTTAGACATGGAATTTTGTCCCGAAATTCATCCTGGTGTCCGTTTTTGCATTTGGTTTCAAAAAAAAAAATTGGCTTCAAAAAACATTTTGGTTCCTGGGCAGCATTTTTCATGAACATTAAGTCATGCGTTTTCTTCCCCAGGCACCAAAAAGGCTCAATTTTTAAAAAGTGGAAGTAACCCCATTTTTAGACATGGAATTTCGTCCCGAAACTCATCCTGGTGTCCGTTTTTGCATTTGGTTTCAAAAAAAAAAATTGGCTTCAAAAAACGTTTTGGTTCCTGGGCACCATTTTTCATGAACATTAATTCATGTGTTTTCTTCCCCAGGCACCAAAAAGGCTCGATTTTTAAAAAGTGGAAGTAACCCCATTTTTAGACATGGAATTTCGTCCCGAAACTCATCCTGGTGTCCGTTTTTGCATTTGGTTTCAAAAAAAAAAATTGGCTTCAAAAAACATTTTGGTTCCTGGGCAGCATTTTTCATGAACATTAAGTCATGCGTTTTCTTCCCCAGGCACCAAAAAGGCTCGATTTTTAAAAAGTGGAAGTAACAACATTTTTAGACATGGAATTTCGTCCCGAAACTCATCCTGGTGTCCGTTTTTGCATTTGGTTTCAAAAAAAAAAAAATTGGCTTCAAAAAACATTTTGGTTCCTGGGCAGCATTTTTCATGAACATTAAATCATGCGTTTTCTTCCCCAGGCACTAAAAAGGCCCGATTTTTAAAAAGTGGAAGTAACACCATTTTTAGACATGGAATTTCATCACGAAACTCATCCTGGTGTCCGTTTTTGCATTTGGTTTCAAAAAAAAAAAATTGGCTTCAAAAAACATTTTGGTTCCTGGGCAGCATTTTTCATGAACATTAAGTCATGCGTTTTCTTCCCCAGGCACCAAAAAAGCTCGATTTTTAAAAAGTGGAAGCAACACCATTTTTAGACATGGAATTTCGTCCCGAAACTCATCCTGGTGTCCGTTTTTGCATTTGGTTTCAAAAAAAAAATTGGCTTCAAAAAACATTTTGGTTCCTGGGCAGCATTTTTCATGAACATTCAGTCATGCGTTTTCTTCCCCAGGCACCAAAAAGGCTCGATTTTTAAAAAGTGGAAGTAACCCCATTTTTAGACATGGAATTTCGTCCCGAAACTCATCCTGGTGTCCGTTTTTGCATTTGGTTTCAAAAAAAAAAAATGGCTTCAAAAAACATTTTGGTTCCTGGGCAGCATTTTTCATGAACATTAAGTCATGCGTTTTCTTCCCCAGGCACCAAAAAGGCTCGATTTTTAAAAAGTGGAAGTAACAACATTTTTAGACATGGAATTTCGTCCCGAAACTCATCCTGGTGTCCGTTTTTGCATTTGGTTTCAAAAAAAAAAAATTGGCTTCAAAAAACATTTTGGTTCCTGGGCAGCATTTTTCATGAACATTAAGTCATGCGTTTTCTTCCCCAGGCACCAAAAAGGCTCGATTTTTAAAAAGTGGAAGTAACCACATTTTTAGACATGGAATTTGGTCCCGAAACTCATCCTGGTGTCCGTTTTCGCATTTGGTTTCAAAAAAAAAAAATTGGCTTCAAAAAACATTTTGGTTCCTGGGCAGCATTTTTCATGAACATTAAGTCATGCGTTTTCTTCCCCAGGCACCAAAAAGGCTTGATTTTTAAAAAGTGGAAGTAACCCCATTTTTAGACATGGAATTTTGTCCCGAAATTCATCCTGGTGTCCGTTTTTGCATTTGGTTTCAAAAAAAAAAATTGGCTTCAAAAAACATTTTGATTCCTGGGCAGCATTTTTCATGAACATTAAGTCATGCGTTTTCTTCCCCAGGCACCAAAAAGGCTCGATTTTTAAAAAGTGGATGTAACCCCATTTTTAGACATGGAATTTCATCACGAAACTCATCCTGGTGTCCGTTTTTGCATTTGGTTTCAAAAAAAAAATTGGCTTCAAAAAACATTTTGGTTCCTGGGCAGCATTTTTCATGAACATTAAGTCATGCGTTTTCTTCCCCAGGCACCAAAAAAGCTCGATTTTTAAAAAGTTGAAGTAACACCATTTTTAGACATGGAATTTCGTCCCGAAACTCATCCTGGTGTCCGTTTTTGCATTTGGTTTCAAAAAAAAAAAATTGGCTTCAAAAAACATTTTGGTTCCTGGGCAGCATTTTTCATGAACATTCAGTCATGCGTTTTCTTCCCCAGGCACCAAAACGGCTCGATTTTTAAAAAGTGGAAGTAACGCCATTTTTAGACATGGAATTTGGTCCCGAAACTCATCCTGGTGTCCGTTTTTGCATTTGGTTTCAAAAAAAAAAAAATTGGCTTCAAAAAACATTTTGGTTCCTGGGCAGCATTTTTCATGAACATTAAGTCATGCGTTTTCTTCCCCAGGCACCAAAAAGGCTCGATTTTTAAAAAGTGGAAGTAACAACATTTTTAGACATGGAATTTCGTCCCGAAACTCATCCTGGTGTCCGTTTTTGCATTTGGTTTCAAAAAAAAAAATTGGCTTCAAAAAACATTTTGGTTCCTGGGCAGCATTTTTCATGAACATTAAGTCATGCGTTTTCTTCCCCAGGCACCAAAAAGGCTCGATTTTTAAAAAGTGGAAGTAACCCCATTTTTAGACATGGAATTTTGTCCCGAAACTCATCCTGGTGTCCGTTTTTGCATTTGGTTTCAAAAAAAAAAATTGGCTTCAAAAAACATTTTGGGTCCTGGGAAGCATTTTTCATGAACATTAAGTCATGCGTTTTCTTCCCCAGGCACCAAAAAGGCTCGATTTTTAAAAAGTGGAAGTAACACCATTTTTAGACATGGAATTTCGTCCTGAAACTCATCCTGGTGTCCGTTTTCGCATTTGGTTTCAAAAAAAAAAAATTGGCTTCAAAAAACATTTTGGTTCCTGGGCAGCATTTTTCATGAACATTAAGTCATGCGTTTTCTTCCCCAGGCACCAAAAAGGCTCGATTTTTAAAAAGTGGAAGTAACCCCATTTTTAGACATGGAATTTCGTCCCGAAACTCATCCTGGTGTCCGTTTTCGCATTTGGTTTCAAAAAAAAAAAATTGGCTTCAAAAAACATTTTGGTTCCTGGGCAGCATTTTTCATGAACATTAAGTCATGCGTTTTCTTCCCCAGGCACCAAAAAGGCTCGATTTTTAAAAACTGGAAGTAACCCCATTTTTAGACATGGAATTTCGTCCCGAAACTCATCCTGGTGTCCGTTTTTGCATTTGGTTTCAAAAAAAAAATTGGCTTCAAAAAACATTTTGGGTCCTGGGCAGCATTTTTCATGAACATTAATTCATGCGTTTTCTTCCCCAGGCACCAAAACGGCTCGATTTTTAAAAAGTGGAAGTAACGCCATTTTTAGACATGGAATTTGGTCCCGAAACTCATCCTGGTGTCCGTTTTTGCATTTGGTTTCAAAAAAAAAAAAATTGGCTTCAAAAAACATTTTGGTTCCTGGGCAGCATTTTTCATGAACATTAAGTCATGCGTTTTCTTCCCCAGGCACCAAAAAGGCTCGATTTTTAAAAAGTGGAAGTAACAACATTTTTAGACATGGAATTTCGTCCCGAAACTCATCCTGGTGTCCGTTTTTGCATTTGGTTTCAAAAAAAAAAATTGGCTTCAAAAAACATTTTGGTTCCTGGGCAGCATTTTTCATGAACATTAAGTCATGCGTTTTCTTCCCCAGGCACCAAAAAGGCTCGATTTTTAAAAAGTGGAAGTAACCCCATTTTTAGACATGGAATTTTGTCCCGAAACTCATCCTGGTGTCCGTTTTTGCATTTGGTTTCAAAAAAAAAAATTGGCTTCAAAAAACATTTTGGGTCCTGGGAAGCATTTTTCATGAACATTAAGTCATGCGTTTTCTTCCCCAGGCACCAAAAAGGC
Organism: Pituophis catenifer annectens; assembly: GCF_029215685.1. Taxonomy (NCBI): domain Eukaryota; kingdom Metazoa; phylum Chordata; class Lepidosauria; order Squamata; family Colubridae; genus Pituophis; species Pituophis catenifer. The sequence continues at coordinate 6,536,368 of NW_027256897.1, read as the reverse complement.
TCGATTTTTAAAAAGTGGAAGTAACACCATTTTTAGACATGGAATTTCGTCCTGAAACTCATCCTGGTGTCCGTTTTCGCATTTGGTTTCAAAAAAAAAAAAATTGGCTTCAAAAAACATTTTGGTTCCTGGGCAGCATTTTTCATGAACATTAAGTCATGCGTTTTCTTCCCCAGGCACCAAAAAGGCTCGATTTTTAAAAAGTGGAAGTAACCCCATTTTTAGACATGGAATTTTGTCCCGAAATTCATCCTGGTGTCCGTTTTGGCATTTGGTTTCAAAAAAAAAAATTGGCTTCAAAAAACATTTTGGTTCCTGGGCAGCATTTTTCATGAACATTAAGTCATGCGTTTTCTTCCCCAGGCACCAAAAAGGCTCGATTTTTAAAAAGTGGAAGTAACCCCATTTTTAGACATGGAATTTCGTCCCGAAACTCATCCTGGTGTCCGTTCTTGCATTTGGTTTCAAAAAAAAAAAATTGGCTTCAAAAAACATTTTGGTTCCTGGGCAGCATTTTTCATGAACATTAAGTCATGCGTTTTCTTCCCCAGGCACCAAAAAGGCTCGATTTTTAAAAAGTGGAAGTAACCCCATTTTTAGACATGGAATTTCGTCCCGAAACTCATCCTGGTGTCCGTTTTTGCATTTGGTTTCAAAAAAAAAATTGGCTTCAAAAAACATTTTGGTTCCTGGGCAGCATTTTTCATGAACATTAAGTCATGCGTTTTCTTCCCCAGGCACCAAAAAGGCTCGATTTTTAAAAAGTGGAAGTAACACCATTTTTAGACATGGAATTTCGTCCCGAAACTCATCCTGGTGTCCGTTTTTGCATTTGGTTTCAAAAAAAAAAAATTGGCTTCAAAAAACATTTTGGTTCCTGGGCAGCATTTTTCATGAACATTAAGTCATGCGTTTTCTTCCCCAGGCACCAAAAAAGCTCGATTTTTAAAAAGTGGAAGTAACACCATTTTTAGACATGGAATTTCGTCCCGAAACTCATCCTGGTGTCCGTTTTTGCATTTGGTTTCAAAAAAAAAAAAAATTGGCTTCAAAAAACATTTTGGTTCCTGGGCAGCATTTTTCATGAACATTCAGTCATGCATTTTCTTCCCCAGGCACCAAAAAGGCTCGATTTTTAAAAAGTGGAAGTAACCCCATTTTTAGACATGGAATTTCGTCCCGAAACTCATCCTGGTGTCCGTTTTTGCATTTGGTTTCAAAAAAAAAAATTGGCTTCAAAAAACATTTTGGGTCCTGGGCAGCATTTTTCATGAACATTAAGTCATGCGTTTTCTTCCCCAGGCACCAAAACGGCTCGATTTTTAAAAAGTGGAAGTAACGCCATTTTTAGACATGGAATTTGGTCCCGAAACTCATCCTGGTGTCCGTTTTTGCATTTGGTTTCAAAAAAAAAATAATTGGCTTCAAAAAACATTTTGGTTCCTGGGCAGCATTTTTCATGAACATTAAGTCATGCGTTTTCTTCCCCAGGCACCAAAAAGGCTCGATTTTTAAAAAGTGGAAGTAATAACATTTTTAGACATGGAATTTCGTCCCGAAACTCATCCTGGTGTCCGTTTTCGCATTTGGTTTCAAAAAAAAAAAATTGGCTTCAAAAAACATTTTAGTTCCTGGGCAGCATTTTTCATGAACATTAAGTCATGCGTTTTCTTCCCCAGGCACCAAAAAGGCTCGATTTTTAAAAAGTGGAAGTAACCCCATTTTTAGACATGGAATTTCGTCCCGAAACTCATCCTGGTGTCCATTTTTGCATTTGGTTTCAAAAAAAAAAATTGGCTTCAAAAAACATTTTGGTTCCTGGGCAGCATTTTTCATGAACATTAAGTCATGCGTTTTCTTCCCCAGGCACCAAAAAGGCTCGATTTTTAAAAAGTGGAAGTAACCCCATTTTTAGACATGGAATTTTGTCCCGAAACTCATCCTGGTGTCCGTTTTTGCATTTGGTTTCAAAAAAAAAAATTGGCTTCAAAAAACATTTTGGGTCCTGGGCAGCATTTTTCATGAACATTAAGTCATGCGTTTTCTTCCCCAGGCACCAAAAAGGCTCGATTTTTAAAAAGTGGAAGTAACACCATTTTTAGACATGGAATTTCGTCCCGAAACTCATCCTGGTGTCCGTTTTTGCATTTGGTTTCAAAAAAAAAAATTGGCTTCAAAAAACATTTTGGTTCCTGGGCAGCATTTTTCATGAACATTAAGTCATGCGTTTTCTTCCCCAGGCACTAAAAAGGCCCGATTTTTAAAAAGTTGAAGTAACACCATTTTTAGACATGGAATTTCATCACCAAACTCATCCTGGTGTCCGTTTTTGCATTTGGTTTCAAAAAAAAAAAATTGGCTTCAAAAAACATTTTGGTTCCTGGGCAGCATTTTTCATGAACATTAAGTCATGCGTTTTCTTCCCCAGGCACCAAAAAAGCTCGATTTTTAAAAAGTGGAAGTAACACCATTTTTAGACATGGAATTTCGTCCCGAAACTCATCCTGGTGTCCGTTTTTGCATTTGGTTTCAAAAAAAAAAAATTGGCTTCAAAAAACATTTTGGTTCCTGGGCAGCATTTTTCATGAACATTCAGTCATGCATTTTCTTCCCCAGGCACCAAAAAGGCTCGATTTTTAAAAAGTGGAAGTAACCCCATTTTTAGACATGGAATTTCGTCCCGAAACTCATCCTGGTGTCCGTTTTTGCATTTGGTTTCAAAAAAAAAAATTGGCTTCAAAAAACATTTTGGGTCCTGGGCAGCATTTTTCATGAACATTAAGTCATGCGTTTTCTTCCCCAGGCACCAAAACGGCTCGATTTTTAAAAAGTGGAAGTAACGCCATTTTTAGACATGGAATTTGGTCCCGAAACTCATCCTGGTGTCCGTTTTTGCATTTGGTTTCAAAAAAAAAAATTGGCTTCAAAAAATATTTTGGTTCCTGGGCAGCATTTTTCATGAACATTAAGTCATGCGTTTTCTTCCCCAGGCACCAAAAAGGCTCGATTTTTAAAAAGTGGAAGTAACAACATTTTTAGACATGGAATTTCGTCCCGAAACTCATCCTGGTGTCCGTTTTTGCATTTGGTTTCAAAAAAAAAAATTGGCTTCAAAAAACATTTTGGTTCCTGGGCAGCATTTTTCATGAACATTAATTCATGCGTTTTCTTCCCCAGGCACCAAAAAGGCTCGATTTTTAAAAAGTGGATGTAACCCCATTTTTAGACATGGAATTTCGTCCCGAAACTCATCCTGGTGTCCGTTTTTGCATTTGGTTTCAAAAAAAAAAATTGGCTTCAAAAAACATTTTGGTTCCTGGGCAGCATTTTTCATGAACATTAATTCATGTGTTTTCTTCCCCAGGCACCAAAAAGGCTCGATTTTTAAAAAGTGGAAGTAACACCATTTTTAGACATGGAATTTCGTCCCGAAACTCATCCTGGTGTCCGTTTTTGCATTTGGTTTCAAAAAAAAAAATTGGCTTCAAAAAACATTTTGGTTCCTGGGCAGCATTTTTCATGAACATTAAGTCATGCGTTTTCTTCCCCAGGCACTAAAAAGGCTCGATTTTTAAAAAGTGGAAGTAACAACATTTTTAGACATGTAATTTCGTCCCGAAACTCATCCTGGTGTCCGTTTTTGCATTTGGTTTCAAAAAAAAAAATTGGCTTCAAAAAACATTTTGGTTCCTGGGCAGCATTTTTCATGAACATTAAGTCATGCGTTTTCTTCCCCAGGCACCAAAAAGGCTCGATTTTTAAAAAGTGGAAGTAACCCCATTTTTAGACATGGAATTTTGTCCCGAAACTCATCCTGGTGTCCGTTTTTGCATTTGGTTTCAAAAAAAAAATTGGCTTCAAAAAACATTTTGGGTCCTGGGCAGCATTTTTCATGAACATTAAGTCATGCGTTTTCTTCCCCAGGCACCAAAAAGGCTCGATTTTTAAAAAGTGGAAGTAACACCATTTTTAGACATGGAATTTCGTCCCGAAACTCATCCTGGTGTCCGTTTTTGCATTTGGTTTCAAAAAAAAAAATTGGCTTCAAAAAACATTTTGGTTCCTGGGCAGCATTTTTCATGAACATTAAGTCATGCGTTTTCTTCCCCAGGCACTAAAATGGCCCGATTTTAAAAAAGTTGAAGTAACACCATTTTTAGACATGGAATTTCATCACGAAACTCATCCTGGTGTCCGTTTTTGTATTTGGTTTCAAAAAAAAAAATTGGCTTCAAAAAACATTTTGGTTCCTGGGCAGCATTTTTCATGAACATTAAGTCATGCGTTTTCTTCCCCAGGCACCAAAAAAGCTCGATTTTTAAAAAGTGGAAGTAACACCATTTTTAGACATGGAATTTCGTCCCGAAACTCATCCTGGTGTCCGTTTTTGCATTTGGTTTCAAAAAAAAAAAAATTGGCTTCAAAAAACATTTTGGTTCCTGGGCAGCATTTTTCATGAACATTCAGTCATGCGTTTTCTTCCCCAGGAACCAAAAAGGCTCGATTTTTAAAAAGTGGAAGTAACCCCATTTTTAGACATGGAATTTCGTCCCGAAACTCATCCTGGTGTCTGTTTTTGCATTTGGTTTCAAAAAAAAAAAATTGGCTTCAAAAAACATTTTGGGTCCTGGGCAGCATTTTTCATGAACATTAAGTCATGCGTTTTCTTCCCCAGGCACCAAAACGGCTCGATTTTTAAAAAGTTGAAGTAACAACATTTTTAGACATGGAATTTCGTCCCGAAACTCATCCTGGTGTCCGTTTTTGCATTTGGTTTCAAAAAAAAAATTGGCTTCAAAAAACATTTTGGTTCCTGGGCAGCATTTTTCATGAACATTAAGTCATGCGTTTTCTTCCCCAGGCACCAAAAAGGCTCGATTTTTAAAAAGTGGAAGTAACCCCATTTTTAGACATGGAATTTCGTCCCGAAACTCATCCTGGTGTCCGTTTTTGCATTTGGTTTCAAAAAAAAAAATTGGCTTCAAAAAACATTTTGGTTCCTGGGCAGCATTTTTCATGAACATTAATTCATGTGTTTTCTTCCCCAGGCACCAAAAAGGCTCGATTTTTAAAAAGTGGAAGTAACACCATTTTTAGACATGGAATTTCGTCCCGAAACTCATCCTGGTGTCCGTTTTTGCATTTGGTTTCAAAAAAAAAAATTGGCTTCAAAAAACATTTTGGTTCCTGGGCAGCATTTTTCATGAACATTAAGTCATGCGTTTTCTTCCCCAGGCACTAAAAAGGCTCGATTTTTAAAAAGTGGAAGTAACAACATTTTTAGACATGTAATTTCGTCCCGAAACTCATCCTGGTGTCCGTTTTTGCATTTGGTTTCAAAAAAAAAATTGGCTTCAAAAAACATTTTGGTTCCTGGGCAGCATTTTTCATGAACATTAAGTCATGCGTTTTCTTCCCCAGGCACCAAAAAGGCTCGATTTTTAAAAAGTGGAAGTAACAACATTTTTAGACATGGAATTTTGTCCCGAAACTCATCCTGGTGTCCGTTTTTGCATTTGGTTTCAAAAAAAAAATTGGCTTCAAAAAACATTTTGGGTCCTGGGCAGCATTTTTCATGAACATTAAGTCATGCGTTTTCTTCCCCAGGCACCAAAAAGGCTCGATTTTTAAAAAGTGGAAGTAACACCATTTTTAGACATGGAATTTCGTCCCGAAACTCATCCTGGTGTCCGTTTTTGCATTTGGTTTCAAAAAAAAAAATTGGCTTCAAAAAACATTTTGGTTCCTGGGCAGCATTTTTCATGAACATTAAGTCATGCGTTTTCTTCCCCAGGCACTAAAATGGCCCGATTTTAAAAAAGTTGAAGTAACACCATTTTTAGACATGGAATTTCATCACGAAACTCATCCTGGTGTCCGTTTTTGTATTTGGTTTCAAAAAAAAAAATTGGCTTCAAAAAACATTTTGGTTCCTGGGCAGCATTTTTCATGAACATTAAGTCATGCGTTTTCTTCCCCAGGCACCAAAAAAGCTCGATTTTTAAAAAGTGGAAGTAACACCATTTTTAGACATGGAATTTCGTCCCGAAACTCATCCTGGTGTCCGTTTTTGCATTTGGTTTCAAAAAAAAAAAAATTGGCTTCAAAAAACATTTTGGTTCCTGGGCAGCATTTTTCATGAACATTCAGTCATGCGTTTTCTTCCCCAGGCACCAAAAAGGCTCGATTTTTAAAAAGTGGAAGTAACCCCATTTTTAGACATGGAATTTCGTCCCGAAACTCATCCTGGTGTCTGTTTTTGCATTTGGTTTCAAAAAAAAAAATTGGCTTCAAAAAACATTTTGGGTCCTGGGCAGCATTTTTCATGAACATTAAGTCATGCGTTTTCTTCCCCAGGCACCAAAACGGCTCGATTTTTAAAAAGTTGAAGTAACAACATTTTTAGACATGGAATTTCGTCCCGAAACTCATCCTGGTGTCCGTTTTTGCATTTGGTTTCAAAAAAAAAAATTGGCTTCAAAAAACATTTTGGTTCCTGGGCAGCATTTTTCATGAACATTAAGTCATGCGTTTTCTTCCCCAGGCACCAAAAAGGCTCGATTTTTAAAAAGTGGAAGTAACCCCATTTTTAGACATGGAATTTTGTCCCGAAACTCATCCTGGTGTCCGTTTTTCCATTTGGTTTCAAAAAAAAAAATTGGCTTCAAAAAACATTTTGGTTCCTGGGCAGCATTTTTCATGAACATTAAGTCATGCGTTTTCTTCCCCAGCCACTAAAATGGCCCGATTTTTAAAAAGTTGAAGTAACACCATTTTTAGACATGGAATTTCATCACGAAACTCATCCTGGTGTCCGTTTTTGCATTTGGTTTCAAAAAAAAAAATTGGCTTCAAAAAACATTTTGGTTCCTGGGCAGCATTTTTCATGAACATTAAGTCATGCGTTTTCTTCCCCAGGCACCAAAAAAGCTCGATTTTTAAAAAGTGGAAGTAACAACATTTTTAGACATGGAATTTCGTCCCGAAACTCATCCTGGTGTCCGTTTTTGCATTTGGTTTCAAAAAAAAAAATTGGCTTCAAAAAACATTTTGGTTCCTGGGCAGCATTTTTCATGAACATTCAGTCATGCGTTTTCTTCCCCAGGCACCAAAAAGGCTCGATTTTTAAAAAGTGGAAGTAACCCTATTTTTAGACATGGAATTTCATCCCGAAACTCATCCTGGTGTCTGTTTTTGCATTTGGTTTCAAAAAAAAAAAATTGGCTTCAAAAAACATTTTGGTTCCTGGGCAGCATTTTTCATGAACATTAAGTCATGCGTTTTCTTCCCCAGGCACCAAAACGGCTCGATTTTTAAAAAGTTGAAGTAACAACATTTTTAGACATGGAATTTCGTCCCGAAACTCATCCTGGTGTCCGTTTTTGCATTTGGTTTCAAAAAAAAAAATTGGCTTCAAAAAACATTTTGGTTCCTGGGCAGCATTTTTCATGAACATTAAGTCATGCGTTTTCTTCCCCAGGAACCAAAAAGGCTCGATTTTTAAAAAGTGGAAGTAACCCCATTTTTAGACATGGAATTTTGTCCCGAAACTCATCCTGGTGTCCGTTTTTGCATTTGGTTTCAAAAAAAAAAATTGGCTTCAAAAAACATTTTGGGTCCTGGGCAGCATTTTTCATGAACATTAAGTCATGCGTTTTCTTCCCCAGGCACCAAAAAGGCTCGATTTTTAAAAAGTGGAAGTAACACCATTTTTAGACATGGAATTTCGTCCCGAAACTCATCCTGGTGTCCGTTTTCGCATTTGGTTTCAAAAAAAAAAAATTGGCTTCAAAAAACATTTTGGTTCCTGGGCAGCATTTTTCATGAACATTAAGTCATGCGTTTTCTTCCCCAGGCACCAAAAAGGCTCGATTTTTAAAAAGTGGAAGTAACCCCATTTTTAGACATGGAATTTTGTCCCGAAATTCATCCTGGTGTCCGTTTTTGCATTTGGTTTCAAAAAAAAAATTGGCTTCAAAAAACATTTTGGTTCCTGGGCAGCATTTTTCATGAACATTAAGTCATGCGTTTTCTTCCCCAGGCACCAAAAAGGCTCGATTTTTAAAAAGTGGAAATAACAACATTTTTAGACATGGAATTTCGTCCCGAAACTCATCCTGGTGTCCGTTTTTGCATTTGGTTTCAAAAAAAAAAAATTGGCTTCAAAAAACATTTTGGTTCCTGGGCAGCATTTTTCATGAACATTAAGTCATGCGTTTTCTTCCCCAGGCACCAAAAAGGCTCGATTTTTAAAAAGTGGAAGTAACCCCATTTTTAGACATGGAATTTTGTCCCGAAACTCATCCTGGTGTCCGTTTTTGCATTTGGTTTCAAAAAAAAAATTGGCTTCAAAAAACATTTTGGGTCCTGGGCAGCATTTTTCATGAACATTAAGTCATGCGTTTTCTTCCCCAGGCACCAAAAAAGCTCGATTTTTAAAAAGTGGAAGTAACACCATTTTTAGACATGGAATTTCGTCCCGAAACTCATCCTGGTGTCCGTTTTTGCATTTGGTTTCAAAAAAAAAAAATTGGCTTCAAAAAACATTTTGGGTCCTGGGCAGCATTTTTCATGAACATTAAGTCATGCGTTTTCTTCCCCAGGCACCAAAACGGCTCGATTTTTAAAAAGTGGAAGTAACAACATTTTTAGACATGGAATTTTGTCCCGAAACTCATCCTGGTGTCCGTTTTTGCATTTGGTTTCAAAAAAAAAAAATTGGCTTCAAAAAACATTTTGGTTCCTGGGCAGCATTTTTCATGAACATTAAATCATGCGTTTTCTTCCCCAGGCACCAAAAAGGCTCGATTTTTAAAAAGTGGAAGTAACACCATTTTTAGACATGGAATTTCGTCCCGAAACTCATCCTGGTGTCCGTTTTTGCATTTGGTTTCAAAAAAAAAAAATTGGCTTCAAAAAACATTTTGGTTCCTGGGCAGCATTTTTCATGAACATTAAGTCTTGCGTTTTCTTCCCCAGGCACTAAAAAGGCCCGATTTTTAAAAAGTTGAAGTAACACCATTTTTAGACATGGAATTTCATCACGAAACTCATCCTGGTGTCCGTTTTTGCATTTGGTTTCAAAAAAAAAAAATTGGCTTCAAAAAACATTTTGGTTCCTGGGCAGCATTTTTCATGAACATTAAGTCATGCGTTTTCTTCCCCAGGCACCAAAAAAGCTCGATTTTTAAAAAGTGGAAGCAACACCATTTTTAGACATGGAATTTCGTCCCGAAACTCATCCTGGTGTCCGTTTTTGCATTTGGTTTCAAAAAAAAAAATTGGCTTCAAAAAACATTTTGGTTCCTGGGCAGCATTTTTCATGAACATTAAGTCATGCGTTTTCTTCCCCAGGCACCAAAAAGGCTCGATTTTTAAAAAGTGGAAGTAACCCCATTTTTAGACATGGAATTTTGTCCCGAAACTCATCCTGGTGTCCGTTTTTGCATTTGGTTTCAAAAAAAAAAATTGGCTTCAAAAAACATTTTGGGTCCTGGGCAGCATTTTTCATGAACATTAAGTCATGCGTTTTCTTCCCCAGGCACCAAAAAGGCTCGATTTTTAAAAAGTGGAAGTAACACCATTTTTAGACATGGAATTTCGTCCCGAAACTCATCCTGGTGTCCGTTTTCGCATTTGGTTTCAAAAAAAAAAAATTGGCTTCAAAAAACATTTTGGTTCCTGGGCAGCATTTTTCATGAACATTAAGTCATGCGTTTTCTTCCCCAGGCACCAAAAAGGCTCGATTTTTAAAAAGTGGAAGTAACCCCATTTTTAGACATGGAATTTTGTCCCGAAATTCATCCTGGTGTCCGTTTTTGCATTTGGTTTCAAAAAAAAAAATTGGCTTCAAAAAACATTTTGGTTCCTGGGCAGCATTTTTCATGAACATTAAGTCATGCGTTTTCTTCCCCAGGCACCAAAAAGGCTCGATTTTTAAAAAGTGGAAATAACAACATTTTTAGACATGGAATTTCGTCCCGAAACTCATCCTGGTGTCCGTTTTTGCATTTGGTTTCAAAAAAAAAAAATTGGCTTCAAAAAACATTTTGGTTCCTGGGCAGCATTTTTCATGAACATTAAGTCATGCGTTTTCTTCCCCAGGCACCAAAAAGGCTCGATTTTTAAAAAGTGGAAGTAACCCCATTTTTAGACATGGAATTTTGTCCCGAAACTCATCCTGGTGTCCGTTTTTGCATTTGGTTTCAAAAAAAAAATTGGCTTCAAAAAACATTTTGGGTCCTGGGCAGCATTTTTCATGAACATTAAGTCATGCGTTTTCTTCCCCAGGCACCAAAAAAGCTCGATTTTTAAAAAGTGGAAGTAACACCATTTTTAGACATGGAATTTCGTCCCGAAACTCATCCTGGTGTCCGTTTTTGCATTTGGTTTCAAAAAAAAAAAATCGGCTTCAAAAAACATTTTGGGTCCTGGGCAGCATTTTTCATGAACATTAAGTCATGCGTTTTCTTCCCCAGGCACCAAAAAGGCTCGATTTTTAAAAAGTGGAAGTAACGCCATTTTTAGACATGGAATTTGGTCCCGAAACTCATCCTGGTGTCCGGTTTTGCATTTGGTTTCAAAAAAAAAAATTGGCTTCAAAAAACATTTTGGGTCCTGGGCAGCATTTTTCATGAACATTAAGTCATGCGTTTTCTTCCCCAGGCACCAAAACGGCTCGATTTTTAAAAAGTGGAAGTAACAACATTTTTAGACATGGAATTTCGTCCCGAAACTCATCCTGGTGTCCGTTTTTGCATTTGGTTTCAAAAAAAAAAAATTGGCTTCAAAAAACATTTTGGTTCCTGGGCAGCATTTTTCATGAACATTAAGTCTTGCGTTTTCTTCCCCAGGCACTAAAAAGGCCCGATTTTTAAAAAGTTGAAGTAACACCATTTTTAGACATGGAATTTCATCACGAAACTCATCCTGGTGTCCGTTTTTGCATTTGGTTTCAAAAAAAAAAAATTGGCTTCAAAAAACATTTTGGTTCCTGGGCAGCATTTTTCATGAACATTAAGTCATGCGTTTTCTTCCCCAGGCACCAAAAAAGCTCGATTTTTAAAAAGTGGAAGCAACACCATTTTTAGACATGGAATTTCGTCCCGAAACTCATCCTGGTGTCCGTTTTTGCATTTGGTTTCAAAAAAAAAAAATTGGCTTCAAAAAACATTTTGGTTCCTGGGCAGCATTTTTCATGAACATTCAGTCATGCGTTTTCTTACCCAGGCACCAAAAAGGCTCGATTTTTAAAAAGTGGAAGTAACCCCATTTTTAGACATGGAATTTCGTCCCGAAACTCATCCTGGTGTCCATTTTTGCATTTGGTTTCAAAAAAAAAAATTGGCTTCAAAAAACATTTTGGGTCCTGGGCAGCATTTTTCATGAACATTAAGTCATGCGTTTTCTTCCCCAGGCACCAAAACGGCTCGATTTTTAAAAAGTGGAAGTAACGCCATTTTTAGACATGGAATTTGGTCCCGAAACTCATCCTGGTGTCCGTTATTGCATTTGGTTTCAAAAAAAAAAAATTGGCTTCAAAAAACATTTTGGTTCCTGGGCAGCATTTTTCATGAACATTAAGTCATGCGTTTTCTTCCCCAGGCACCAAAAAGGCTCGATTTTTAAAAAGTGGAAGTAACAACATTTTTAGACATGGAATTTCGTCCCGAAACTCATCCTGGTGTCCGTTTTTGCATTTGGTTTCAAAAAAAAAAATTGGCTTCAAAAAACATTTTGGTTCCTGGGCAGCATTTTTCATGAACATTAAGTCATGCGTTTTCTTCCCCAGGCACCAAAAAGGCTCGATTTTTAAAAAGTGGAAGTAACCACATTTTTAGACATGGAATTTTGTCCCGAAACTCATCCTGGTGTCCGTTTTTGCATTTGGTTTCAAAAAAAAAATTGGCTTCAAAAAACATTTTGGGTCCTGGGCAGCATTTTTCATGAAGATTAAGTCATGCGTTTTCTTCCCCAGGCACCAAAAAGGCTCGATTTTTAAAAAGTGGAAGTAACACCATTTTTAGACATGGAATTTCGTCCCGAAACTCATCCTGGTGTCCGTTTTCGCATTTGGTTTCAAAAAAAAAAAATTGGCTTCAAAAAACATTTTGGTTCCTGGGCAGCATTTTTCATGAACATTAAGTCATGCGTTTTCTTCCCCAGGCACCAAAAAGGCTCGATTTTTAAAAAGTGGAAGTAACCCCATTTTTAGACATGGAATTTTGTCCCGAAATTCATCCTGGTGTCCGTTTTTGCATTTGGTTTCAAAAAAAAAAAAATTGGCTTCAAAAAACATTTTGATTCCTGGGCAGCATTTTTCATGAACATTAAGTCATGCGTTTTCTTCCCCAGGCACCAAAAAGGCTCGATTTTTAAAAAGTGGATGTAACCCCATTTTTAGACATGGAATTTCGTCCCGAAACTCATCCTGGTGTCCGTTTTTGCATTTGGTTTCAAAAAAAAAAATTGGCTTCAAAAAACATTTTGGTTCCTGGGCACCATTTTTCATGAACATTAATTCATGTGTTTTCTTCCCCAGGCACCAAAAAGGCTCGATTTTTAAAAAGTGGAAGTAACCCCATTTTTAGACATGGAATTTCGTCCCGAAACTCATCCTGGTGTCCGTTTTTGCATTTGGTTTCAAAAAAAAAAATTGGCTTCAAAAAACATTTTGGTTCCTGGGCAGCATTTTTCATGAACATTCAGTCATGCGTTTTCTTCCCCAGGCACCAAAAAGGCTCGATTTTTAAAAACTGGAAGTAACCCCATTTTTAGACATGGAATTTCGTCCCGAAACTCATCCTGGTGTCCGTTTTTGCATTTGGTTTCAAAAAAAAAATTGGCTTCAAAAAACATTTTGGGTCCTGGGCAGCATTTTTCATGAACATTAAGTCATGCGTTTTCTTCCCCAGGCACCAAAACGGCTCGATTTTTAAAAAGTGGAAGTAACGCCATTTTTAGACATGGAATTTGGTCCCGAAACTCATCCTGGTGTCCGTTTTTGCATTTGGTTTCAAAAAAAAAAAAAATTGGCTTCAAAAAACATTTTGGTTCCTGGGCAGCATTTTTCATGAACATTAAGTCATGCGTTTTCTTCCCCAGGCACCAAAAAGGCTCGATTTTTAAAAAGTGGAAGTAACAACATTTTTAGACATGGAATTTCGTCCCGAAACTCATCCTGGTGTCCGTTTTTGCATTTGGTTTCAAAAAAAAAATTGGCTTCAAAAAACATTTTGGTTCCTGGGCAGCATTTTTCATGAACATTAAGTCATGCGTTTTCTTCCCCAGGCACCAAAAAGGCTCGATTTTTAAAAAGTGGAAGTAACAACATTTTTAGACATGGAATTTCGTCCCGAAACTCATCCTGGTGTCCGTTTTTGCATTTGGTTTCAAAAAAAAAAATTGGCTTCAAAAAACATTTTGGTTCCTGGGCAACATTTTTCATGAACATTAAGTCATGCGTTTTCTTCCCCAGGCACCAAAAAGGCTCGATTTTTAAAAAGTGGAAATAACCACATTTTTAGTCATGGAATTTTGTCCCGAAACTCATCCTGGTGTCCGTTTTTGCATTTGGTTTCAAAAAAAAAAATTGGCTTCAAAAAACATTTTGGTTCCTGGGCAGCATTTTTCATGAACATTAAGTCATGCGTTTTCTTCCCCAGGCACCAAAAAGGCTCGATTTTTAAAAAGTGGAAGTAACACCATTTTTAGACATGGAATTTCGTCCCGAAACTCATCCTGGTGTCCGTTTTTGCATTTGGTTTCAAAAAAAAAAAATTGGCTTCAAAAAACATTTTGGTTCCTGGGCAGCATTTTTCATGAACATTAAGTCATGCGTTTTCTTCCCCAGGCACCAAAAAAGCTTGATTTTTAAAAAGTGGAAGTAACACCATTTTTAGACATGGAATTTCGTCCCGAAACTCATCCTGGTGTCCGTTTTTGCATTTGGTTTCAAAAAAAAAAAAATTGGCTTCAAAAAACATTTTGGTTCCTGGGCAGCATTTTTCATGAACATTCAGTCATGCGTTTTCTTCCCCAGGCACCAAAAAGGCTCGATTTTTAAAAAGTGGAAGTAACCCCATTTTTAGACATGGAATTTCGTCCCGAAACTCATCCTGGTGTCCGTTTTTGCATTTGGTTTCAAAAAAAAAAATTGGCTTCAAAAAACATTTTGGGTCCTGGGCAGCATTTTTCATGAACATTAAGTCATGCGTTTTCTTCCCCAGGCACCAAAACGGCTCGATTTTTAAAAAGTGGAAGTAACGCCATTTTTAGACATGGAATTTGGTCCCGAAACTCATCCTGGTGTCCGTTTTTGCATTTGGTTTCAAAAAAAAAAAATTGGCTTCAAAAAACATTTTGGTTCCTGGGCAGCATTTTTCATGAACATTAAGTCATGCGTTTTCTTCCCCAGGCACCAAAAAGGCTCGATTTTTAAAAAGTGGAAGTAACAACATTTTTAGACATGGAATTTCGTCCCGAAACTCATCCTGGTGTCCGTTTTTGCATTTGGTTTCAAAAAAAAAAATTGGCTTCAAAAAACATTTTGGTTCCTGGGCAGCATTTTTCATGAACATTAAGTCATGCGTTTTCTTCCCCAGGCACCAAAAAGGCTCGATTTTTAAAAAGTGGAAATAACCACATTTTTAGACATGGAATTTTGTCCCGAAACTCATCCTGGTGTCCGTTTTTGCATTTGGTTTCAAAAAAAAAAATTGGCTTCAAAAAACATCTTGGGTCCTGGGCAGCATTTTTCATGAACATTAAGTCATGCGTTTTCTTCCCCAGGCACCAAAAAGGCTCGATTTTTAAAAAGTGGAAGTAACACCATTTTTAGACATGGAATTTCGTCCCGAAACTCATCCTGGTGTCCGTTTTCGCATTTGGTTTCAAAAAAAAAAAAAATTGGCTTCAAAAAACATTTTGGTTCCTGGGCAGCATTTTTCATGAACATTAAGTCATGCGTTTTCTTCCTCAGGCACCAAAAAGGCTCGATTTTTAAAAAGTGGAAGTAACCCCATTTTTAGACATGGAATTTTGTCCCGAAATTCATCCTGGTGTCCGTTTTTGCATTTGGTTTCAAAAAAAAAAATTGGCTTCAAAAAACATTTTGGTTCCTGGGCAGCATTTTTCATGAACATTAAGTCATGCGTTTTCTTCCCCAGGCACCAAAAAGGCTCGATTTTTAAAAAGTGGATGTAACCCCATTTTTAGACATGGAATTTCGTCCCGAAACTCATCCTGGTGTCCGTTTTTGCATTTGGTTTCAAAAAAAAAAATTGGCTTCAAAAAACATTTTGGTTCCTGGGCAGCATTTTTCATGAACAGTAATTCATGTGTTTTCTTCCCCAGGCACCAAAAAGGCTCGATTTTTAAAAAGTGGAAGTAACACCATTTTTAGACATGGAATTTCGTCCCGAAACTCATCCTGGTGTCCGTTTTTGCATTTGGTTTCAAAAAAAAAAATTGGCTTCAAAAAACATTTTGGTTCCTGGGCAGCATTTTTCATGAACATTAAGTCATGCGTTTTCTTCCCCAGGCACCAAAAAGGCTCGATTTTTAAAAAGTGGAAGTAACAACATTTTTAGACATGTAATTTCGTCCCGAAACTCATCCTGGTGTCCGTTTTTGCATTTGGTTTCAAAAAAAAAAATTGGCTTCAAAAAACATTTTGGTTCCTGGGCAGCATTTTTCATGAACATTAAGTCATGCGTTTTCTTCCCCAGGCACCAAAGAGGCTCGATTTTTAAAAAGTGGAAGTAACCCCATTTTTAGACATGGAATTTTGTCCCGAAACTCATCCTGGTGTCTGTTTTTGCATTTGGTTTCAAAAAAAAAAATTGGCTTCAAAAAACATTTTGGGTCCTGGGCAGCATTTTTCATGAACATTAAGTCATGCGTTTTCTTCCCCAGGCACCAAAAAGGCTCGATTTTTAAAAAGTGGAAGTAACCCCATTTTTAGACATGGAATTTTGTCCCGAAACTCATCCTGGTGTCTGTTTTTGCATTTGGTTTCAAAAAAAAAAATTGGCTTCAAAAAACATTTTGGGTCCTGGGCAGCATTTTTCATGAACATTAAGTCATGCGTTTTCTTCCCCAGGCACCAAAAAGGCTCGATTTTTAAAAAGTGGAAGTAACCCCATTTTTAGACATGGAATTTCGTCCCGAAACTCATCCTGGTGTCTGTTTTTGCATTTGGTTTCAAAAAAAAAAAATTGGCTTCAAAAAACATTTTGGGTCCTGGGCAGCATTTTTCATGAACATTAAGTCATGCGTTTTCTTCCCCAGGCACCAAAACGGCTCGATTTTTAAAAAGTTGAAGTAACCACATTTTTAGACATGGAATTTTGTCCCGAAACTCATCCTGGTGTCCGTTTTTGCATTTGGTTTCAAAAAAAAAAATTGGCTTCAAAAAACATTTTGGTTCCTGGGCAGCATTTTTCATGAACATTAAGTCATGCGTTTTCTTCCCCAGGCACCAAAAAGGCTCGATTTTTAAAAAGTGGAAGTAACCCCATTTTTAGACATGGAATTTTGTCCCGAAACTCATCCTGGTGTCCGTTTTTGCATTTGGTTTCAAAAAAAAAAATTGGCTTCAAAAAACATTTTGGGTCCTGGGCAGCATTTTTCATGAACATTAAGTCATGTGTTTTCTTCCCCAGCCACTAAAATGGCCCGATTTTTAAAAAGTTGAAGTAACACCATTTTTAGACATGGAATTTCATCACGAAACTCATCCTGGTGTCCGTTTTTGCATTTGGTTTCAAAAAAAAAAAATTGGCTTCAAAAAACATTTTGGTTCCTGGGCAGCATTTTTCATGAACATTAAGTCTTGCGTTTTCTTCCCCAGGCACTAAAAAGGCCCGATTTTTAAAAAGTTGAAGTAACACCATTTTTAGACATGGAATTTCATCACGAAACTCATCCTGGTGTCCGTTTTTGCATTTGGTTTCAAAAAAAAAAAATTGGCTTCAAAAAACATTTTGGTTCCTGGGCAGCATTTTTCATGAACATTAAGTCATGCGTTTTCTTCCCCAGGCACCAAAAAAGCTCGATTTTTAAAAAGTGGAAGCAACACCATTTTTAGACATGGAATTTCGTCCCGAAACTCATCCTGGTGTCCGTTTTTGCATTTGGTTTCAAAAAAAAAAAATTGGCTTCAAAAAACATTTTGGTTCCTGGGCAGCATTTTTCATGAACATTCAGTCATGCGTTTTCTTACCCAGGCACCAAAAAGGCTCGATTTTTAAAAAGTGGAAGTAACCCCATTTTTAGACATGGAATTTCGTCCCGAAACTCATCCTGGTGTCCATTTTTGCATTTGGTTTCAAAAAAAAAAATTGGCTTCAAAAAACATTTTGGGTCCTGGGCAGCATTTTTCATGAACATTAAGTCATGCGTTTTCTTCCCCAGGCACCAAAACGGCTCGATTTTTAAAAAGTGGAAGTAACGCCATTTTTAGACATGGAATTTGGTCCCGAAACTCATCCTGGTGTCCGTTATTGCATTTGGTTTCAAAAAAAAAAAATTGGCTTCAAAAAACATTTTGGTTCCTGGGCAGCATTTTTCATGAACATTAAGTCATGCGTTTTCTTCCCCAGGCACCAAAAAGGCTCGATTTTTAAAAAGTGGAAGTAACAACATTTTTAGACATGGAATTTCGTCCCGAAACTCATCCTGGTGTCCGTTTTTGCATTTGGTTTCAAAAAAAAAAATTGGCTTCAAAAAACATTTTGGTTCCTGGGCAGCATTTTTCATGAACATTAAGTCATGCGTTTTCTTCCCCAGGCACCAAAAAGGCTCGATTTTTAAAAAGTGGAAGTAACCACATTTTTAGACATGGAATTTTGTCCCGAAACTCATCCTGGTGTCCGTTTTTGCATTTGGTTTCAAAAAAAAAATTGGCTTCAAAAAACATTTTGGGTCCTGGGCAGCATTTTTCATGAAGATTAAGTCATGCGTTTTCTTCCCCAGGCACCAAAAAGGCTCGATTTTTAAAAAGTGGAAGTAACACCATTTTTAGACATGGAATTTCGTCCCGAAACTCATCCTGGTGTCCGTTTTCGCATTTGGTTTCAAAAAAAAAAAATTGGCTTCAAAAAACATTTTGGTTCCTGGGCAGCATTTTTCATGAACATTAAGTCATGCGTTTTCTTCCCCAGGCACCAAAAAGGCTCGATTTTTAAAAAGTGGAAGTAACCCCATTTTTAGACATGGAATTTTGTCCCGAAATTCATCCTGGTGTCCGTTTTTGCATTTGGTTTCAAAAAAAAAAAAATTGGCTTCAAAAAACATTTTGATTCCTGGGCAGCATTTTTCATGAACATTAAGTCATGCGTTTTCTTCCCCAGGCACCAAAAAGGCTCGATTTTTAAAAAGTGGATGTAACCCCATTTTTAGACATGGAATTTCGTCCCGAAACTCATCCTGGTGTCCGTTTTTGCATTTGGTTTCAAAAAAAAAAATTGGCTTCAAAAAACATTTTGGTTCCTGGGCACCATTTTTCATGAACATTAATTCATGTGTTTTCTTCCCCAGGCACCAAAAAGTCTCGATTTTTAAAAAGTGGAAGTAACCCCATTTTTAGACATGGAATTTCGTCCCGAAACTCATCCTGGTGTCCGTTTTTGCATTTGGTTTCAAAAAAAAAAAAATTGGCTTCAAAAAAATTTTGGTTCCTGGGCAGCATTTTTCATGAACATTAATTCATGTGTTTTCTTCCCCAGGCACCAAAAAGGCTCGATTTTTAAAAAGTGGAAGTAACCCCATTTTTAGACATGGAATTTCGTCCCGAAACTCATCCTGGTGTCCGTTTTTGCATTTGGTTTCAAAAAAAAAAATTGGCTTCAAAAAACATTTTGGTTCCTGGGCAGCATTTTTCATGAACATTCAGTCATGCGTTTTCTTCCCCAGGCACCAAAAAGGCTCGATTTTTAAAAACTGGAAGTAACCCCATTTTTAGACATGGAATTTCGTCCCGAAACTCATCCTGGTGTCCGTTTTTGCATTTGGTTTCAAAAAAAAAATTGGCTTCAAAAAACATTTTGGGTCCTGGGCAGCATTTTTCATGAACATTAAGTCATGCGTTTTCTTCCCCAGGCACCAAAACGGCTCGATTTTTAAAAAGTGGAAGTAACGCCATTTTTAGACATGGAATTTGGTCCCGAAACTCATCCTGGTGTCCGTTTTTGCATTTGGTTTCAAAAAAAAAAAAAATTGGCTTCAAAAAACATTTTGGTTCCTGGGCAGCATTTTTCATGAACATTAAGTCATGCGTTTTCTTCCCCAGGCACCAAAAAGGCTCGATTTTTAAAAAGTGGAAGTAACAACATTTTTAGACATGGAATTTCGTCCCGAAACTCATCCTGGTGTCCGTTTTTGCATTTGGTTTCAAAAAAAAAATTGGCTTCAAAAAACATTTTGGTTCCTGGGCAGCATTTTTCATGAACATTAAGTCATGCGTTTTCTTCCCCAGGCACCAAAAAGGCTCGATTTTTAAAAAGTGGAAGTAACAACATTTTTAGACATGGAATTTCGTCCCGAAACTCATCCTGGTGTCCGTTTTTGCATTTGGTTTCAAAAAAAAAAATTGGCTTCAAAAAACATTTTGGTTCCTGGGCAGCATTTTTCATGAACATTAAGTCATGCGTTTTCTTCCCCAGGCACCAAAAAGGCTCGATTTTTAAAAAGTGGAAATAACCACATTTTTAGTCATGGAATTTTGTCCCGAAACTCATCCTGGTGTCCGTTTTTGCATTTGGTTTCAAAAAAAAAAATTGGCTTCAAAAAACATTTTGGTTCCTGGGCAGCATTTTTCATGAACATTAAGTCATGCGTTTTCTTCCCCAGGCACCAAAAAGGCTCGATTTTTAAAAAGTGGAAGTAACACCATTTTTAGACATGGAATTTCGTCCCGAAACTCATCCTGGTGTCCGTTTTTGCATTTGGTTTCAAAAAAAAAAAATTGGCTTCAAAAAACATTTTGGTTCCTGGGCAGCATTTTTCATGAACATTAAGTCATGCGTTTTCTTCCCCAGGCACCAAAAAAGCTTGATTTTTAAAAAGTGGAAGTAACACCATTTTTAGACATGGAATTTCGTCCCGAAACTCATCCTGGTGTCCGTTTTTGCATTTGGTTTCAAAAAAAAAAAAATTGGCTTCAAAAAACATTTTGGTTCCTGGGCAGCATTTTTCATGAACATTCAGTCATGCGTTTTCTTCCCCAGGCACCAAAAAGGCTCGATTTTTAAAAAGTGGAAGTAACCCCATTTTTAGACATGGAATTTCGTCCCGAAACTCATCCTGGTGTCCGTTTTTGCATTTGGTTTCAAAAAAAAAATTGGCTTCAAAAAACATTTTGGGTCCTGGGCAGCATTTTTCATGAACATTAAGTCATGCGTTTTCTTCCCCAGGCACCAAAACGGCTCGATTTTTAAAAAGTGGAAGTAACGCCATTTTTAGACATGGAATTTGGTCCCGAAACTCATCCTGGTGTCCGTTTTTGCATTTGGTTTCAAAAAAAAAAAATTGGCTTCAAAAAACATTTTGGTTCCTGGGCAGCATTTTTCATGAACATTAAGTCATGCGTTTTCTTCCCCAGGCACCAAAAAGGCTCGATTTTTAAAAAGTGGAAGTAACAACATTTTTAGACATGGAATTTCGTCCCGAAACTCATCCTGGTGTCCGTTTTTGCATTTGGTTTCAAAAAAAAAAATTGGCTTCAAAAAACATTTTGGTTCCTGGGCAGCATTTTTCATGAACATTAAGTCATGCGTTTTCTTCCCCAGGCACCAAAAAGGCTCGATTTTTAAAAAGTGGAAGTAACACCATTTTTAGACATGGAATTTCGTCCCGAAACTCATCCTGGTGTCCGTTTTCGCATTTGGTTTCAAAAAAAAAAAAAATTGGCTTCAAAAAACATTTTGGTTCCTGGGCAGCATTTTTCATGAACATTAAGTCATGCGTTTTCTTCCTCAGGCACCAAAAAGGCTCGATTTTTAAAAAGTGGAAGTAACCCCATTTTTAGACATGGAATTTTGTCCCGAAATTCATCCTGGTGTCCGTTTTTGCATTTGGTTTCAAAAAAAAAAATTGGCTTCAAAAAACATTTTGGTTCCTGGGCAGCATTTTTCATGAACATTAAGTCATGCGTTTTCTTCCCCAGGCACCAAAAAGGCTCGATTTTTAAAAAGTGGATGTAACCCCATTTTTAGACATGGAATTTCGTCCCGAAACTCATCCTGGTGTCCGTTTTTGCATTTGGTTTCAAAAAAAAAAATTGGCTTCAAAAAACATTTTGGTTCCTGGGCAGCATTTTTCATGAACAGTAATTCATGTGTTTTCTTCCCCAGGCACCAAAAAGGCTCGATTTTTAAAAAGTGGAAGTAACACCATTTTTAGACATGGAATTTCGTCCCGAAACTCATCCTGGTGTCCGTTTTTGCATTTGGTTTCAAAAAAAAAAATTGGCTTCAAAAAACATTTTGGTTCCTGGGCAGCATTTTTCATGAACATTAAGTCATGCGTTTTCTTCCCCAGGCACCAAAAAGGCTCGATTTTTAAAAAGTGGAAGTAACAACATTTTTAGACATGTAATTTCGTCCCGAAACTCATCCTGGTGTCCGTTTTTGCATTTGGTTTCAAAAAAAAAAATTGGCTTCAAAAAACATTTTGGTTCCTGGGCAGCATTTTTCATGAACATTAAGTCATGCGTTTTCTTCCCCAGGCACCAAAGAGGCTCGATTTTTAAAAAGTGGAAGTAACCCCATTTTTAGACATGGAATTTTGTCCCGAAACTCATCCTGGTGTCTGTTTTTGCATTTGGTTTCAAAAAAAAAAATTGGCTTCAAAAAACATTTTGGGTCCTGGGCAGCATTTTTCATGAACATTAAGTCATGCGTTTTCTTCCCCAGGCACCAAAAAGGCTCGATTTTTAAAAAGTGGAAGTAACCCCATTTTTAGACATGGAATTTTGTCCCGAAACTCATCCTGGTGTCTGTTTTTGCATTTGGTTTCAAAAAAAAAAATTGGCTTCAAAAAACATTTTGGGTCCTGGGCAGCATTTTTCATGAACATTAAGTCATGCGTTTTCTTCCCCAGGCACCAAAAAGGCTCGATTTTTAAAAAGTGGAAGTAACCCCATTTTTAGACATGGAATTTCGTCCCGAAACTCATCCTGGTGTCTGTTTTTGCATTTGGTTTCAAAAAAAAAAAATTGGCTTCAAAAAACATTTTGGGTCCTGGGCAGCATTTTTCATGAACATTAAGTCATGCGTTTTCTTCCCCAGGCACCAAAACGGCTCGATTTTTAAAAAGTTGAAGTAACCACATTTTTAGACATGGAATTTTGTCCCGAAACTCATCCTGGTGTCCGTTTTTGCATTTGGTTTCAAAAAAAAAAATTGGCTTCAAAAAACATTTTGGTTCCTGGGCAGCATTTTTCATGAACATTAAGTCATGCGTTTTCTTCCCCAGGCACCAAAAAGGCTCGATTTTTAAAAAGTGGAAGTAACCCCATTTTTAGACATGGAATTTTGTCCCGAAACTCATCCTGGTGTCCGTTTTTGCATTTGGTTTCAAAAAAAAAAATTGGCTTCAAAAAACATTTTGGGTCCTGGGCAGCATTTTTCATGAACATTAAGTCATGTGTTTTCTTCCCCAGCCACTAAAATGGCCCGATTTTTAAAAAGTTGAAGTAACACCATTTTTAGACATGGAATTTCATCACGAAACTCATCCTGGTGTCCGTTTTTGCATTTGGTTTCAAAAAAAAAAATTGGCTTCAAAAAACATTTTGGTTCCTGGGCAGCATTTTTCATGAACATTAAGTCATGCGTTTTCTTCCCCAGGCACCAAAAAAGCTCGATTTTTAAAAAGTGGAAGTAACACCATTTTTAGACATGGAATTTCGTCCCGAAACTCATCCTGGTGTCCGTTTTTGCATTTGGTTTCAAAAAAAAAAATTGGCTTCAAAAAACATTTTGGTTCCTGGGCAACATTTTTCATGAACATTCAGTCATGCGTTTTCTTCCCCAGGCACCAAAACGGCTCGACTTTTAAAAAGTTGAAGTAACAACATTTTTAGACATGGAATTTCGTCCAGAAACTCATCCTGGTGTCCGTTTTTGCATTTGGTTTCAAAAAAAAAAATTGGCTTCAAAAAACATTTTGGTTCCTGGGCAGCATTTTTCATGAACATTAAGTCATGCGTTTTCTTCCCCAGGCACCAAAAAGGCTCGATTTTTAAAAAGTGGAAGTAACCCCATTTTTAGACATGGAATTTTGTCCCGAAACTCATCCTGGTGTCCGTTTTTGCATTTGGTTTCAAAAAAAAAAATTGGCTTCAAAAAACATTTTGGGTCCTGGGCAGCATTTTTCATGAACATTAAGTCATGCGTTTTCTTCCCCAGGCACCAAAAAGGCTCGATTTTTAAAAAGTGGAAGTAACACCATTTTTAGACATGGAATTTCGTCCCGAAACTCATCCTGGTGTCCGTTTTCGCATTTGGTTTCAAAAAAAAAAAATTGGCTTCAAAAAACATTTTGGTTCCTGGGCAGCATTTTTCATGAACATTAAGTCATGCGTTTTCTTCCCCAGGCACCAAAAAGGCTCGATTTTTAAAAAGTGGAAGTAACCCCATTTTTAGACATGGAATTTTGTCCCGAAATTCATCCTGGTGTCCGTTTTTGCATTTGGTTTCAAAAAAAAAAATTGGCTTCAAAAAACATTTTGGTTCCTGGGCAGCATTTTTCATGAACATTAAGTCATGCGTTTTCTTCCCCAGGCACCAAAAAGGCTTGATTTTTAAAAAGTGGAAGTAACCCCATTTTTAGACATGGAATTTCGTCCCGAAACTCATCCTGGTGTCCGTTTTTGCATTTGGTTTCAAAAAAAAAAATTGGCTTCAAAAAACATTTTGGTTTCTGGGCAGCATTTTTCATGAACATTAAGTCATGCGTTTTCTTCCCCAGGCACCAAAAAGGCTCGATTTTTAAAAAGTGGAAATAACAACATTTTTAGACATGGAATTTCGTCCCGAAACTCATCCTGGTGTCCGTTTTTGCATTTGGTTTCAAAAAAAAAAAATTGGCTTCAAAAAACATTTTGGTTCCTGGGCAGCATTTTTCATGAACATTAAGTCATGCGTTTTCTTCCCCAGGCACCAAAAAGGCTCGATTTTTAAAAAGTGGAAATAACAACATTTTTAGACATGGAATTTCGTCCCGAAACTCATCCTGGTGTCCGTTTTTGCATTTGGTTTCAAAAAAAAAAAATTGGCTTCAAAAAACATTTTGGTTCCTGGGCAGCATTTTTCATGAACATTAAGTCATGCGTTTTCTTCCCCAGGCACCAAAAAGGCTCGATTTTTAAAAAGTGGAAGTAACCCCATTTTTAGACATGGAATTTTGTCCCGAAACTCATCCTGGTGTCCGTTTTTGCATTTGGTTTCAAAAAAAAAATTGGCTTCAAAAAACATTTTGGGTCCTGGGCAGCATTTTTCATGAACATTAAGTCATGCGTTTTCTTCCCCAGGCACCAAAAAAGCTCGATTTTTAAAAAGTGGAAGTAACACCATTTTTAAACATGGAATTTCGTCCCGAAACTCATCCTGGTGTCCGTTTTTGCATTTGGTTTCAAAAAAAAAAAATTGGCTTCAAAAAACATTTTGGGTCCTGGGCAGCATTTTTCATGAACATTAAGTCATGCGTTTTCTTCCCCAGGCACCAAAAAGGCTCGATTTTTAAAAAGTGGAAGTAACGCCATTTTTAGACATGGAATTTGGTCCCGAAACTCATCCTGGTGTCCGTTTTTGCATTTGGTTTCAAAAAAAAAAATTGGCTTCAAAAAACATTTTGGGTCCTGGGCAGCATTTTTCATGAACATTAAGTCATGCGTTTTCTTCCCCAGGCACCAAAACGGCTCGATTTTTAAAAAGTGGAAGTAACAACATTTTTAGACATGGAATTTTGTCCCGAAACTCATCCTGGTGTCCGTTTTTGCATTTGGTTTCAAAAAAAAAAAATTGGCTTCAAAAAACATTTTGGTTCCTGGGCAGCATTTTTCATGAACATTAAATCATGCGTTTTCTTTCCCAGGCACCAAAAAGGCTCGATTTTTAAAAAGTGGAAGTAACCCCATTTTTAGACATGGAATTTTGTCCCGAAACTCATCCTGGTGTCCGTTTTTGCATTTGGTTTCAAAAAAAAAAATTGGCTTCAAAAAACATTTTGGGTCCTGGGCAGCATTTTTCATGAACATTAAGTCATGCGTTTTCTTCCCCAGGCACCAAAAAGGCTCGATTTTTAAAAAGTGGAAGTAACACCATTTTTAGACATGGAATTTCGTCCCGAAACTCATCCTGGTGTCCGTTTTTGCATTTGGTTTCAAAAAAAAAAAATTGGCTTCAAAAAACATTTTGGTTCCTGGGCAGCATTTTTCATGAACATTAAGTCTTGCGTTTTCTTCCCCAGGCACTAAAAAGGCCCGATTTTTAAAAAGTTGAAGTAACACCATTTTTAGACATGGAATTTCATCACGAAACTCATCCTGGTGTCCGTTTTTGCATTTGGTTTCAAAAAAAAAAAATTGGCTTCAAAAAACATTTTGGTTCCTGGGCAGCATTTTTCATGAACATTAAGTCATGCGTTTTCTTCCCCAGGCACCAAAAAAGCTCGATTTTTAAAAAGTGGAAGCAACACCATTTTTAGACATGGAATTTCGTCCCGAAACTCATCCTGGTGTCCGTTTTTGCATTTGGTTTCAAAAAAAAAAAATTGGCTTCAAAAAACATTTTGGTTCCTGGGCAGCATTTTTCATGAACATTAAGTCATGCGTTTTCTTCCCCAGGCACCAAAACGGCTCGATTTTTAAAAAGTTGAAGTAACAACATTTTTAGACATGGAATTTCGTCCCGAAACTCATCCTGGTGTCCGTTTTTGCATTTGGTTTCAAAAAAAAAAATTGGCTTCAAAAAACATTTTGGTTCCTGGGCAGCATTTTTCATGAACATTAAGTCATGCGTTTTCTTCCCCAGGCACCAAAAAGGCTCGATTTTTAAAAAGTGGAAGTAACCCCATTTTTAGACATGGAATTTTGTCCCGAAACTCATCCTGGTGTCCGTTTTTGCATTTGGTTTCAAAAAAAAAAATTGGCTTCAAAAAACATTTTGGGTCCTGGGCAGCATTTTTCATGAACATTAAGTCATGCGTTTTCTTCCCCAGGCAGCAAAAAGGCTCGATTTTTAAAAAGTGGAAGTAACACCATTTTTAGACATGGAATTTCGTCCCGAAACTCATCCTGGTGTCCGTTTTCGCATTTGGTTTCAAAAAAAAAAATTGGCTTCAAAAAACATTTTGGTTCCTGGGCAGCATTTTTCATGAACATTAAGTCATGCGTTTTCTTCCCCAGGCACCAAAAAGGCTCGATTTTTAAAAAGTGGAAGTAACCCCATTTTTAGACATGGAATTTTGTCCCGAAATTCATCCTGGTGTCCGTTTTTGCATTTGGTTTCAAAAAAAAAAATTGGCTTCAAAAAACATTTTGGTTCCTGGGCAGCATTTTTCATGAACATTAAGTCATGCGTTTTCTTCCCCAGGCACCAAAAAGGCTCGATTTTTAAAAAGTGGAAATAACAACATTTTTAGACATGGAATTTCGTCCCGAAACTCATCCTGGTGTCCGTTTTTGCATTTGGTTTCAAAAAAAAAAAATTGGCTTCAAAAAACATTTTGGTTCCTGGGCAGCATTTTTCATGAACATTAAGTCATGCGTTTTCTTCCCCAGGCACCAAAAAGGCTCGATTTTTAAAAAGTGGAAGTAACCCCATTTTTAGACATGGAATTTTGTCCCGAAACTCATCCTGGTGTCCGTTTTTGCATTTGGTTTCAAAAAAAAAATTGGCTTCAAAAAACATTTTGGGTCCTGGGCAGCATTTTTCATGAACATTAAGTCATGCGTTTTCTTCCCCAGGCACCAAAAAAGCTCGATTTTTAAAAAGTGGAAGTAACACCATTTTTAGACATGGAATTTCGTCCCGAAACTCATCCTGGTGTCCGTTTTTGCATTTGGTTTCAAAAAAAAAAAATTGGCTTCAAAAAACATTTTGGGTCCTGGGCAGCATTTTTCATGAACATTAAGTCATGCGTTTTCTTCCCCAGGCACCAAAAAGGCTCGATTTTTAAAAAGTGGAAGTAACGCCATTTTTAGACATGGAATTTGGTCCCGAAACTCATCCTGGTGTCCGGTTTTGCATTTGGTTTCAAAAAAAAAAATTGGCTTCAAAAAACATTTTGGGTCCTGGGCAGCATTTTTCATGAACATTAAGTCATGCGTTTTCTTCCCCAGGCACCAAAACGGCTCGATTTTTAAAAAGTGGAAGTAACAACATTTTTAGACATGGAATTTTGTCCCGAAATTCATCCTGGTGTCCGTTTTTGCATTTGGTTTCAAAAAAAAAAAATTGGCTTCAAAAAACATTTTGGTTCCTGGGCAGCATTTTTCATGAACATTAAATCATGCGTTTTCTTTCCCAGGCACCAAAAAGGCTCGATTTTTAAAAAGTGGAAGTAACCCCATTTTTAGACATGGAATTTTGTCCCGAAACTCATCCTGGTGTCCGTTTTTGCATTTGGTTTCAAAAAAAAAAATTGGCTTCAAAAAACATTTTGGTTCCTGGGCAGCATTTTTCATGAACATTAAGTCATGCGTTTTCTTCCCCAGGCACCAAAAAGGCTCGATTTTTAAAAAGTGGAAGTAACACCATTTTTAGACATGGAATTTCGTCCCGAAACTCATCCTGGTGTCCGTTTTTGCATTTGGTTTCAAAAAAAAAAAATTGGCTTCAAAAAACATTTTGGTTCCTGGGCAGCATTTTTCATGAACATTAAGTCTTGCGTTTTCTTCCCCAGGCACTAAAAAGGCCCGATTTTTAAAAAGTTGAAGTAACACCATTTTTAGACATGGAATTTCATCACGAAACTCATCCTGGTGTCCGTTTTTGCATTTGGTTTCAAAAAAAAAAAATTGGCTTCAAAAAACATTTTGGTTCCTGGGCAGCATTTTTCATGAACATTAAGTCATGCGTTTTCTTCCCCAGGCACCAAAAAAGCTCGATTTTTAAAAAGTGGAAGCAACACCATTTTTAGACATGGAATTTCATCCCGAAACTCATCCTGGTGTCCGTTTTTGCATTTGGTTTCAAAAAAAAAAAATTGGCTTCAAAAAACATTTTGGTTCCTGGGCAGCATTTTTCATGAACATTCAGTCATGCGTTTTCTTACCCAGGCACCAAAAAGGCTCGATTTTTAAAAAGTGGAAGTAACCCCATTTTTAGACATGGAATTTCGTCCCGAAACTCATCCTGGTGTCCATTTTTGCATTTGGTTTCAAAAAAAAAAAATTGGCTTCAAAAAACATTTTGGGTCCTGGGCAGCATTTTTCATGAACATTAAGTCATGCGTTTTCTTCCCCAGGCACCAAAACGGCTCGATTTTTAAAAAGTGGAAGTAACGCCATTTTTAGACATGGAATTTGGTCCCGAAACTCATCCTGGTGTCCGTTATTGCATTTGGTTTCAAAAAAAAAAAATTGGCTTCAAAAAACATTTTGGTTCCTGGGCAGCATTTTTCATGAACATTAAGTCATGCGTTTTCTTCCCCAGGCACCAAAAAGGCTCGATTTTTAAAAAGTGGAAGTAACAACATTTTTAGACATGGAATTTCGTCCCGAAACTCATCCTGGTGTCCGTTTTTGCATTTGGTTTCAAAAAAAAAAATTGGCTTCAAAAAACATTTTGGTTCCTGGGCAGCATTTTTCATGAACATTAAGTCATGCGTTTTCTTCCCCAGGCACCAAAAAGGCTCGATTTTTAAAAAGTGGAAGTAACCACATTTTTAGACATGGAATTTTGTCCCGAAACTCATCCTGGTGTCCGTTTTTGCATTTGGTTTCAAAAAAAAAATTGGCTTCAAAAAACATTTTGGGTCCTGGGCAGCATTTTTCATGAAGATTAAGTCATGCGTTTTCTTCCCCAGGCACCAAAAAGGCTCGATTTTTAAAAAGTGGAAGTAACACCATTTTTAGACATGGAATTTCGTCCCGAAACTCATCCTGGTGTCCGTTTTCGCATTTGGTTTCAAAAAAAAAAAATTGGCTTCAAAAAACATTTTGGTTCCTGGGCAGCATTTTTCATGAACATTAAGTCATGCGTTTTCTTCCCCAGGCACCAAAAAGGCTCGATTTTTAAAAAGTGGAAGTAACCCCATTTTTAGACATGGAATTTTGTCCCGAAATTCATCCTGGTGTCCGTTTTTGCATTTGGTTTCAAAAAAAAAAAAATTGGCTTCAAAAAACATTTTGATTCCTGGGCAGCATTTTTCATGAACATTAAGTCATGCGTTTTCTTCCCCAGGCACCAAAAAGGCTCGATTTTTAAAAAGTGGATGTAACCCCATTTTTAGACATGGAATTTCGTCCCGAAACTCATCCTGGTGTCCGTTTTTGCATTTGGTTTCAAAAAAAAAAAATTGGCTTCAAAAAACATTTTGGTTCCTGGGCAGCATTTTTCATGAACATTCAGTCATGCGTTTTCTTACCCAGGCACCAAAAAGGCTCGATTTTTAAAAAGTGGAAGTAACCCCATTTTTAGACATGGAATTTCGTCCCGAAACTCATCCTGGTGTCCATTTTTGCATTTGGTTTCAAAAAAAAAAATTGGCTTCAAAAAACATTTTGGGTCCTGGGCAGCATTTTTCATGAACATTAAGTCATGCGTTTTCTTCCCCAGGCACCAAAACGGCTCGATTTTTAAAAAGTGGAAGTAACGCCATTTTTAGACATGGAATTTGGTCCCGAAACTCATCCTGGTGTCCGTTATTGCATTTGGTTTCAAAAAAAAAAAATTGGCTTCAAAAAACATTTTGGTTCCTGGGCAGCATTTTTCATGAACATTAAGTCATGCGTTTTCTTCCCCAGGCACCAAAAAGGCTCGATTTTTAAAAAGTGGAAGTAACAACATTTTTAGACATGGAATTTCGTCCCGAAACTCATCCTGGTGTCCGTTTTTGCATTTGGTTTCAAAAAAAAAAATTGGCTTCAAAAAACATTTTGGTTCCTGGGCAGCATTTTTCATGAACATTAAGTCATGCGTTTTCTTCCCCAGGCACCAAAAAGGCTCGATTTTTAAAAAGTGGAAGTAACCACATTTTTAGACATGGAATTTTGTCCCGAAACTCATCCTGGTGTCCGTTTTTGCATTTGGTTTCAAAAAAAAAATTGGCTTCAAAAAACATTTTGGGTCCTGGGCAGCATTTTTCATGAAGATTAAGTCATGCGTTTTCTTCCCCAGGCACCAAAAAGGCTCGATTTTTAAAAAGTGGAAGTAACACCATTTTTAGACATGGAATTTCGTCCCGAAACTCATCCTGGTGTCCGTTTTCGCATTTGGTTTCAAAAAAAAAAAATTGGCTTCAAAAAACATTTTGGTTCCTGGGCAGCATTTTTCATGAACATTAAGTCATGCGTTTTCTTCCCCAGGCACCAAAAAGGCTCGATTTTTAAAAAGTGGAAGTAACCCCATTTTTAGACATGGAATTTTGTCCCGAAATTCATCCTGGTGTCCGTTTTTGCATTTGGTTTCAAAAAAAAAAAAATTGGCTTCAAAAAACATTTTGATTCCTGGGCAGCATTTTTCATGAACATTAAGTCATGCGTTTTCTTCCCCAGGCACCAAAAAGGCTCGATTTTTAAAAAGTGGATGTAACCCCATTTTTAGACATGGAATTTCGTCCCGAAACTCATCCTGGTGTCCGTTTTTGCATTTGGTTTCAAAAAAAAAAATTGGCTTCAAAAAACATTTTGGTTCCTGGGCACCATTTTTCATGAACATTAATTCATGTGTTTTCTTCCCCAGGCACCAAAAAGGCTCGATTTTTAAAAAGTGGAAGTAACCCCATTTTTAGACATGGAATTTCGTCCCGAAACTCATCCTGGTGTCCGTTTTTGCATTTGGTTTCAAAAAAAAAAAAATTGGCTTCAAAAAAATTTTGGTTCCTGGGCAGCATTTTTCATGAACATTAATTCATGTGTTTTCTTCCCCAGGCACCAAAAAGGCTCGATTTTTAAAAAGTGGAAGTAACCCCATTTTTAGACATGGAATTTCGTCCCGAAACTCATCCTGGTGTCCGTTTTTGCATTTGGTTTCAAAAAAAAAAATTGGCTTCAAAAAACATTTTGGTTCCTGGGCAGCATTTTTCATGAACATTCAGTCATGCGTTTTCTTCCCCAGGCACCAAAAAGGCTCGATTTTTAAAAACTGGAAGTAACCCCATTTTTAGACATGGAATTTCGTCCCGAAACTCATCCTGGTGTCCGTTTTTGCATTTGGTTTCAAAAAAAAAATTGGCTTCAAAAAACATTTTGGGTCCTGGGCAGCATTTTTCATGAACATTAAGTCATGCGTTTTCTTCCCCAGGCACCAAAACGGCTCGATTTTTAAAAAGTGGAAGTAACGCCATTTTTAGACATGGAATTTGGTCCCGAAACTCATCCTGGTGTCCGTTTTTGCATTTGGTTTCAAAAAAAAAAAAAATTGGCTTCAAAAAACATTTTGGTTCCTGGGCAGCATTTTTCATGAACATTAAGTCATGCGTTTTCTTCCCCAGGCACCAAAAAGGCTCGATTTTTAAAAAGTGGAAGTAACAACATTTTTAGACATGGAATTTCGTCCCGAAACTCATCCTGGTGTCCGTTTTTGCATTTGGTTTCAAAAAAAAAATTGGCTTCAAAAAACATTTTGGTTCCTGGGCAGCATTTTTCATGAACATTAAGTCATGCGTTTTCTTCCCCAGGCACCAAAAAGGCTCGATTTTTAAAAAGTGGAAGTAACAACATTTTTAGACATGGAATTTCGTCCCGAAACTCATCCTGGTGTCCGTTTTTGCATTTGGTTTCAAAAAAAAAAATTGGCTTCAAAAAACATTTTGGTTCCTGGGCAGCATTTTTCATGAACATTAAGTCATGCGTTTTCTTCCCCAGGCACCAAAAAGGCTCGATTTTTAAAAAGTGGAAATAACCACATTTTTAGTCATGGAATTTTGTCCCGAAACTCATCCTGGTGTCCGTTTTTGCATTTGGTTTCAAAAAAAAAAATTGGCTTCAAAAAACATTTTGGTTCCTGGGCAGCATTTTTCATGAACATTAAGTCATGCGTTTTCTTCCCCAGGCACCAAAAAGGCTCGATTTTTAAAAAGTGGAAGTAACACCATTTTTAGACATGGAATTTCGTCCCGAAACTCATCCTGGTGTCCGTTTTTGCATTTGGTTTCAAAAAAAAAAAATTGGCTTCAAAAAACATTTTGGTTCCTGGGCAGCATTTTTCATGAACATTAAGTCATGCGTTTTCTTCCCCAGGCACCAAAAAAGCTTGATTTTTAAAAAGTGGAAGTAACACCATTTTTAGACATGGAATTTCGTCCCGAAACTCATCCTGGTGTCCGTTTTTGCATTTGGTTTCAAAAAAAAAAAAATTGGCTTCAAAAAACATTTTGGTTCCTGGGCAGCATTTTTCATGAACATTCAGTCATGCGTTTTCTTCCCCAGGCACCAAAAAGGCTCGATTTTTAAAAAGTGGAAGTAACCCCATTTTTAGACATGGAATTTCGTCCCGAAACTCATCCTGGTGTCCGTTTTTGCATTTGGTTTCAAAAAAAAAAATTGGCTTCAAAAAACATTTTGGGTCCTGGGCAGCATTTTTCATGAACATTAAGTCATGCGTTTTCTTCCCCAGGCACCAAAACGGCTCGATTTTTAAAAAGTGGAAGTAACGCCATTTTTAGACATGGAATTTGGTCCCGAAACTCATCCTGGTGTCCGTTTTTGCATTTGGTTTCAAAAAAAAAAAATTGGCTTCAAAAAACATTTTGGTTCCTGGGCAGCATTTTTCATGAACATTAAGTCATGCGTTTTCTTCCCCAGGCACCAAAAAGGCTCGATTTTTAAAAAGTGGAAGTAACAACATTTTTAGACATGGAATTTCGTCCCGAAACTCATCCTGGTGTCCGTTTTTGCATTTGGTTTCAAAAAAAAAAATTGGCTTCAAAAAACATTTTGGTTCCTGGGCAGCATTTTTCATGAACATTAAGTCATGCGTTTTCTTCCCCAGGCACCAAAAAGGCTCGATTTTTAAAAAGTGGAAATAACCACATTTTTAGACATGGAATTTTGTCCCGAAACTCATCCTGGTGTCCGTTTTTGCATTTGGTTTCAAAAAAAAAAATTGGCTTCAAAAAACATCTTGGGTCCTGGGCAGCATTTTTCATGAACATTAAGTCATGCGTTTTCTTCCCCAGGCACCAAAAAGGCTCGATTTTTAAAAAGTGGAAGTAACACCATTTTTAGACATGGAATTTCGTCCCGAAACTCATCCTGGTGTCCGTTTTCGCATTTGGTTTCAAAAAAAAAAAAAATTGGCTTCAAAAAACATTTTGGTTCCTGGGCAGCATTTTTCATGAACATTAAGTCATGCGTTTTCTTCCTCAGGCACCAAAAAGGCTCGATTTTTAAAAAGTGGAAGTAACCCCATTTTTAGACATGGAATTTTGTCCCGAAATTCATCCTGGTGTCCGTTTTTGCATTTGGTTTCAAAAAAAAAAATTGGCTTCAAAAAACATTTTGGTTCCTGGGCAGCATTTTTCATGAACATTAAGTCATGCGTTTTCTTCCTCAGGCACCAAAAAGGCTCGATTTTTAAAAAGTGGATGTAACCCCATTTTTAGACATGGAATTTCGTCCCGAAACTCATCCTGGTGTCCGTTTTTGCATTTGGTTTCAAAAAAAAAAATTGGCTTCAAAAAACATTTTGGTTCCTGGGCAGCATTTTTCATGAACAGTAATTCATGTGTTTTCTTCCCCAGGCACCAAAAAGGCTCGATTTTTAAAAAGTGGAAGTAACACCATTTTTAGACATGGAATTTCGTCCCGAAACTCATCCTGGTGTCCGTTTTTGCATTTGGTTTCAAAAAAAAAAATTGGCTTCAAAAAACATTTTGGTTCCTGGGCAGCATTTTTCATGAACATTAAGTCATGCGTTTTCTTCCCCAGGCACCAAAAAGGCTCGATTTTTAAAAAGTGGAAGTAACAACATTTTTAGACATGTAATTTCGTCCCGAAACTCATCCTGGTGTCCGTTTTTGCATTTGGTTTCAAAAAAAAAAATTGGCTTCAAAAAACATTTTGGTTCCTGGGCAGCATTTTTCATGAACATTAAGTCATGCGTTTTCTTCCCCAGGCACCAAAGAGGCTCGATTTTTAAAAAGTGGAAGTAACCCCATTTTTAGACATGGAATTTTGTCCCGAAACTCATCCTGGTGTCTGTTTTTGCATTTGGTTTCAAAAAAAAAAATTGGCTTCAAAAAACATTTTGGGTCCTGGGCAGCATTTTTCATGAACATTAAGTCATGCGTTTTCTTCCCCAGGCACCAAAAAGGCTCGATTTTTAAAAAGTGGAAGTAACCCCATTTTTAGACATGGAATTTTGTCCCGAAACTCATCCTGGTGTCTGTTTTTGCATTTGGTTTCAAAAAAAAAAATTGGCTTCAAAAAACATTTTGGGTCCTGGGCAGCATTTTTCATGAACATTAAGTCATGCGTTTTCTTCCCCAGGCACCAAAAAGGCTCGATTTTTAAAAAGTGGAAGTAACCCCATTTTTAGACATGGAATTTCGTCCCGAAACTCATCCTGGTGTCTGTTTTTGCATTTGGTTTCAAAAAAAAAAAATTGGCTTCAAAAAACATTTTGGGTCCTGGGCAGCATTTTTCATGAACATTAAGTCATGCGTTTTCTTCCCCAGGCACCAAAACGGCTCGATTTTTAAAAAGTTGAAGTAACCACATTTTTAGACATGGAATTTTGTCCCGAAACTC
Source organism: Pituophis catenifer annectens (assembly GCF_029215685.1). NCBI lineage: Eukaryota > Metazoa > Chordata > Lepidosauria > Squamata > Colubridae > Pituophis > Pituophis catenifer. Next base: position 6,501,447 of record NW_027256897.1, on the reverse strand, counting down.
ATCCTGGTGTCCGTTTTTGCATTTGGTTTCAAAAAAAAAAATTGGCTTCAAAAAACATTTTGGTTCCTGGGCAGCATTTTTCATGAACATTAAGTCATGCGTTTTCTTCCCCAGGCACCAAAAAGGCTCGATTTTTAAAAAGTGGAAGTAACCCCATTTTTAGACATGGAATTTTGTCCCGAAACTCATCCTGGTGTCCGTTTTTGCATTTGGTTTCAAAAAAAAAAATTGGCTTCAAAAAACATTTTGGGTCCTGGGCAGCATTTTTCATGAACATTAAGTCATGTGTTTTCTTCCCCAGCCACTAAAATGGCCCGATTTTTAAAAAGTTGAAGTAACACCATTTTTAGACATGGAATTTCATCACGAAACTCATCCTGGTGTCCGTTTTTGCATTTGGTTTCAAAAAAAAAAAATTGGCTTCAAAAAACATTTTGGTTCCTGGGCAGCATTTTTCATGAACATTAAGTCTTGCGTTTTCTTCCCCAGGCACTAAAAAGGCCCGATTTTTAAAAAGTTGAAGTAACACCATTTTTAGACATGGAATTTCATCACGAAACTCATCCTGGTGTCCGTTTTTGCATTTGGTTTCAAAAAAAAAAAATTGGCTTCAAAAAACATTTTGGTTCCTGGGCAGCATTTTTCATGAACATTAAGTCATGCGTTTTCTTCCCCAGGCACCAAAAAAGCTCGATTTTTAAAAAGTGGAAGCAACACCATTTTTAGACATGGAATTTCGTCCCGAAACTCATCCTGGTGTCCGTTTTTGCATTTGGTTTCAAAAAAAAAAAATTGGCTTCAAAAAACATTTTGGTTCCTGGGCAGCATTTTTCATGAACATTCAGTCATGCGTTTTCTTACCCAGGCACCAAAAAGGCTCGATTTTTAAAAAGTGGAAGTAACCCCATTTTTAGACATGGAATTTCGTCCCGAAACTCATCCTGGTGTCCATTTTTGCATTTGGTTTCAAAAAAAAAAATTGGCTTCAAAAAACATTTTGGGTCCTGGGCAGCATTTTTCATGAACATTAAGTCATGCGTTTTCTTCCCCAGGCACCAAAACGGCTCGATTTTTAAAAAGTGGAAGTAACGCCATTTTTAGACATGGAATTTGGTCCCGAAACTCATCCTGGTGTCCGTTATTGCATTTGGTTTCAAAAAAAAAAAATTGGCTTCAAAAAACATTTTGGTTCCTGGGCAGCATTTTTCATGAACATTAAGTCATGCGTTTTCTTCCCCAGGCACCAAAAAGGCTCGATTTTTAAAAAGTGGAAGTAACAACATTTTTAGACATGGAATTTCGTCCCGAAACTCATCCTGGTGTCCGTTTTTGCATTTGGTTTCAAAAAAAAAATTGGCTTCAAAAAACATTTTGGTTCCTGGGCAGCATTTTTCATGAACATTAAGTCATGCGTTTTCTTCCCCAGGCACCAAAAAGGCTCGATTTTTAAAAAGTGGAAGTAACCACATTTTTAGACATGGAATTTTGTCCCGAAACTCATCCTGGTGTCCGTTTTTGCATTTGGTTTCAAAAAAAAAATTGGCTTCAAAAAACATTTTGGGTCCTGGGCAGCATTTTTCATGAAGATTAAGTCATGCGTTTTCTTCCCCAGGCACCAAAAAGGCTCGATTTTTAAAAAGTGGAAGTAACACCATTTTTAGACATGGAATTTCGTCCCGAAACTCATCCTGGTGTCCGTTTTCGCATTTGGTTTCAAAAAAAAAAAATTGGCTTCAAAAAACATTTTGGTTCCTGGGCAGCATTTTTCATGAACATTAAGTCATGCGTTTTCTTCCCCAGGCACCAAAAAGGCTCGATTTTTAAAAAGTGGAAGTAACCCCATTTTTAGACATGGAATTTTGTCCCGAAATTCATCCTGGTGTCCGTTTTTGCATTTGGTTTCAAAAAAAAAAAAATTGGCTTCAAAAAACATTTTGATTCCTGGGCAGCATTTTTCATGAACATTAAGTCATGCGTTTTCTTCCCCAGGCACCAAAAAGGCTCGATTTTTAAAAAGTGGATGTAACCCCATTTTTAGACATGGAATTTCGTCCCGAAACTCATCCTGGTGTCCGTTTTTGCATTTGGTTTCAAAAAAAAAAATTGGCTTCAAAAAACATTTTGGTTCCTGGGCACCATTTTTCATGAACATTAATTCATGTGTTTTCTTCCCCAGGCACCAAAAAGTCTCGATTTTTAAAAAGTGGAAGTAACCCCATTTTTAGACATGGAATTTCGTCCCGAAACTCATCCTGGTGTCCGTTTTTGCATTTGGTTTCAAAAAAAAAAAAATTGGCTTCAAAAAAATTTTGGTTCCTGGGCAGCATTTTTCATGAACATTAATTCATGTGTTTTCTTCCCCAGGCACCAAAAAGGCTCGATTTTTAAAAAGTGGAAGTAACCCCATTTTTAGACATGGAATTTCGTCCCGAAACTCATCCTGGTGTCCGTTTTTGCATTTGGTTTCAAAAAAAAAAATTGGCTTCAAAAAACATTTTGGTTCCTGGGCAGCATTTTTCATGAACATTCAGTCATGCGTTTTCTTCCCCAGGCACCAAAAAGGCTCGATTTTTAAAAACTGGAAGTAACCCCATTTTTAGACATGGAATTTCGTCCCGAAACTCATCCTGGTGTCCGTTTTTGCATTTGGTTTCAAAAAAAAAATTGGCTTCAAAAAACATTTTGGGTCCTGGGCAGCATTTTTCATGAACATTAAGTCATGCGTTTTCTTCCCCAGGCACCAAAACGGCTCGATTTTTAAAAAGTGGAAGTAACGCCATTTTTAGACATGGAATTTGGTCCCGAAACTCATCCTGGTGTCCGTTTTTGCATTTGGTTTCAAAAAAAAAAAAAATTGGCTTCAAAAAACATTTTGGTTCCTGGGCAGCATTTTTCATGAACATTAAGTCATGCGTTTTCTTCCCCAGGCACCAAAAAGGCTCGATTTTTAAAAAGTGGAAGTAACAACATTTTTAGACATGGAATTTCGTCCCGAAACTCATCCTGGTGTCCGTTTTTGCATTTGGTTTCAAAAAAAAAATTGGCTTCAAAAAACATTTTGGTTCCTGGGCAGCATTTTTCATGAACATTAAGTCATGCGTTTTCTTCCCCAGGCACCAAAAAGGCTCGATTTTTAAAAAGTGGAAGTAACAACATTTTTAGACATGGAATTTCGTCCCGAAACTCATCCTGGTGTCCGTTTTTGCATTTGGTTTCAAAAAAAAAAATTGGCTTCAAAAAACATTTTGGTTCCTGGGCAGCATTTTTCATGAACATTAAGTCATGCGTTTTCTTCCCCAGGCACCAAAAAGGCTCGATTTTTAAAAAGTGGAAATAACCACATTTTTAGTCATGGAATTTTGTCCCGAAACTCATCCTGGTGTCCGTTTTTGCATTTGGTTTCAAAAAAAAAAATTGGCTTCAAAAAACATTTTGGTTCCTGGGCAGCATTTTTCATGAACATTAAGTCATGCGTTTTCTTCCCCAGGCACCAAAAAGGCTCGATTTTTAAAAAGTGGAAGTAACACCATTTTTAGACATGGAATTTCGTCCCGAAACTCATCCTGGTGTCCGTTTTTGCATTTGGTTTCAAAAAAAAAAAATTGGCTTCAAAAAACATTTTGGTTCCTGGGCAGCATTTTTCATGAACATTAAGTCATGCGTTTTCTTCCCCAGGCACCAAAAAAGCTTGATTTTTAAAAAGTGGAAGTAACACCATTTTTAGACATGGAATTTCGTCCCGAAACTCATCCTGGTGTCCGTTTTTGCATTTGGTTTCAAAAAAAAAAAAATTGGCTTCAAAAAACATTTTGGTTCCTGGGCAGCATTTTTCATGAACATTCAGTCATGCGTTTTCTTCCCCAGGCACCAAAAAGGCTCGATTTTTAAAAAGTGGAAGTAACCCCATTTTTAGACATGGAATTTCGTCCCGAAACTCATCCTGGTGTCCGTTTTTGCATTTGGTTTCAAAAAAAAAATTGGCTTCAAAAAACATTTTGGGTCCTGGGCAGCATTTTTCATGAACATTAAGTCATGCGTTTTCTTCCCCAGGCACCAAAACGGCTCGATTTTTAAAAAGTGGAAGTAACGCCATTTTTAGACATGGAATTTGGTCCCGAAACTCATCCTGGTGTCCGTTTTTGCATTTGGTTTCAAAAAAAAAAAATTGGCTTCAAAAAACATTTTGGTTCCTGGGCAGCATTTTTCATGAACATTAAGTCATGCGTTTTCTTCCCCAGGCACCAAAAAGGCTCGATTTTTAAAAAGTGGAAGTAACAACATTTTTAGACATGGAATTTCGTCCCGAAACTCATCCTGGTGTCCGTTTTTGCATTTGGTTTCAAAAAAAAAAATTGGCTTCAAAAAACATTTTGGTTCCTGGGCAGCATTTTTCATGAACATTAAGTCATGCGTTTTCTTCCCCAGGCACCAAAAAGGCTCGATTTTTAAAAAGTGGAAGTAACACCATTTTTAGACATGGAATTTCGTCCCGAAACTCATCCTGGTGTCCGTTTTCGCATTTGGTTTCAAAAAAAAAAAAAAATTGGCTTCAAAAAACATTTTGGTTCCTGGGCAGCATTTTTCATGAACATTAAGTCATGCGTTTTCTTCCTCAGGCACCAAAAAGGCTCGATTTTTAAAAAGTGGAAGTAACCCCATTTTTAGACATGGAATTTTGTCCCGAAATTCATCCTGGTGTCCGTTTTTGCATTTGGTTTCAAAAAAAAAAATTGGCTTCAAAAAACATTTTGGTTCCTGGGCAGCATTTTTCATGAACATTAAGTCATGCGTTTTCTTCCCCAGGCACCAAAAAGGCTCGATTTTTAAAAAGTGGATGTAACCCCATTTTTAGACATGGAATTTCGTCCCGAAACTCATCCTGGTGTCCGTTTTTGCATTTGGTTTCAAAAAAAAAAATTGGCTTCAAAAAACATTTTGGTTCCTGGGCAGCATTTTTCATGAACAGTAATTCATGTGTTTTCTTCCCCAGGCACCAAAAAGGCTCGATTTTTAAAAAGTGGAAGTAACACCATTTTTAGACATGGAATTTCGTCCCGAAACTCATCCTGGTGTCCGTTTTTGCATTTGGTTTCAAAAAAAAAAATTGGCTTCAAAAAACATTTTGGTTCCTGGGCAGCATTTTTCATGAACATTAAGTCATGCGTTTTCTTCCCCAGGCACCAAAAAGGCTCGATTTTTAAAAAGTGGAAGTAACAACATTTTTAGACATGTAATTTCGTCCCGAAACTCATCCTGGTGTCCGTTTTTACATTTGGTTTCAAAAAAAAAAATTGGCTTCAAAAAACATTTTGGTTCCTGGGCAGCATTTTTCATGAACATTAAGTCATGCGTTTTCTTCCCCAGGCACCAAAGAGGCTCGATTTTTAAAAAGTGGAAGTAACCCCATTTTTAGACATGGAATTTTGTCCCGAAACTCATCCTGGTGTCTGTTTTTGCATTTGGTTTCAAAAAAAAAAATTGGCTTCAAAAAACATTTTGGGTCCTGGGCAGCATTTTTCATGAACATTAAGTCATGCGTTTTCTTCCCCAGGCACCAAAAAGGCTCGATTTTTAAAAAGTGGAAGTAACCCCATTTTTAGACATGGAATTTTGTCCCGAAACTCATCCTGGTGTCTGTTTTTGCATTTGGTTTCAAAAAAAAAAATTGGCTTCAAAAAACATTTTGGGTCCTGGGCAGCATTTTTCATGAACATTAAGTCATGCGTTTTCTTCCCCAGGCACCAAAAAGGCTCGATTTTTAAAAAGTGGAAGTAACCCCATTTTTAGACATGGAATTTCGTCCCGAAACTCATCCTGGTGTCTGTTTTTGCATTTGGTTTCAAAAAAAAAAAATTGGCTTCAAAAAACATTTTGGGTCCTGGGCAGCATTTTTCATGAACATTAAGTCATGCGTTTTCTTCCCCAGGCACCAAAACGGCTCGATTTTTAAAAAGTTGAAGTAACCACATTTTTAGACATGGAATTTTGTCCCGAAACTCATCCTGGTGTCCGTTTTTGCATTTGGTTTCAAAAAAAAAAATTGGCTTCAAAAAACATTTTGGTTCCTGGGCAGCATTTTTCATGAACATTAAGTCATGCGTTTTCTTCCCCAGGCACCAAAAAGGCTCGATTTTTAAAAAGTGGAAGTAACCCCATTTTTAGACATGGAATTTTGTCCCGAAACTCATCCTGGTGTCCGTTTTTGCATTTGGTTTCAAAAAAAAAAATTGGCTTCAAAAAACATTTTGGGTCCTGGGCAGCATTTTTCATGAACATTAAGTCATGTGTTTTCTTCCCCAGCCACTAAAATGGCCCGATTTTTAAAAAGTTGAAGTAACACCATTTTTAGACATGGAATTTCATCACGAAACTCATCCTGGTGTCCGTTTTTGCATTTGGTTTCAAAAAAAAAAATTGGCTTCAAAAAACATTTTGGTTCCTGGGCAGCATTTTTCATGAACATTAAGTCATGCGTTTTCTTCCCCAGGCACCAAAAAAGCTCGATTTTTAAAAAGTGGAAGTAACACCATTTTTAGACATGGAATTTCGTCCCGAAACTCATCCTGGTGTCCGTTTTTGCATTTGGTTTCAAAAAAAAAAATTGGCTTCAAAAAACATTTTGGTTCCTGGGCAACATTTTTCATGAACATTCAGTCATGCGTTTTCTTCCCCAGGCACCAAAACGGCTCGACTTTTAAAAAGTTGAAGTAACAACATTTTTAGACATGGAATTTCGTCCAGAAACTCATCCTGGTGTCCGTTTTTGCATTTGGTTTCAAAAAAAAAAATTGGCTTCAAAAAACATTTTGGTTCCTGGGCAGCATTTTTCATGAACATTAAGTCATGCGTTTTCTTCCCCAGGCACCAAAAAGGCTCGATTTTTAAAAAGTGGAAGTAACCCCATTTTTAGACATGGAATTTTGTCCCGAAACTCATCCTGGTGTCCGTTTTTGCATTTGGTTTCAAAAAAAAAAATTGGCTTCAAAAAACATTTTGGGTCCTGGGCAGCATTTTTCATGAACATTAAGTCATGCGTTTTCTTCCCCAGGCACCAAAAAGGCTCGATTTTTAAAAAGTGGAAGTAACACCATTTTTAGACATGGAATTTCGTCCCGAAACTCATCCTGGTGTCCGTTTTCGCATTTGGTTTCAAAAAAAAAAAATTGGCTTCAAAAAACATTTTGGTTCCTGGGCAGCATTTTTCATGAACATTAAGTCATGCGTTTTCTTCCCCAGGCACCAAAAAGGCTCGATTTTTAAAAAGTGGAAGTAACCCCATTTTTAGACATGGAATTTTGTCCCGAAATTCATCCTGGTGTCCGTTTTTGCATTTGGTTTCAAAAAAAAAAATTGGCTTCAAAAAACATTTTGGTTCCTGGGCAGCATTTTTCATGAACATTAAGTCATGCGTTTTCTTCCCCAGGCACCAAAAAGGCTTGATTTTTAAAAAGTGGAAGTAACCCCATTTTTAGACATGGAATTTCGTCCCGAAACTCATCCTGGTGTCCGTTTTTGCATTTGGTTTCAAAAAAAAAAATTGGCTTCAAAAAACATTTTGGTTTCTGGGCAGCATTTTTCATGAACATTAAGTCATGCGTTTTCTTCCCCAGGCACCAAAAAGGCTCGATTTTTAAAAAGTGGAAATAACAACATTTTTAGACATGGAATTTCGTCCCGAAACTCATCCTGGTGTCCGTTTTTGCATTTGGTTTCAAAAAAAAAAAATTGGCTTCAAAAAACATTTTGGTTCCTGGGCAGCATTTTTCATGAACATTAAGTCATGCGTTTTCTTCCCCAGGCACCAAAAAGGCTCGATTTTTAAAAAGTGGAAATAACAACATTTTTAGACATGGAATTTCGTCCCGAAACTCATCCTGGTGTCCGTTTTTGCATTTGGTTTCAAAAAAAAAAAATTGGCTTCAAAAAACATTTTGGTTCCTGGGCAGCATTTTTCATGAACATTAAGTCATGCGTTTTCTTCCCCAGGCACCAAAAAGGCTCGATTTTTAAAAAGTGGAAGTAACCCCATTTTTAGACATGGAATTTTGTCCCGAAACTCATCCTGGTGTCCGTTTTTGCATTTGGTTTCAAAAAAAAAATTGGCTTCAAAAAACATTTTGGGTCCTGGGCAGCATTTTTCATGAACATTAAGTCATGCGTTTTCTTCCCCAGGCACCAAAAAAGCTCGATTTTTAAAAAGTGGAAGTAACACCATTTTTAAACATGGAATTTCGTCCCGAAACTCATCCTGGTGTCCGTTTTTGCATTTGGTTTCAAAAAAAAAAAATTGGCTTCAAAAAACATTTTGGGTCCTGGGCAGCATTTTTCATGAACATTAAGTCATGCGTTTTCTTCCCCAGGCACCAAAAAGGCTCGATTTTTAAAAAGTGGAAGTAACGCCATTTTTAGACATGGAATTTGGTCCCGAAACTCATCCTGGTGTCCGTTTTTGCATTTGGTTTCAAAAAAAAAAATTGGCTTCAAAAAACATTTTGGGTCCTGGGCAGCATTTTTCATGAACATTAAGTCATGCGTTTTCTTCCCCAGGCACCAAAACGGCTCGATTTTTAAAAAGTGGAAGTAACAACATTTTTAGACATGGAATTTTGTCCCGAAACTCATCCTGGTGTCCGTTTTTGCATTTGGTTTCAAAAAAAAAAAATTGGCTTCAAAAAACATTTTGGTTCCTGGGCAGCATTTTTCATGAACATTAAATCATGCGTTTTCTTTCCCAGGCACCAAAAAGGCTCGATTTTTAAAAAGTGGAAGTAACCCCATTTTTAGACATGGAATTTTGTCCCGAAACTCATCCTGGTGTCCGTTTTTGCATTTGGTTTCAAAAAAAAAAATTGGCTTCAAAAAACATTTTGGGTCCTGGGCAGCATTTTTCATGAACATTAAGTCATGCGTTTTCTTCCCCAGGCACCAAAAAGGCTCGATTTTTAAAAAGTGGAAGTAACACCATTTTTAGACATGGAATTTCGTCCCGAAACTCATCCTGGTGTCCGTTTTTGCATTTGGTTTCAAAAAAAAAAAATTGGCTTCAAAAAACATTTTGGTTCCTGGGCAGCATTTTTCATGAACATTAAGTCTTGCGTTTTCTTCCCCAGGCACTAAAAAGGCCCGATTTTTAAAAAGTTGAAGTAACACCATTTTTAGACATGGAATTTCATCACGAAACTCATCCTGGTGTCCGTTTTTGCATTTGGTTTCAAAAAAAAAAAATTGGCTTCAAAAAACATTTTGGTTCCTGGGCAGCATTTTTCATGAACATTAAGTCATGCGTTTTCTTCCCCAGGCACCAAAAAAGCTCGATTTTTAAAAAGTGGAAGCAACACCATTTTTAGACATGGAATTTCGTCCCGAAACTCATCCTGGTGTCCGTTTTTGCATTTGGTTTCAAAAAAAAAAAATTGGCTTCAAAAAACATTTTGGTTCCTGGGCAGCATTTTTCATGAACATTAAGTCATGCGTTTTCTTCCCCAGGCACCAAAACGGCTCGATTTTTAAAAAGTTGAAGTAACAACATTTTTAGACATGGAATTTCGTCCCGAAACTCATCCTGGTGTCCGTTTTTGCATTTGGTTTCAAAAAAAAAAATTGGCTTCAAAAAACATTTTGGTTCCTGGGCAGCATTTTTCATGAACATTAAGTCATGCGTTTTCTTCCCCAGGCACCAAAAAGGCTCGATTTTTAAAAAGTGGAAGTAACCCCATTTTTAGACATGGAATTTTGTCCCGAAACTCATCCTGGTGTCCGTTTTTGCATTTGGTTTCAAAAAAAAAAAATTGGCTTCAAAAAACATTTTGGGTCCTGGGCAGCATTTTTCATGAACATTAAGTCATGCGTTTTCTTCCCCAGGCAGCAAAAAGGCTCGATTTTTAAAAAGTGGAAGTAACACCATTTTTAGACATGGAATTTCGTCCCGAAACTCATCCTGGTGTCCGTTTTCGCATTTGGTTTCAAAAAAAAAAATTGGCTTCAAAAAACATTTTGGTTCCTGGGCAGCATTTTTCATGAACATTAAGTCATGCGTTTTCTTCCCCAGGCACCAAAAAGGCTCGATTTTTAAAAAGTGGAAGTAACCCCATTTTTAGACATGGAATTTTGTCCCGAAATTCATCCTGGTGTCCGTTTTTGCATTTGGTTTCAAAAAAAAAAATTGGCTTCAAAAAACATTTTGGTTCCTGGGCAGCATTTTTCATGAACATTAAGTCATGCGTTTTCTTCCCCAGGCACCAAAAAGGCTCGATTTTTAAAAAGTGGAAATAACAACATTTTTAGACATGGAATTTCGTCCCGAAACTCATCCTGGTGTCCGTTTTTGCATTTGGTTTCAAAAAAAAAAATTGGCTTCAAAAAACATTTTGGTTCCTGGGCAGCATTTTTCATGAACATTAAGTCATGCGTTTTCTTCCCCAGGCACCAAAAAGGCTCGATTTTTAAAAAGTGGAAGTAACCCCATTTTTAGACATGGAATTTTGTCCCGAAACTCATCCTGGTGTCCGTTTTTGCATTTGGTTTCAAAAAAAAAATTGGCTTCAAAAAACATTTTGGGTCCTGGGCAGCATTTTTCATGAACATTAAGTCATGCGTTTTCTTCCCCAGGCACCAAAAAAGCTCGATTTTTAAAAAGTGGAAGTAACACCATTTTTAGACATGGAATTTCGTCCCGAAACTCATCCTGGTGTCCGTTTTTGCATTTGGTTTCAAAAAAAAAAAATTGGCTTCAAAAAACATTTTGGGTCCTGGGCAGCATTTTTCATGAACATTAAGTCATGCGTTTTCTTCCCCAGGCACCAAAAAGGCTCGATTTTTAAAAAGTGGAAGTAACGCCATTTTTAGACATGGAATTTGGTCCCGAAACTCATCCTGGTGTCCGGTTTTGCATTTGGTTTCAAAAAAAAAAATTGGCTTCAAAAAACATTTTGGGTCCTGGGCAGCATTTTTCATGAACATTAAGTCATGCGTTTTCTTCCCCAGGCACCAAAACGGCTCGATTTTTAAAAAGTGGAAGTAACAACATTTTTAGACATGGAATTTTGTCCCGAAATTCATCCTGGTGTCCGTTTTTGCATTTGGTTTCAAAAAAAAAAAATTGGCTTCAAAAAACATTTTGGTTCCTGGGCAGCATTTTTCATGAACATTAAATCATGCGTTTTCTTTCCCAGGCACCAAAAAGGCTCGATTTTTAAAAAGTGGAAGTAACCCCATTTTTAGACATGGAATTTTGTCCCGAAACTCATCCTGGTGTCCGTTTTTGCATTTGGTTTCAAAAAAAAAAATTGGCTTCAAAAAACATTTTGGGTCCTGGGCAGCATTTTTCATGAACATTAAGTCATGCGTTTTCTTCCCCAGGCACCAAAAAGGCTCGATTTTTAAAAAGTGGAAGTAACACCATTTTTAGACATGGAATTTCGTCCCGAAACTCATCCTGGTGTCCGTTTTTGCATTTGGTTTCAAAAAAAAAAAATTGGCTTCAAAAAACATTTTGGTTCCTGGGCAGCATTTTTCATGAACATTAAGTCTTGCGTTTTCTTCCCCAGGCACTAAAAAGGCCCGATTTTTAAAAAGTTGAAGTAACACCATTTTTAGACATGGAATTTCATCACGAAACTCATCCTGGTGTCCGTTTTTGCATTTGGTTTCAAAAAAAAAAAATTGGCTTCAAAAAACATTTTGGTTCCTGGGCAGCATTTTTCATTAACATTAAGTCATGCGTTTTCTTCCCCAGGCACCAAAAAAGCTCGATTTTTAAAAAGTGGAAGCAACACCATTTTTAGACATGGAATTTCGTCCCGAAACTCATCCTGGTGTCCGTTTTTGCATTTGGTTTCAAAAAAAAAAAATTGGCTTCAAAAAACATTTTGGTTCCTGGGCAGCATTTTTCATGAACATTCAGTCATGCGTTTTCTTACCCAGGCACCAAAAAGGCTCGATTTTTAAAAAGTGGAAGTAACCCCATTTTTAGACATGGAATTTCCTCCCGAAACTCATCCTGGTGTCCATTTTTGCATTTGGTTTCAAAAAAAAAAATTGGCTTCAAAAAACATTTTGGGTCCTGGGCAGCATTTTTCATGAACATTAAGTCATGCGTTTTCTTCCCCAGGCACCAAAACGGCTCGATTTTTAAAAAGTGGAAGTAACGCCATTTTTAGACATGGAATTTGGTCCCGAAACTCATCCTGGTGTCCGTTATTGCATTTGGTTTCAAAAAAAAAAAAATTGGCTTCAAAAAACATTTTGGTTCCTGGGCAGCATTTTTCATGAACATTAAGTCATGCGTTTTCTTCCCCAGGCACCAAAAAGGCTCGATTTTTAAAAAGTGGAAGTAACAACATTTTTAGACATGGAATTTCGTCCCGAAACTCATCCTGGTGTCCGTTTTTGCATTTGGTTTCAAAAAAAAAAATTGGCTTCAAAAAACATTTTGGTTCCTGGGCAGCATTTTTCATGAACATTAAGTCATGCGTTTTCTTCCCCAGGCACCAAAAAGGCTCGATTTTTAAAAAGTGGAAGTAACCACATTTTTAGACATGGAATTTTGTCCCGAAACTCATCCTGGTGTCCGTTTTTGCATTTGGTTTCAAAAAAAAAATTGGCTTCAAAAAACATTTTGGGTCCTGGGCAGCATTTTTCATGAAGATTAAGTCATGCGTTTTCTTCCCCAGGCACCAAAAAGGCTCGATTTTTAAAAAGTGGAAGTAACACCATTTTTAGACATGGAATTTCGTCCCGAAACTCATCCTGGTGTCCGTTTTCGCATTTGGTTTCAAAAAAAAAAAATTGGCTTCAAAAAACATTTTGGTTCCTGGGCAGCATTTTTCATGAACATTAAGTCATGCGTTTTCTTCCCCAGGCACCAAAAAGGCTCGATTTTTAAAAAGTGGAAGTAACCCCATTTTTAGACATGGAATTTTGTCCCGAAATTCATCCTGGTGTCCGTTTTTGCATTTGGTTTCAAAAAAAAAAAAATTGGCTTCAAAAAACATTTTGATTCCTGGGCAGCATTTTTCATGAACATTAAGTCATGCGTTTTCTTCCCCAGGCACCAAAAAGGCTCGATTTTTAAAAAGTGGATGTAACCCCATTTTTAGACATGGAATTTCGTCCCGAAACTCATCCTGGTGTCCGTTTTTGCATTTGGTTTCAAAAAAAAAAATTGGCTTCAAAAAACATTTTGGTTCCTGGGCACCATTTTTCATGAACATTAATTCATGTGTTTTCTTCCCCAGGCACCAAAAAGGCTCGATTTTTAAAAAGTGGAAGTAACCCCATTTTTAGACATGGAATTTCGTCCCGAAACTCATCCTGGTGTCCGTTTTTGCATTTGGTTTCAAAAAAAAAAAAATTGGCTTCAAAAAAATTTTGGTTCCTGGGCAGCATTTTTCATGAACATTAATTCATGTGTTTTCTTCCCCAGGCACCAAAAAGGCTCGATTTTTAAAAAGTGGAAGTAACCCCATTTTTAGACATGGAATTTCGTCCCGAAACTCATCCTGGTGTCCGTTTTTGCATTTGGTTTCAAAAAAAAAAATTGGCTTCAAAAAACATTTTGGTTCCTGGGCAGCATTTTTCATGAACATTCAGTCATGCGTTTTCTTCCCCAGGCACCAAAAAGGCTCGATTTTTAAAAACTGGAAGTAACCCCATTTTTAGACATGGAATTTCGTCCCGAAACTCATCCTGGTGTCCGTTTTTGCATTTGGTTTCAAAAAAAAAATTGGCTTCAAAAAACATTTTGGGTCCTGGGCAGCATTTTTCATGAACATTAAGTCATGCGTTTTCTTCCCCAGGCACCAAAACGGCTCGATTTTTAAAAAGTGGAAGTAACGCCATTTTTAGACATGGAATTTGGTCCCGAAACTCATCCTGGTGTCCGTTTTTGCATTTGGTTTCAAAAAAAAAAAAAATTGGCTTCAAAAAACATTTTGGTTCCTGGGCAGCATTTTTCATGAACATTAAGTCATGCGTTTTCTTCCCCAGGCACCAAAAAGGCTCGATTTTTAAAAAGTGGAAGTAACAACATTTTTAGACATGGAATTTCGTCCCGAAACTCATCCTGGTGTCCGTTTTTGCATTTGGTTTCAAAAAAAAAATTGGCTTCAAAAAACATTTTGGTTCCTGGGCAGCATTTTTCATGAACATTAAGTCATGCGTTTTCTTCCCCAGGCACCAAAAAGGCTCGATTTTTAAAAAGTGGAAGTAACAACATTTTTAGACATGGAATTTCGTCCCGAAACTCATCCTGGTGTCCGTTTTTGCATTTGGTTTCAAAAAAAAAAATTGGCTTCAAAAAACATTTTGGTTCCTGGGCAGCATTTTTCATGAACATTAAGTCATGCGTTTTCTTCCCCAGGCACCAAAAAGGCTCGATTTTTAAAAAGTGGAAATAACCACATTTTTAGTCATGGAATTTTGTCCCGAAACTCATCCTGGTGTCCGTTTTTGCATTTGGTTTCAAAAAAAAAAATTGGCTTCAAAAAACATTTTGCTTCCTGGGCAGCATTTTTCATGAACATTAAGTCATGCGTTTTCTTCCCCAGGCACCAAAAAGGCTCGATTTTTAAAAAGTGGAAGTAACACCATTTTTAGACATGGAATTTCGTCCCGAAACTCATCCTGGTGTCCGTTTTTGCATTTGGTTTCAAAAAAAAAAAATTGGCTTCAAAAAACATTTTGGTTCCTGGGCAGCATTTTTCATGAACATTAAGTCATGCGTTTTCTTCCCCAGGCACCAAAAAAGCTTGATTTTTAAAAAGTGGAAGTAACACCATTTTTAGACATGGAATTTCGTCCCGAAACTCATCCTGGTGTCCGTTTTTGCATTTGGTTTCAAAAAAAAAAAAATTGGCTTCAAAAAACATTTTGGTTCCTGGGCAGCATTTTTCATGAACATTCAGTCATGCGTTTTCTTCCCCAGGCACCAAAAAGGCTCGATTTTTAAAAAGTGGAAGTAACCCCATTTTTAGACATGGAATTTCGTCCCGAAACTCATCCTGGTGTCCGTTTTTGCATTTGGTTTCAAAAAAAAAAATTGGCTTCAAAAAACATTTTGGGTCCTGGGCAGCATTTTTCATGAACATTAAGTCATGCGTTTTCTTCCCCAGGCACCAAAACGGCTCGATTTTTAAAAAGTGGAAGTAACGCCATTTTTAGACATGGAATTTGGTCCCGAAACTCATCCTGGTGTCCGTTTTTGCATTTGGTTTCAAAAAAAAAAAATTGGCTTCAAAAAACATTTTGGTTCCTGGGCAGCATTTTTCATGAACATTAAGTCATGCGTTTTCTTCCCCAGGCACCAAAAAGGCTCGATTTTTAAAAAGTGGAAGTAACAACATTTTTAGACATGGAATTTCGTCCCGAAACTCATCCTGGTGTCCGTTTTTGCATTTGGTTTCAAAAAAAAAAATTGGCTTCAAAAAACATTTTGGTTCCTGGGCAGCATTTTTCATGAACATTAAGTCATGCGTTTTCTTCCCCAGGCACCAAAAAGGCTCGATTTTTAAAAAGTGGAAATAACCACATTTTTAGACATGGAATTTTGTCCCGAAACTCATCCTGGTGTCCGTTTTTGCATTTGGTTTCAAAAAAAAAAATTGGCTTCAAAAAACATCTTGGGTCCTGGGCAGCATTTTTCATGAACATTAAGTCATGCGTTTTCTTCCCCAGGCACCAAAAAGGCTCGATTTTTAAAAAGTGGAAGTAACACCATTTTTAGACATGGAATTTCGTCCCGAAACTCATCCTGGTGTCCGTTTTCGCATTTGGTTTCAAAAAAAAAAAAAATTGGCTTCAAAAAACATTTTGGTTCCTGGGCAGCATTTTTCATGAACATTAAGTCATGCGTTTTCTTCCTCAGGCACCAAAAAGGCTCGATTTTTAAAAAGTGGAAGTAACCCCATTTTTAGACATGGAATTTTGTCCCGAAATTCATCCTGGTGTCCGTTTTTGCATTTGGTTTCAAAAAAAAAAATTGGCTTCAAAAAACATTTTGGTTCCTGGGCAGCATTTTTCATGAACATTAAGTCATGCGTTTTCTTCCCCAGGCACCAAAAAGGCTCGATTTTTAAAAAGTGGATGTAACCCCATTTTTAGACATGGAATTTCGTCCCGAAACTCATCCTGGTGTCCGTTTTTGCATTTGGTTTCAAAAAAAAAAATTGGCTTCAAAAAACATTTTGGTTCCTGGGCAGCATTTTTCATGAACAGTAATTCATGTGTTTTCTTCCCCAGGCACCAAAAAGGCTCGATTTTTAAAAAGTGGAAGTAACAACATTTTTAGACATGGAATTTCGTCCCGAAACTCATCCTGGTGTCCGTTTTTGCATTTGGTTTCAAAAAAAAAAATTGGCTTCAAAAAACATTTTGGTTCCTGGGCAGCATTTTTCATGAACATTAAGTCATGCGTTTTCTTCCCCAGGCACCAAAAAGGCTCGATTTTTAAAAAGTGGAAGTAACAACATTTTTAGACATGTAATTTCGTCCCGAAACTCATCCTGGTGTCCGTTTTTGCATTTGGTTTCAAAAAAAAAAATTGGCTTCAAAAAACATTTTGGTTCCTGGGCAGCATTTTTCATGAACATTAAGTCATGCGTTTTCTTCCCCAGGCACCAAAGAGGCTCGATTTTTAAAAAGTGGAAGTAACCCCATTTTTAGACATGGAATTTTGTCCCGAAACTCATCCTGGTGTCTGTTTTTGCATTTGGTTTCAAAAAAAAAAATTGGCTTCAAAAAACATTTTGGGTCCTGGGCAGCATTTTTCATGAACATTAAGTCATGCGTTTTCTTCCCCAGGCACCAAAAAGGCTCGATTTTTAAAAAGTGGAAGTAACCCCATTTTTAGACATGGAATTTTGTCCCGAAACTCATCCTGGTGTCTGTTTTTGCATTTGGTTTCAAAAAAAAAAATTGGCTTCAAAAAACATTTTGGGTCCTGGGCAGCATTTTTCATGAACATTAAGTCATGCGTTTTCTTCCCCAGGCACCAAAAAGGCTCGATTTTTAAAAAGTGGAAGTAACCCCATTTTTAGACATGGAATTTCGTCCCGAAACTCATCCTGGTGTCTGTTTTTGCATTTGGTTTCAAAAAAAAAAAATTGGCTTCAAAAAACATTTTGGGTCCTGGGCAGCATTTTTCATGAACATTAAGTCATGCGTTTTCTTCCCCAGGCACCAAAACGGCTCGATTTTTAAAAAGTTGAAGTAACCACATTTTTAGACATGGAATTTTGTCCCGAAACTCATCCTGGTGTCCGTTTTTGCATTTGGTTTCAAAAAAAAAAATTGGCTTCAAAAAACATTTTGGTTCCTGGGCAGCATTTTTCATGAACATTAAGTCATGCGTTTTCTTCCCCAGGCACCAAAAAGGCTCGATTTTTAAAAAGTGGAAGTAACCCCATTTTTAGACATGGAATTTTGTCCCGAAACTCATCCTGGTGTCCGTTTTTGCATTTGGTTTCAAAAAAAAAAATTGGCTTCAAAAAACATTTTGGGTCCTGGGCAGCATTTTTCATGAACATTAAGTCATGTGTTTTCTTCACCAGCCACTAAAATGGCCCGATTTTTAAAAAGTTGAAGTAACACCATTTTTAGACATGGAATTTCATCACGAAACTCATCCTGGTGTCCGTTTTTGCATTTGGTTTCAAAAAAAAAAATTGGCTTCAAAAAACATTTTGGTTCCTGGGCAGCATTTTTCATGAACATTAAGTCATGCGTTTTCTTCCCCAGGCACCAAAAAAGCTCGATTTTTAAAAAGTGGAAGTAACACCATTTTTAGACATGGAATTTCGTCCCGAAACTCATCCTGGTGTCCGTTTTTGCATTTGGTTTCAAAAAAAAAAATTGGCTTCAAAAAACATTTTGGTTCCTGGGCAACATTTTTCATGAACATTCAGTCATGCGTTTTCTTCCCCAGGCACCAAAACGGCTCGACTTTTAAAAAGTTGAAGTAACAACATTTTTAGACATGGAATTTCGTCCAGAAACTCATCCTGGTGTCCGTTTTTGCATTTGGTTTCAAAAAAAAAAATTGGCTTCAAAAAACATTTTGGTTCCTGGGCAGCATTTTTCATGAACATTAAGTCATGCGTTTTCTTCCCCAGGCACCAAAAAGGCTCGATTTTTAAAAAGTGGAAGTAACCCCATTTTTAGACATGGAATTTTGTCCCGAAACTCATCCTGGTGTCCGTTTTTGCATTTGGTTTCAAAAAAAAAAATTGGCTTCAAAAAACATTTTGGGTCCTGGGCAGCATTTTTCATGAACATTAAGTCATGCGTTTTCTTCCCCAGGCACCAAAAAGGCTCGATTTTTAAAAAGTGGAAGTAACACCATTTTTAGACATGGAATTTCGTCCCGAAACTCATCCTGGTGTCCGTTTTCGCATTTGGTTTCAAAAAAAAAAAATTGGCTTCAAAAAACATTTTGGTTCCTGGGCAGCATTTTTCATGAACATTAAGTCATGCGTTTTCTTCCCCAGGCACCAAAAAGGCTCGATTTTTAAAAAGTGGAAGTAACCCCATTTTTAGACATGGAATTTTGTCCCGAAATTCATCCTGGTGTCCGTTTTTGCATTTGGTTTCAAAAAAAAAAATTGGCTTCAAAAAACATTTTGGTTCCTGGGCAGCATTTTTCATGAACATTAAGTCATGCGTTTTCTTCCCCAGGCACCAAAAAGGCTTGATTTTTAAAAAGTGGAAGTAACCCCATTTTTAGACATGGAATTTCGTCCCGAAACTCATCCTGGTGTCCGTTTTTGCATTTGGTTTCAAAAAAAAAAATTGGCTTCAAAAAACATTTTGGTTTCTGGGCAGCATTTTTCATGAACATTAAGTCATGCGTTTTCTTCCCCAGGCACCAAAAAGGCTCGATTTTTAAAAAGTGGAAATAACAACATTTTTAGACATGGAATTTCGTCCCGAAACTCATCCTGGTGTCCGTTTTTGCATTTGGTTTCAAAAAAAAAAAATTGGCTTCAAAAAACATTTTGGTTCCTGGGCAGCATTTTTCATGAACATTAAGTCATGCGTTTTCTTCCCCAGGCACCAAAAAGGCTCGATTTTTAAAAAGTGGAAGTAACCCCATTTTTAGACATGGAATTTTGTCCCGAAACTCATCCTGGTGTCCGTTTTTGCATTTGGTTTCAAAAAAAAAATTGGCTTCAAAAAACATTTTGGGTCCTGGGCAGCATTTTTCATGAACATTAAGTCATGCGTTTTCTTCCCCAGGCACCAAAAAAGCTCGATTTTTAAAAAGTGGAAGTAACACCATTTTTAGACATGGAATTTTGTCCCGAAACTCATCCTGGTGTCCGTTTTTGCATTTGGTTTCAAAAAAAAAAAATTGGCTTCAAAAAACATTTTGGGTCCTGGGCAGCATTTTTCATGAACATTAAGTCATGCGTTTTCTTCCCCAGGCACCAAAAAGGCTCGATTTTTAAAAAGTGGAAGTAACACCATTTTTAGACATGGAATTTCGTCCCGAAACTCATCCTGGTGTCCGTTTTTGCATTTGATTTCAAAAAAAAAAAATTGCCTTCAAAAAACATTTTGGTTCCTGGGCAGCATTTTTCATGAACATTAAGTCATGCGTTTTCTTCCCCAGGCACTAAAAAGTCCCGATTTCTAAAAAGTTGAAGTAACACCATTTTTAGACATGGAATTTCATCACGAAACTCATCCTGGTGTCCGTTTTTGCATTTGGTTTCAAAAAAAAAAAATTGGCTTCAAAAAACATTTTGGTTCCTGGGCAGCATTTTTCATGAACATTAAGTCATGCGTTTTCTTCCCCAGGCACCAAAAAAGCTCGATTTTTAAAAAGTGGAAGCAACACCATTTTTAGACATGGAATTTCGTCCCGAAACTCATCCTGGTGTCCGTTTTTGCATTTGGTTTCAAAAAAAAAAATGGGCTTCAAAAAACATTTTGGTTCCTGGGCAGCATTTTTCATGAACATTCAGTCATGCGTTTTCTTCCCCAGGCACCAAAAAGGCTCGATTTTTAAAAAGTGGAAGTAACCCCATTTTTAGACATGGAATTTCGTCCCGAAACTCATCCTGGTGTCCGTTTTTGCATTTGGTTTCAAAAAAAAAAATTGGCTTCAAAAAACATTTTGGGTCCTGGGCAGCATTTTTCATGAACATTAAGTCATGCGTTTTCTTCCCCAGGCACCAAAACGGCTCGATTTTTAAAAAGTGGAAGTAACGCCATTTTTAGACATGGAATTTGGTCCCGAAACTCATCCTGGTGTCCGTTATTGCATTTGGTTTCAAAAAAAAAAAAATTGGCTTCAAAAAACATTTTGGTTCCTGGGCAGCATTTTTCATGAACATTAAGTCATGCGTTTTCTTCCCCAGGCACTAAAAAGGCCCGATTTTTAAAAAGTTGAAGTAACACCATTTTTAGACATGGAATTTCATCACGAAACTCATCCTGGTGTCCGTTTTTGCATTTGGTTTCAAAAAAAAAAAATTGGCTTCAAAAAACATTTTGGTTCCTGGGCAGCATTTTTCATGAACATTAAGTCATGCGTTTTCTTCCCCAGGCACCAAAAAAGCTCGATTTTTAAAAAGTGGAAGCAACACCATTTTTAGACATGGAATTTCGTCCCGAAACTCATCCTGGTGTCCGTTTTTGCATTTGGTTTCAAAAAAAAAAAATTGGCTTCAAAAAACATTTTGGTTCCTGGGCAGCATTTTTCATGAACATTCAGTCATGCGTTTTCTTCCCCAGGCACCAAAACGGCTCGATTTTTAAAAAGTGGAAGTAACGCCATTTTTAGACATGGAATTTGGTCCCGAAACTCATCCTGGTGTCCGTTATTGCATTTGGTTTCAAAAAAAAAAATTGGCTTCAAAAAACATTTTGGTTCCTGGGCAGCATTTTTCATGAACATTAAGTCATGCGTTTTCTTCCCCAGGCACCAAAAAGGCTCGATTTTTAAAAAGTGGAAGTAACAACATTTTTAGACATGGAATTTTGTCCCGAAACTCATCCTGGTGTCCGTTTTTGCATTTGGTTTCAAAAAAAAAAATTGGCTTCAAAAAACATTTTGGGTCCTGGGCAGCATTTTTCATGAACATTAAGTCATGCGTTTTCTTCCCCAGGCACCAAAAAGGCTCGATTTTTAAAAAGTGGAAGTAACACCATTTTTAGACATGGAATTTCGTCCCGAAACTCATCCTGGTGTCCGTTTTTGCATTTGGTTTCAAAAAAAAAAATTGGCTTCAAAAAACATTTTGGTTCCTGGGCAGCATTTTTCATGAACATTAAGTCATGCGTTTTCTTCCCCAGGCACTAAAAAGGCCCGATTTTTAAAAAGTTGAAGTAACACCATTTTTAGACATGGAATTTCATCACGAAACTCATCCTGGTGTCCGTTTTTGCATTTGGTTTCAAAAAAAAAAAATTGGCTTCAAAAAACATTTTGGTTCCTGGGCAGCATTTTTCATGAACATTAAGTCATGCGTTTTCTTCCCCAGGCACCAAAAAAGCTCGATTTTTAAAAAGTGGAAGCAACAACATTTTTAGACATGGAATTTCGTCCCGAAACTCATCCTGGTGTCCGTTTTTGCATTTGGTTTCAAAAAAAAAAAATTGGCTTCAAAAAACATTTTGGGTCCTGGGCAGCATTTTTCATGAAGATTAAGTCATGCGTTTTCTTCCCCAGGCACCAAAAAGGCTCGATTTTTAAAAAGTGGAAGTAACACCATTTTTAGACATGGAATTTCATCCCGAAACTCATCCTGGTGTCCGTTTTCGCATTTGGTTTCAAAAAAAAAAAATTGGCTTCAAAAAACATTTTGGTTCCTGGGCAGCATTTTTCATGAACATTAAGTCATGCGTTTTCTTCCCCAGGCACCAAAAAGGCTCGATTTTTAAAAAGTGGAAGTAACCCCATTTTTAGACATGGAATTTTGTCCCGAAATTCATCCTGGTGTCCGTTTTTGCATTTGGTTTCAAAAAAAAAAATTGGCTTCAAAAAACATTTTGGTTCCTGGGCAGCATTTTTCATGAACATTAAGTCATGCGTTTTCTTCCCCAGGCACCAAAAAAGCTCGATTTTTAAAAACTGGAAGTAACCCCATTTTTAGACATGGAATTTCGTCCCGAAACTCATCCTGGTGTCCGTTTTTGCATTTGGTTTCAAAAAAAAAATTGGCTTCAAAAAACATTTTGGGTCCTGGGCAACATTTTTCATGAACATTAAGTCATGCGTTTTCTTCCCCAGGCACCAAAAAAGCTCGATTTTTAAAAAGTGGAAGTAACACCATTTTTAGACATGGAATTTCGTCCCGAAACTCATCCTGGTGTCCGTTTTTGCATTTGGTTTCAAAAAAAAAAAATTGGCTTCAAAAAACATTTTGGGTCCTGGGCAGCATTTTTCATGAACATTAAGTCATGCGTTTTCTTCCCCAGGCACCAAAAAGGCTCGATTTTTAAAAAGTGGAAGTAACGCCATTTTTAGACATGGAATTTGGTCCCGAAACTCATCCTGGTGTCCGTTTTTGGATTTGGTTTCAAAAAAAAAAATTGGCTTCAAAAAACATTTTGGGTCCTGGGCAGCATTTTTCATGAACATTAAGTCATGCGTTTTCTTCCCCAGGCACCAAAACGGCTCGATTTTTAAAAAGTGGAAGTAACAACATTTTTAGACATGGAATTTCGTCCCGAAACTCATCCTGGTGTCCGTTTTTGCATTTGGTTTCAAAAAAAAAAATTGGCTTCAAAAAATATTTTGGTTCCTGGGCAGCATTTTTCATGAACATTAAGTCATGCGTTTTCTTCCCCAGGCACCAAAAAGGCTCGATTTTTAAAAAGTGGAAGTAACCCCATTTTTAGACATGGAATTTTGTCCCGAAACTCATCCTGGTGTCCGTTTTTGCATTTGGTTTCAA
The DNA here is from genome assembly GCF_029215685.1 of Pituophis catenifer annectens. Lineage (NCBI taxonomy): Eukaryota > Metazoa > Chordata > Lepidosauria > Squamata > Colubridae > Pituophis > Pituophis catenifer. The sequence continues at coordinate 6,478,549 of NW_027256897.1, read as the reverse complement.
AAAAAAAAATTGGCTTCAAAAAACATTTTGGGTCCTGGGCAGCATTTTTCATGAACATTAATTCATGTGTTTTCTTCCCCAGGCACCAAAAAGGCTCGATTTTTAAAAAGTGGAAGTAACCCCATTTTTAGACATGGAATTTTGTCCTGAAACTCATCCTGGTGTCCGTTTTTGCATTTGGTTTCAAAAAAAAAATTGGCTTCAAAAAACATTTTGGGTCCTGGGCAGCATTTTTCATGAACATTAAGTCATGCGTTTTCTTCCCCAGGCACCAAAAAAGCTCGATTTTTAAAAAGTGGAAGTAACACCATTTTTAGACATGGAATTTCGTCCCGAAACTCATCCTGGTGTCCGTTTTTGCATTTGGTTTCAAAAAGAAAAAAATTGGCTTCAAAAAACCTTTTGGTTCCTGGGCAGCATTTTTCATGAACATTAAGTCATGCGTTTTCTTCCCCAGGCACCAAAAAGGCTCGATTTTTAAAAAGTGGAAGTAACACCATTTTTAGACATGGAATTTTGTCCCGAAACTCATCCTGGTGTCCGTTTCTGCATTTGGTTTCAAAAAAAAAAAATTGGCTTCAAAAAACATTTTGGTTCCTGGGCAGCATTTTTTATGAACATTAAGTCATGCGTTTTCTTCCCCAGGCACCAAAAAGGCTCGATTTTTAAAAAGTGGAAGTAACACCATTTTTAGACTTGGAATTTCATCACGAAACTCATCCTGGTGTCCGTTTTTGCATTTGGTTTCAAAAAAAAAAATTGGCTTCAAAAAACATTTTGGTTCCTGGGCAGCATTTTTCATGAACTTTAAGTCATGCGTTTTCTTCCCCAGGCACCAAAAAGGCTCGATTTTTAAAAAGTGGAAGTAACACCATTTTTAGACATGGAATTTCGTCCCGAAACTCATCCTGGTGTCCGTTTTCGCGTTTGGTTTCAAAAAAAAAAATTGGCTTCAAAAAACATTTTGGTTCCTGGGCAGCATTTTTCATGAACATTAAGTCATGCGTTTTCTTCCCCAGGCACCAAAAAGGCTCGATTTTTAAAAAGTGGAAGTAACACCATTTTTAGACTTGGAATTTTGTCCCGAAATTCATCCTGGTGTCCGTTTTTGCATTTGGTTTCAAAAAAAAAAAATTGGCTTCAAAAAACATTTTGGTTCCTGGGCAGCATTTTTCATGAACATTAAGTCATGCGTTTTCTTCCCCAGGCACCAAAAAGGCTCGATTTTTAAAAAGTGGAAGTAACACCATTTTTAGACATGGAATTTCGTCCCGAAACTCATCCTGGTGTCCGTTTTCGCATTTGGTTTCAAAAAAAAAAATTGGCTTCAAAAAACATTTTGGTTCCTGGGCAGCATTTTTCATGAACATTAAGTCATGCGTTTTCTTCCCCAGGCACCAAAAAGGCTCGATTTTTAAAAAGTGGAAGTAACCCCATTTTTAGACATGGAATTTTGTCCCGAAATTCATCCTGGTGTCCGTTTTCGCATTTGGTTTCAAAAAAAAAAAATTGGCTTCAAAAAACATTTTGGTTCCTGGGCAGCATTTTTCATGAACATTAAGTCATGCGTTTTCTTCCCCAGGCACCAAAAAGGCTCGATTTTTAAAAAGTGGAAGTAACCCCATTTTTAGACATGGAATTTTGTCCCGAAATTCATCCTGGTGTCCGTTTTTGCATTTGGTTTCAAAAAAAAAAAATTGGCTTCAAAAAACATTTTGGTTCCTGGGCAGCATTTTTCATGAACATTAAGTCATGCGTTTTCTTCCCCAGGCACCAAAAAGGCTCAATTTTTAAAAAGTGGAAGTAACCCCATTTTTAGACATGGAATTTCGTCCCGAAACTCATCCTGGTGTCCGTTTTTGCATTTGGTTTCAAAAAAAAAAATTGGCTTCAAAAAACATTTTGGTTCCTGGGCAGCATTTTTCATGAACATTAATTCATGTGTTTTCTTCCCCAGGCACCAAAAAGGCTCGATTTTTAAAAAGTGGAAGTAACCCCATTTTTAGACATGGAATTTCGTCCCGAAACTCATCCTGGTGTCCGTTTTTGCATTTGGTTTCAAAAAAAAAAATTGGCTTCAAAAAACATTTTGGTTCCTGGGCAGCATTTTTCATGAACATTAAGTCATGCGTTTTCTTCCCCAGGCACCAAAAAAGCTCGATTTTTAAAAAGTGGAAGTAACACCATTTTTAGACATGGAATTTCGTCCCGAAACTCATCCTGGTGTCCGTTTTTGCATTTGGTTTCAAAAAAAAAAATTGGCTTCAAAAAACATTTTGGTTCCTGGGCAACATTTTTCATGAACATTCAGTCATGCGTTTTCTTCCCCAGGCACCAAAACGGCTCGACTTTTAAAAAGTTGAAGTAACAACATTTTTAGACATGGAATTTCGTCCAGAAACTCATCCTGGTGTCCGTTTTTGCATTTGGTTTCAAAAAAAAAAATTGGCTTCAAAAAACATTTTGGTTCCTGGGCAGCATTTTTCATGAACATTAAGTCATGCGTTTTCTTCCCCAGGCACCAAAAAGGCTCGATTTTTAAAAAGTGGAAGTAACCCCATTTTTAGACATGGAATTTTGTCCCGAAACTCATCCTGGTGTCCGTTTTTGCATTTGGTTTCAAAAAAAAAAATTGGCTTCAAAAAACATTTTGGGTCCTGGGCAGCATTTTTCATGAACATTAAGTCATGCGTTTTCTTCCCCAGGCACCAAAAAGGCTCGATTTTTAAAAAGTGGAAGTAACACCATTTTTAGACATGGAATTTCGTCCCGAAACTCATCCTGGTGTCCGTTTTCGCATTTGGTTTCAAAAAAAAAAAATTGGCTTCAAAAAACATTTTGGTTCCTGGGCAGCATTTTTCATGAACATTAAGTCATGCGTTTTCTTCCCCAGGCACCAAAAAGGCTCGATTTTTAAAAAGTGGAAGTAACCCCATTTTTAGACATGGAATTTTGTCCCGAAATTCATCCTGGTGTCCGTTTTTGCATTTGGTTTCAAAAAAAAAAATTGGCTTCAAAAAACATTTTGGTTCCTGGGCAGCATTTTTCATGAACATTAAGTCATGCGTTTTCTTCCCCAGGCACCAAAAAGGCTTGATTTTTAAAAAGTGGAAGTAACCCCATTTTTAGACATGGAATTTCGTCCCGAAACTCATCCTGGTGTCCGTTTTTGCATTTGGTTTCAAAAAAAAAAATTGGCTTCAAAAAACATTTTGGTTTCTGGGCAGCATTTTTCATGAACATTAAGTCATGCGTTTTCTTCCCCAGGCACCAAAAAGGCTCGATTTTTAAAAAGTGGAAATAACAACATTTTTAGACATGGAATTTCGTCCCGAAACTCATCCTGGTGTCCGTTTTTGCATTTGGTTTCAAAAAAAAAAAATTGGCTTCAAAAAACATTTTGGTTCCTGGGCAGCATTTTTCATGAACATTAAGTCATGCGTTTTCTTCCCCAGGCACCAAAAAGGCTCGATTTTTAAAAAGTGGAAGTAACCCCATTTTTAGACATGGAATTTTGTCCCGAAACTCATCCTGGTGTCCGTTTTTGCATTTGGTTTCAAAAAAAAAATTGGCTTCAAAAAACATTTTGGGTCCTGGGCAGCATTTTTCATGAACATTAAGTCATGCGTTTTCTTCCCCAGGCACCAAAAAAGCTCGATTTTTAAAAAGTGGAAGTAACACCATTTTTAGACATGGAATTTTGTCCCGAAACTCATCCTGGTGTCCGTTTTTGCATTTGGTTTCAAAAAAAAAAAATTGGCTTCAAAAAACATTTTGGGTCCTGGGCAGCATTTTTCATGAACATTAAGTCATGCGTTTTCTTCCCCAGGCACCAAAAAGGCTCGATTTTTAAAAAGTGGAAGTAACACCATTTTTAGACATGGAATTTCGTCCCGAAACTCATCCTGGTGTCCGTTTTTGCATTTGATTTCAAAAAAAAAAAATTGGCTTCAAAAAACATTTTGGTTCCTGGGCAGCATTTTTCATGAACATTAAGTCATGCGTTTTCTTCCCCAGGCACTAAAAAGTCCCGATTTCTAAAAAGTTGAAGTAACACCATTTTTAGACATGGAATTTCATCACGAAACTCATCCTGGTGTCCGTTTTTGCATTTGGTTTCAAAAAAAAAAAATTGGCTTCAAAAAACATTTTGGTTCCTGGGCAGCATTTTTCATGAACATTAAGTCATGCGTTTTCTTCCCCAGGCACCAAAAAAGCTCGATTTTTAAAAAGTGGAAGCAACACCATTTTTAGACATGGAATTTCGTCCCGAAACTCATCCTGGTGTCCGTTTTTGCATTTGGTTTCAAAAAAAAAAATGGGCTTCAAAAAACATTTTGGTTCCTGGGCAGCATTTTTCATGAACATTCAGTCATGCGTTTTCTTCCCCAGGCACCAAAAAGGCTCGATTTTTAAAAAGTGGAAGTAACCCCATTTTTAGACATGGAATTTCGTCCCGAAACTCATCCTGGTGTCCGTTTTTGCATTTGGTTTCAAAAAAAAAAATTGGCTTCAAAAAACATTTTGGGTCCTGGGCAGCATTTTTCATGAACATTAAGTCATGCGTTTTCTTCCCCAGGCACCAAAACGGCTCGATTTTTAAAAAGTGGAAGTAACGCCATTTTTAGACATGGAATTTGGTCCCGAAACTCATCCTGGTGTCCGTTATTGCATTTGGTTTCAAAAAAAAAAAAATTGGCTTCAAAAAACATTTTGGTTCCTGGGCAGCATTTTTCATGAACATTAAGTCATGCGTTTTCTTCCCCAGGCACTAAAAAGGCCCGATTTTTAAAAAGTTGAAGTAACACCATTTTTAGACATGGAATTTCATCACGAAACTCATCCTGGTGTCCGTTTTTGCATTTGGTTTCAAAAAAAAAAAATTGGCTTCAAAAAACATTTTGGTTCCTGGGCAGCATTTTTCATGAACATTAAGTCATGCGTTTTCTTCCCCAGGCACCAAAAAAGCTCGATTTTTAAAAAGTGGAAGCAACACCATTTTTAGACATGGAATTTCGTCCCGAAACTCATCCTGGTGTCCGTTTTTGCATTTGGTTTCAAAAAAAAAAAATTGGCTTCAAAAAACATTTTGGTTCCTGGGCAGCATTTTTCATGAACATTCAGTCATGCGTTTTCTTCCCCAGGCACCAAAACGGCTCGATTTTTAAAAAGTGGAAGTAACGCCATTTTTAGACATGGAATTTGGTCCCGAAACTCATCCTGGTGTCCGTTATTGCATTTGGTTTCAAAAAAAAAAATTGGCTTCAAAAAACATTTTGGTTCCTGGGCAGCATTTTTCATGAACATTAAGTCATGCGTTTTCTTCCCCAGGCACCAAAAAGGCTCGATTTTTAAAAAGTGGAAGTAACAACATTTTTAGACATGGAATTTTGTCCCGAAACTCATCCTGGTGTCCGTTTTTGCATTTGGTTTCAAAAAAAAAAATTGGCTTCAAAAAACATTTTGGGTCCTGGGCAGCATTTTTCATGAACATTAAGTCATGCGTTTTCTTCCCCAGGCACCAAAAAGGCTCGATTTTTAAAAAGTGGAAGTAACACCATTTTTAGACATGGAATTTCGTCCCGAAACTCATCCTGGTGTCCGTTTTTGCATTTGGTTTCAAAAAAAAAAATTGGCTTCAAAAAACATTTTGGTTCCTGGGCAGCATTTTTCATGAACATTAAGTCATGCGTTTTCTTCCCCAGGCACTAAAAAGGCCCGATTTTTAAAAAGTTGAAGTAACACCATTTTTAGACATGGAATTTCATCACGAAACTCATCCTGGTGTCCGTTTTTGCATTTGGTTTCAAAAAAAAAAAATTGGCTTCAAAAAACATTTTGGTTCCTGGGCAGCATTTTTCATGAACATTAAGTCATGCGTTTTCTTCCCCAGGCACCAAAAAAGCTCGATTTTTAAAAAGTGGAAGCAACAACATTTTTAGACATGGAATTTCGTCCCGAAACTCATCCTGGTGTCCGTTTTTGCATTTGGTTTCAAAAAAAAAAAATTGGCTTCAAAAAACATTTTGGGTCCTGGGCAGCATTTTTCATGAAGATTAAGTCATGCGTTTTCTTCCCCAGGCACCAAAAAGGCTCGATTTTTAAAAAGTGGAAGTAACACCATTTTTAGACATGGAATTTCATCCCGAAACTCATCCTGGTGTCCGTTTTCGCATTTGGTTTCAAAAAAAAAAAATTGGCTTCAAAAAACATTTTGGTTCCTGGGCAGCATTTTTCATGAACATTAAGTCATGCGTTTTCTTCCCCAGGCACCAAAAAGGCTCGATTTTTAAAAAGTGGAAGTAACCCCATTTTTAGACATGGAATTTTGTCCCGAAATTCATCCTGGTGTCCGTTTTTGCATTTGGTTTCAAAAAAAAAAATTGGCTTCAAAAAACATTTTGGTTCCTGGGCAGCATTTTTCATGAACATTAAGTCATGCGTTTTCTTCCCCAGGCACCAAAAAAGCTCGATTTTTAAAAACTGGAAGTAACCCCATTTTTAGACATGGAATTTCGTCCCGAAACTCATCCTGGTGTCCGTTTTTGCATTTGGTTTCAAAAAAAAAATTGGCTTCAAAAAACATTTTGGGTCCTGGGCAACATTTTTCATGAACATTAAGTCATGCGTTTTCTTCCCCAGGCACCAAAAAAGCTCGATTTTTAAAAAGTGGAAGTAACACCATTTTTAGACATGGAATTTCGTCCCGAAACTCATCCTGGTGTCCGTTTTTGCATTTGGTTTCAAAAAAAAAAAATTGGCTTCAAAAAACATTTTGGGTCCTGGGCAGCATTTTTCATGAACATTAAGTCATGCGTTTTCTTCCCCAGGCACCAAAAAGGCTCGATTTTTAAAAAGTGGAAGTAACGCCATTTTTAGACATGGAATTTGGTCCCGAAACTCATCCTGGTGTCCGTTTTTGGATTTGGTTTCAAAAAAAAAAATTGGCTTCAAAAAACATTTTGGGTCCTGGGCAGCATTTTTCATGAACATTAAGTCATGCGTTTTCTTCCCCAGGCACCAAAACGGCTCGATTTTTAAAAAGTGGAAGTAACAACATTTTTAGACATGGAATTTCGTCCCGAAACTCATCCTGGTGTCCGTTTTTGCATTTGGTTTCAAAAAAAAAAATTGGCTTCAAAAAATATTTTGGTTCCTGGGCAGCATTTTTCATGAACATTAAGTCATGCGTTTTCTTCCCCAGGCACCAAAAAGGCTCGATTTTTAAAAAGTGGAAGTAACCCCATTTTTAGACATGGAATTTTGTCCCGAAACTCATCCTGGTGTCCGTTTTTGCATTTGGTTTCAAAAAAAAAAATTGGCTTCAAAAAACATTTTGGGTCCTGGGCAGCATTTTTCATGAACATTAATTCATGTGTTTTCTTCCCCAGGCACCAAAAAGGCTCGATTTTTAAAAAGTGGAAGTAACCCCATTTTTAGACATGGAATTTTGTCCTGAAACTCATCCTGGTGTCCGTTTTTGCATTTGGTTTCAAAAAAAAAATTGGCTTCAAAAAACATTTTGGGTCCTGGGCAGCATTTTTCATGAACATTAAGTCATGCGTTTTCTTCCCCAGGCACCAAAAAAGCTCGATTTTTAAAAAGTGGAAGTAACACCATTTTTAGACATGGAATTTCGTCCCGAAACTCATCCTGGTGTCCGTTTTTGCATTTGGTTTCAAAAAGAAAAAAATTGGCTTCAAAAAACCTTTTGGTTCCTGGGCAGCATTTTTCATGAACATTAAGTCATGCGTTTTCTTCCCCAGGCACCAAAAAGGCTCGATTTTTAAAAAGTGGAAGTAACACCATTTTTAGACATGGAATTTTGTCCCGAAACTCATCCTGGTGTCCGTTTCTGCATTTGGTTTCAAAAAAAAAAAATTGGCTTCAAAAAACATTTTGGTTCCTGGGCAGCATTTTTTATGAACATTAAGTCATGCGTTTTCTTCCCCAGGCACCAAAAAGGCTCGATTTTTAAAAAGTGGAAGTAACACCATTTTTAGACTTGGAATTTCATCACGAAACTCATCCTGGTGTCCGTTTTTGCATTTGGTTTCAAAAAAAAAAATTGGCTTCAAAAAACATTTTGGTTCCTGGGCAGCATTTTTCATGAACTTTAAGTCATGCGTTTTCTTCCCCAGGCACCAAAAAGGCTCGATTTTTAAAAAGTGGAAGTAACACCATTTTTAGACATGGAATTTCGTCCCGAAACTCATCCTGGTGTCCGTTTTCGCGTTTGGTTTCAAAAAAAAAAATTGGCTTCAAAAAACATTTTGGTTCCTGGGCAGCATTTTTCATGAACATTAAGTCATGCGTTTTCTTCCCCAGGCACCAAAAAGGCTCGATTTTTAAAAAGTGGAAGTAACACCATTTTTAGACTTGGAATTTTGTCCCGAAATTCATCCTGGTGTCCGTTTTTGCATTTGGTTTCAAAAAAAAAAAATTGGCTTCAAAAAACATTTTGGTTCCTGGGCAGCATTTTTCATGAACATTAAGTCATGCGTTTTCTTCCCCAGGCACCAAAAAGGCTCGATTTTTAAAAAGTGGAAGTAACACCATTTTTAGACATGGAATTTCGTCCCGAAACTCATCCTGGTGTCCGTTTTCGCATTTGGTTTCAAAAAAAAAAAATTGGCTTCAAAAAACATTTTGGTTCCTGGGCAGCATTTTTCATGAACATTAAGTCATGCGTTTTCTTCCCCAGGCACCAAAAAGGCTCGATTTTTAAAAAGTGGAAGTAACCCCATTTTTAGACATGGAATTTTGTCCCGAAATTCATCCTGGTGTCCGTTTTCGCATTTGGTTTCAAAAAAAAAAAATTGGCTTCAAAAAACATTTTGGTTCCTGGGCAGCATTTTTCATGAACATTAAGTCATGCGTTTTCTTCCCCAGGCACCAAAAAGGCTCGATTTTTAAAAAGTGGAAGTAACCCCATTTTTAGACATGGAATTTTGTCCCGAAATTCATCCTGGTGTCCGTTTTTGCATTTGGTTTCAAAAAAAAAAAATTGGCTTCAAAAAACATTTTGGTTCCTGGGCAGCATTTTTCATGAACATTAAGTCATGCGTTTTCTTCCCCAGGCACCAAAAAGGCTCAATTTTTAAAAAGTGGAAGTAACCCCATTTTTAGACATGGAATTTCGTCCCGAAACTCATCCTGGTGTCCGTTTTTGCATTTGGTTTCAAAAAAAAAAATTGGCTTCAAAAAACATTTTGGTTCCTGGGCAGCATTTTTCATGAACATTAATTCATGTGTTTTCTTCCCCAGGCACCAAAAAGGCTCGATTTTTAAAAAGTGGAAGTAACCCCATTTTTAGACATGGAATTTCGTCCCGAAACTCATCCTGGTGTCCGTTTTTGCATTTGGTTTCAAAAAAAAAAATTGGCTTCAAAAAACATTTTGGTTCCTGGGCAGCATTTTTCATGAACATTAAGTCATGCGTTTTCTTCCCCAGGCACCAAAAAGGCTCGATTTTTAAAAAGTGGAAATAAGAACATTTTTAGACATGGAATTTCGTCCCGAAACTCATCCTGGTGTCCGTTTTTGCATTTGGTTTCAAAAAAAAAAAATTGGCTTCAAAAAACATTTTGGTTCCTGGGCAGCATTTTTCATGAACATTAAGTCATGCGTTTTCTTCCCCAGGCACCAAAGAGGCTCAATTTTTAAAAAGTGGAAGTAACCCCATTTTTAGACATGGAATTTTGTCCCGAAACTCATCCTGGTGTCCGTTTTTGCATTTGGTTTCAAAAAAAAAAATTGGCTTCAAAAAACATTTTGGGTCCTGGGCAGCATTTTTCATGAACATTAAGTCATGCGTTTTCTTCCCCAGGCACCAAAAAGGCTCGATTTTTAAAAAGTGGAAGTAACACCATTTTTAGACATGGAATTTCATCCCGAAACTCATCCTGGTGTCCGTTTTTGCATTTGGTTTCAAAAAAAAAAAATTCGCTTCAAAAAACATTTTGGTTCCTGGGCAGCATTTTTCATGAACATTAAGTCATGCGTTTTCTTCCCCAGGCACCAAAAAGGCTCGATTTTTAAAAAGTGGAAGTAACCCCATTTTTAGACATGGAATTTTGTCCCGAAACTCATCCTGGTGTCCGTTTTTGCATTTGGTTTCAAAAAAAAAATTGGCTTCAAAAAACATTTTGGGTCCTGGGCAGCATTTTTCATGAACATTAAGTCATGCGTTTTCTTCCCCAGGCACCAAAAAGGCTCAATTTTTAAAAAGTGGAAGTAACACCATTTTTAGACATGGAATTTCGTCCCGAAACTCATCCTGGTGTCCGTTTTCGCATTTGGTTTCAAAAAAAAAAATTGGCTTCAAAAAACATTTTGGTTCCTGGGCAGCATTTTTCATGAACATTAAGTCATGCGTTTTCTTCCCCAGGCACCAAAAAGGCTCGATTTTTAAAAAGTGGAAGTAACACCATTTTTAGACATGGAATTTCGTCCCGAAACTCATCCTGGTGTCCGTTTTTGCATTTGGTTTCAAAAAAAAAAAATTCGCTTCAAAAAACATTTTGGTTCCTGGGCAGCATTTTTCATGAACATTAAGTCATGCGTTTTCTTCCCCAGGCACCAAAAAGGCTCGATTTTTAAAAAGTGGAAGTAACCCCATTTTTAGACATGGAATTTTGTCCTGAAATTCATCCTGGTGTCCGTTTTTGCATTTGGTTTCAAAAAAAAAAATTGGCTTCAAAAAACATTTTGGTTCCTGGGCAGCATTTTTCATGAACATTAAGTCATGCGTTTTCTTCCCCAGGCACCAAAAAGGCTCGATTTTTAAAAAGTGGAAGTAACCCCATTTTTAGACATGGAATTTCGTCCCGAAACTCATCCTGGTGTCCGTTTTTGCATTTGGTTTCAAAAAAAAAATTGGCTTCAAAAAACATTTTGGTTCCTGGGCAGCATTTTTCATGAACATTCCGTCATGCGTTTTCTTCCCCAGGCACCAAAAAGGCTCGATTTTTAAAAAGTGGAAGTAACACCATTTTTAGACATGGAATTTCGTCCCGAAACTCATCCTGGTGTCCGTTTTTGCATTTGGTTTCAAAAAAAAAAAATTGGCTTCAAAAAACATTTTGGGTCCTGGGCAGCATTTTTCATGAACATTAAGTCATGCGTTTTCTTCCCCAGGCACCAAAACGGCTCCATTTTTAAAAAGTGGAAGTAAGGCCATTTTTAGACATGGAATTTGGTCCCGAAACTCATCCTGGTGTCCGTTTTTGTATTTGGTTTCAAAAAAAAAAAATTGGCTTCAAAAAACATTTTGGTTCCTGGGCAGCATTTTTCATGAACATTAAGTCATGCGTTTTCTTCCCCAGGCACCAAAAAGGCTCGATTTTTAAAAAGTGGAAGTAACACCATTTTTAGACATGGAATTTTGTCCCGAAACTCATCCTGGTGTCCGTTTTTGCATTTGGTTTCAAAAAAAAAAATTGGCTTCAAAAAACATTTTGGTTCCTGGGCAGCATTTTTCATGAACATTAAGTCATGCGTTTTCTTCCCCAGGCACCAAAAAGGCTCGATTTTTAAAAAGTGGAAGTAACCCCATTTTTAGACATGGAATTTCGTCCCGAAACTCATCCTGGTGTCCGTTTTTGCATTTGGTTTCAAAAAAAAAAAATTGGCTTCAAAAAACATTTTGGGTCCTGGGCAGCATTTTTCATGAACATTAAGTCATGCGTTTTCTTCCCCAGGCACCAAAACGGCTCAATTTTTAAAAAGTGGAAGTAACGCCATTTTTAGACATGGAATTTGGTCCCGAAACTCATCCTGGTGTCCGTTTTTGCATTTGGTTTCAAAAAAAAAAAATTGGCTTCAAAAAACATTTTGGTTCCTGGGCAGCATTTTTCATGAACATTAAGTCATGCGTTTTCTTCCCCAGGCACCAAAAAGGCTCGATTTTTAAAAAGTGGAAGTAACACCATTTTTAGACATGGAATTTTGTCCCGAAACTCATCCTGGTGTCCGTTTTTGCATTTGGTTTCAAAAAAAAAAATTGGCTTCAAAAAACATTTTGGTTCCTGGGCAGCATTTTTCATGAACATTAAGTCATGCGTTTTCTTCCCCAGGCACCAAAAAGGCTCGATTTTTAAAAAGTGGAAGTAACACCATTTTTAGACATGGAATTTCGTCCCGAAACTCATCCTGGTGTCCGTTTTTGCATTTGGTTTAAAAAAAAAAATTGGCTTCAAAAAACATTTTGGTTCCTGTGCAGCATTTTTCATGAACATTAAGTCATGCGTTTTCTTCCCCAGGCACCAAAAAGGCTCGATTTTTAAAAAGTGGAAGTAACCCCATTTTTAGACATGGAATTTTGTCCCGAAACTCATCCTGGTGTCCGTTTTTGCATTTGGTTTCAAAAAAAAAAATTGGCTTCAAAAAACATTTTGGTTCCTGGCAGCATTTTTCATGAACATTAATTCATGTGTTTTCTTCCCCAGGCACCAAAAAGGCTCGATTTTTAAAAAGTGGAAGTAACCCCATTTTTAGACATGGAATTTCGTCCCGAAACTCATCCTGGTGTCCGTTTTTGCATTTGGTTTCAAAAAAAAAAAATTGGCTTCAAAAAACATTTTGGTTCCTGGGCAGCATTTTTCATGAACATTAAGTCATGCATTTTCTTCCCCAGGCACCAAAAAGGCTCGATTTTTAAAAAGTGGAAGTAACCCCATTTTTAGACATGGAATTTCGTCCCGAAACTCATCCTGGTGTCCGTTTTTGCATTTGGTTTCAAAAAAAAAAATTGGCTTCAAAAAACATTTTGGTTCCTGGGCAGCATTTTTCATGAACATTAAGTCATGCGTTTTCTTCCCCAGGCACCAAAAAGGCTCGATTTTTAAAAAGTGGAAGTAACAACATTTTTAGACATGGAATTTCGTCCCGAAACTCATCCTGGTGTGCGTTTTTGCATTTGGTTTCAAAAAAAAAAATTGGCTTCAAAAAACATTTTGGTTCCTGGGCAGCATTTTTCATGAACATTAATTCATGTGTTTTCGTCCCCAGGCACCAAAAAGGCTCGATTTTTAAAAAGTGGAAGTAACCCCATTTTTAGACATGGAATTTCGTCCCGAAACTCATCCTGGTGTCCGTTTTTGCATTTGGTTTCAAAAAAAAAAATTGGCTTCAAAAAACATTTTGGGTCCTGGGCAGCATTTTTCATGAACATTAAGTCATGCGTTTTCTTCCCCAGGCACCAAAAAGGCTCGATTTTTAAAAAGTGGAAGTAACACCATTTTTAGACATGGAATTTCGTCCCGAAACTCATCCTGGTGTCCGTTTTTGCATTTGGTTTCAAAAAAAAAAAATTGGCTTCAAAAAACATTTTGGTTCCTGGGCAGCATTTTTCATGAACATTAAGTCATGCGTTTTCTTCCCCAGGCACCAAAAAAGCTCAATTTTTAAAAAGTGGAAGTAACACCATTTTTAGACATGGAATTTCGTCCCGAAACTCAACCTGGTGTCCGTTTTTGCATTTGGTTTCAAAAAAAAAAAATTGGCTTCAAAAAACATTTTGGTTCCTGGGCAGCATTTTTCATGAACATTCAGTCATGCGTTTTCTTCCCCAGGCACCAAAAAGGCTCGATTTTTAAAAAGTGGAAGTAACCCCATTTTTAGACATGGAATTTCATCCCGAAACTCATCCTGGTGTCCGTTTTTGCATTTGGTTTCAAAAAAAAAAAAAATTGGCTTCAAAAAACATTTTGGGTCCTGGGCAGCATTTTTCATGAACATTAAGTCATGCGTTTTCTTCCCCAGGCACCAAAACGGCTCGATTTTTAAAAAGTGGAAGTAATGCCATTTTTAGACATGGAATTTGGTCCCGAAACTCATCCTGGTGTCCGTTTTTGCATTTGGTTTCAAAAAAAAAAAAATTGGCTTCAAAAAACATTTTGGTTCCTGGGCAGCATTTTTCATGAACATTAAGTCATGCGTTTTCTTCCCCAGGCACCAAAAAGGCTCGATTTTTAAAAAGTGGAAGTAACACCATTTTTAGACATGGAATTTTGTCCCGAAACTCATCCTGGTGTCCGTTTTTGCATTTGGTTTCAAAAAAAAAAATTGGCTTCAACAAACATTTTGGTTCCTGGGCAGCATTTTTTATGAACATTAAGTCATGCGTTTTCTTCCCCAGGCACCAAAAAGGCTCGATTTTTTAAAAGTGGAAGTAACCTCATTTTTAGACATGGAATTTCGTCCCGAAACTCATCCTGGTGTCCGTTTTTGCATTTGGTTTCAAAAAAAAAAAATTGGCTTCAAAAAACATTTTGGGTCCTGGGCAGCATTTTTCATGAACATTAAGTCATGCGTTTTCTTCCCCAGGCACCAAAAAGGCTCGATTTTTAAAAAGTGGAAGTAACGCCATTTTTAGACATGGAATTTGGTCCCGAAACTCATCCTGGTGTCCGTTTTTGCATTTGGTTTCAAAAAAAAAAATTGGCTTCAAAAAACATTTTGGTTCCTGGGCAGCATTTTTCATGAACATTAAGTCATGCGTTTTCTTCCCCAGGCACCAAAAAGGCTCGATTTTTAAAAAGTGGAAGTAACAACATTTTTAGACATGGAATTTTGTCCCGAAACTCATCCTGGTGTCCGTTTTTGCATTTGGTTTCAAAAAAAAAAATTGGCTTCAAAAAACATTTTGGTTCCTGGGCAGCATTTTTTATGAACATTAAGTCATGCGTTTTCTTCCCCAGGCACCAAAAAGGCTCGATTTTTAAAAAGTGGAAGTAACACCATTTTTAGACATGGAATTTCGTCCCGAAACTCATCCTGGTGTCCGTTTTTGCATTTGGTTTAAAAAAAAAAATTGGCTTCAAAAAACATTTTGGTTCCTGGGCAGCATTTTTCATGAACATTAAGTCATGCGTTTTCTTCCCCAGGCACCAAAAAGGCTCGATTTTTAAAAAGTGGAAGTAACACCATTTTTAGACATGGAATTTTGTCCCGAAACTCATCCTGGTGTCCGTTTTTGCATTTGGTTTCAAAAAAAAAAAATTGGCTTCAAAAAACATTTTGGTTCCTGGGCAGCATTTTTCATGAACATTAATTCATGTGTTTTCTTCCCCAGGCACCAAAAAGGCTCGATTTTTAAAAAGTGGAAGTAACCCCATTTTTAGACATGGAATTTCGTCCCGAAACTCATCCTGGTGTCCGTTTTTGCATTTGGTTTCAAAAAAAAAAATTGGCTTCAAAAAACATTTTGGTTCCTGGGCAGCATTTTTCATGAACATTAAGTCATGCGTTTTCTTCCCCAGGCACCAAAAAGGCTCGATTTTTAAAAAGTGGAAGTAACAACATTTTTAGACATGGAATTTCATCCCGAAACTCATCCTGGTGTCCGTTTTTGCATTTGGTTTCAAAAAAAAAAATTGGCTTCAAAAAACATTTTGGTTCCTGGGCAGCATTTTTCATGAACATTAATTCATGTGTTTTCTTCCCCAGGCACCAAAAAGGCTCGATTTTTAAAAAGTGGAAGTAACCCCATTTTTAGACATGGAATTTCGTCCCGAAACTCATCCTGGTGTCCGTTTTTGCATTTGGTTTCAAAAAAAAAAATTGGCTTCAAAAAACATTTTGGTTCCTGGGCAGCATTTTTCATGAACATTAAGTCATGCGTTTTCTTCCCCAGGCACCAAAAAGGCTCGATTTTTAAAAAGTGGAAGTAACCCCATTTTTAGACATGGAATTTTGTCCCGAAACTCATCCTGGTGTCCGTTTTTGCATTTGGTTTCAAAAAAAAAAATTGGCTTCAAAAAACATTTTGGGTCCTGGGCAGCATTTTTCATGAACATTAAGTCATGCATTTTCTTCCCCAGGCACCAAAAAGGCTCGATTTTTAAAAAGTGGAAGTAACAACATTTTTAGACATGGAATTTCGTCCCGAAACTCATCCTGGTGTCCGTTTTTGCATTTGGTTTCAAAAAAAAAATTGGCTTCAAAAAACATTTTGGTTCCTGGGCAGCATTTTTCATGAACATTAAGTCATGCATTTTCTTCACCAGGCACCAAAAAGGCTCGATTTTTAAAAAGTGGAAGTAACCCCATTTTTAGACATGGAATTTTGTCCCGAAACTCATCCTGGTGTCCGTTTTTGCATTTGGTTTCAAAAAAAAAAATTGGCTTCAAAAAACATTTTGGGTCCTGGGCAGCATTTTTCATGAACATTAAGTCATGCGTTTTCTTCCCCAGGCACCAAAAAGGCTCGATTTTTAAAAAGTGGAAGTAACACCATTTTTAGACATGGAATTTCGTCCCGAAACTCATCCTGGTGTCCGTTTTTGCATTTGGTTTCAAAAAAAAAAAATTGGCTTCAAAAAACATTTTGGTTCCTGGGCAGCATTTTTCATCAACATTAAGTCATGCGTTTTCTTCCCCAGGCACCAAAAAAGCTCAATTTTTAAAAAGTGGAAGTAACACCATTTTTAGACATGGAATTTCGTCCCGAAACTCATCCTGGTGTCCGTTTTTGCATTTGGTTTCAAAAAAAAAAAATTGGCTTCAAAAAACATTTTGGTTCCTGGGCAGCATTTTTCATGAACATTCAGTCATGCGTTTTCTTCCCCAGGCACCAAAAAGGCTCGATTTTTAAAAAGTGGAAGTAACCCCATTTTTAGACATGGAATTTCGTCCCGAAACTCATCCTGGTGTCCGTTTTTGCATTTGGTTTCAAAAAAAAAAAAATTGGCTTCAAAAAACATTTTGGGTCCTGGGCAGCATTTTTCATGAACATTAAGTCATGCGTTTTCTTCCCCAGGCACCAAAACGGCTCGATTTTTAAAAAGTGGAAGTAACGCCATTTTTAGACATGGAATTTGGTCCCGAAACTCATCCTGGTGTCCGTTTTTGCATTTGGTTTCAAAAAAAAAAAATTGGCTTCAAAAAACATTTTGGTTCCTGGGCAGCATTTTTCATGAACATTAAGTCATGCGTTTTCTTCCCCAGGCACCAAAAAGGCTCGATTTTTAAAAAGTGGAAGTAACACCATTTTTAGACATGGAATTTCGTCCCGAAACTCATCCTGGTGTCCGTTTTTGCATTTGGTTTCAAAAAAAAAAATTGGCTTCAAAAAACATTTTGGTTCCTGGGCAGCATTTTTCATGAACATTAAGTCATGCGTTTTCTTCCCCAGGCACCAAAAAAGCTCGATTTTTAAAAAGTGGAAGTAACCCCATTTTTAGACATGGAATTTCGTCCCGAAACTCATCCTGGTGTCCGTTTTTGCATTTGGTTTCAAAAAAAAAAATTGGCTTCAAAAAACATTTTGGTTCCTGGGCAGCATTTTTCATGAACATTCAGTCATGCGTTTTCTTCCCCAGGCACCAAAAAGGCCCGATTTTTAAAAAGTGGAAGTAACACCATTTTTAGACATGGAATGTCGTCCCGAAACTCATCCTGGTGTCCGTTTTTGCATTTGGTTTAAAAAAAAAAATTGGCTTCAAAAAACATTTTGGTTCCTGGGCAGCATTTTTCATGAACATTAAGTCCTTGGTACTACAGTGGTTTAAAGCCTTGGTACTACAGTGGTTTAAAGCACCCTGTTATTAACACAGCTGCCTGCAATTTACTGCTGGTTCGAATCTCTCCAAGGCTCAAGGTTGACTCAGCCTTCCATCCTTTCTAAGGTAGGTTAAATGAGGACCCAGTTTGTGGGGGCAATAAGCTGACTTTGTATAAATATACAAAAGTTTGAAGGCTATTGCTTAACGCACTGTAAGCCGCCCTGAGTCTTCGGAGAAGGGCGGCATATAAATCAAATTAAAAAAAAAAAAAAAAAAAGTCATGCGTTTTCTTCCCCAGGCACCAAAAAGGCTCGCTTTTTAAAAAGTGGAAGTAACAACATTTTTAGACATGGAATTTCGTCCCGAAACTCATCCTGGTGTCCGTTTTTGCATTTGGTTTCAAAAAAAAAAAAATTGGCTTCAAAAAACATTTTGGTTCCTGGGCAGCATTTTTCATTAACATTAAGTCATGCGTTTTCTTCCCCAGGCACCAAAAAGGCTCGATTTTTAAAAAGTGGAAGTAACCCCATTTTTAGACATGGAATTTCGTCCCGAAACTCATCCTGGTGTCCGTTTTTGCATTTGGTTTCAAAAAAAAAAATTGGCTTCAAAAAACATTTTGGTTCCTGGGCAGCATTTTTCATGAACATTAAGTCATGCGTTTTCTTCCCCAGGCACCAAAAAGGCTCGATTTTTAAAAAGTGGAAGTAACAACATTTTTAGACATGGAATTTCGTCCCGAAACTCATCCTGGTGTCCGTTTTTGCATTTGGTTTCAAAAAAAAAAATTGGCTTCAAAAAACATTTTGGTTCCTGGGCAGCATTTTTCATGAACATTAATTCATGTGTTTTCTTCCCCAGGCACCAAAAAGGCTCGATTTTTAAAAAGTGGAAGTAACCCCATTTTTAGACATGGAATTTCGTCCCGAAACTCATCCTGGTGTCCGTTTTTGCATTTGGTTTCAAAAAAAAAAATTGGCTTCAAAAAACATTTTGGTTCCTGGGCAGCATTTTTCATGAACATTAAGTCATGCGTTTTCTTCCCCAGGCACCAAAAAGGCTCGATTTTTAAAAAGTGGAAGTAACCCCATTTTTAGACATGGAATTTTGTCCCGAAACTCATCCTGGTGTCCGTTTTTGCATTTGGTTTCAAAAAAAAAAATTGGCTTCAAAAAACATTTTGGGTCCTGGGCAGCATTTTTCATGAACATTAAGTCATGCATTTTCTTCCCCAGGCACCAAAAAGGCTCGATTTTTAAAAAGTGGAAGTAACAACATTTTTAGACATGGAATTTCGTCCCGAAACTCATCCTGGTGTCCGTTTTTGCATTTGGTTTCAAAAAAAAAATTGGCTTCAAAAAACATTTTGGTTCCTGGGCAGCATTTTTCATGAACATTAAGTCATGCATTTTCTTCACCAGGCACCAAAAAGGCTCGATTTTTAAAAAGTGGAAGTAACCCCATTTTTAGACATGGAATTTTGTCCCGAAACTCATCCTGGTGTCCGTTTTTGCATTTGGTTTCAAAAAAAAAAATTGGCTTCAAAAAACATTTTGGGTCCTGGGCAGCATTTTTCATGAACATTAAGTCATGCGTTTTCTTCCCCAGGCACCAAAAAGGCTCGATTTTTAAAAAGTGGAAGTAACACCATTTTTAGACATGGAATTTCGTCCCGAAACTCATCCTGGTGTCCGTTTTTGCATTTGGTTTCAAAAAAAAAAAATTGGCTTCAAAAAACATTTTGGTTCCTGGGCAGCATTTTTCATGAACATTCAGTCATGCGTTTTCTTCCCCAGGCACCAAAAAGGCTCGATTTTTAAAAAGTGGAAGTAACCCCATTTTTAGACATGGAATTTCGTCCCGAAACTCATCCTGGTGTCCGTTTTTGCATTTGGTTTCAAAAAAAAAAAATTGGCTTCAAAAAACATTTTGGGTCCTGGGCAGCATTTTTCATGAACATTAAGTCATGCGTTTTCTTCCCCAGGCACCAAAACGGCTCGATTTTTAAAAAGTGGAAGTAACGCCATTTTTAGACATGGAATTTGGTCCCGAAACTCATCCTGGTGTCCGTTTTTGCATTTGGTTTCAAAAAAAAAAAATTGGCTTCAAAAAACATTTTGGTTCCTGGGCAGCATTTTTCATGAACATTAAGTCATGCGTTTTCTTCCCCAGGCACCAAAAAGGCTCGATTTTTAAAAAGTGGAAGTAACACCATTTTTAGACATGGAATTTCGTCCCGAAACTCATCCTGGTGTCCGTTTTTGCATTTGGTTTCAAAAAAAAAAATTGGCTTCAAAAAACATTTTGGTTCCTGGGCAGCATTTTTCATGAACATTAAGTCATGCGTTTTCTTCCCCAGGCACCAAAAAGGCCCGATTTTTAAAAAGTGGAAGTAACACCATTTTTAGACATGGAATGTCGTCCCGAAACTCATCCTGGTGTCCGTTTTTGCATTTGGTTTAAAAAAAAAAATTGGCTTCAAAAAACATTTTGGTTCCTGGGCAGCATTTTTCATGAACATTAAGTCCTTGGTACTACAGTGGTTTAAAGCCTTGGTACTACAGTGGTTTAAAGCACCCTGTTATTAACACAGCTGCCTGCAATTTACTGCTGGTTCGAATCTCTCCAAGGCTCAAGGTTGACTCAGCCTTCCATCCTTTCTAAGGTAGGTTAAATGAGGACCCAGTTTGTGGGGGCAATAAGCTGACTTTGTATAAATATACAAAAGTTTGAAGGCTATTGCTTAACGCACTGTAAGCCGCCCTGAGTCTTCGGAGAAGGGCGGCATATAAATCAAATTAAAAAAAAAAAAAAAAAAAGTCATGCGTTTTCTTCCCCAGGCACCAAAAAGGCTCGCTTTTTAAAAAGTGGAAGTAACAACATTTTTAGACATGGAATTTCGTCCCGAAACTCATCCTGGTGTCCGTTTTTGCATTTGGTTTCAAAAAAAAAAAAATTGGCTTCAAAAAACATTTTGGTTCCTGGGCAGCATTTTTCATTAACATTAAGTCATGCGTTTTCTTCCCCAGGCACCAAAAAGGCTCGATTTTTAAAAAGTGGAAGTAACCCCATTTTTAGACATGGAATTTCGTCCCGAAACTCATCCTGGTGTCCGTTTTTGCATTTGGTTTCAAAAAAAAAAATTGGCTTCAAAAAACATTTTGGTTCCTGGGCAGCATTTTTCATGAACATTAAGTCATGCGTTTTCTTCCCCAGGCACTAAAAAGGCCCGATTTTTAAAAAGTTGTAGTAACACCATTTTTAGACATGGAATTTCATCACGAAACTCATCCTGGTGTCCGTTTTTGCATTTGGTTTCAAAAAAAAAAAATTGGCTTCAAAAAACATTTTGGTTCCTGGGCAGCATTTTTCATGAACATTAAGTCATGCGTTTTCTTCCCCAGGCACCAAAAAAGCTCGATTTTTAAAAAGTGGAAGTAACACCATTTTTAGACATGGAATTTCGTCCCGAAACTCATCCTGGTGTCCGTTTTTGCATTTGGTTTCAAAAAAAAAAAATTGGCTTCAAAAAACATTTTGGTTCCTGGGCAACATTTTTCATGAACATTCAGTCATGCGTTTTCTTCCCCAGGCACCAAAAAGGCCCGATTTTTAAAAAGTGGAAGTAACACCATTTTTAGACATGGAATGTCGTCCCGAAACTCATCCTGGTGTCCGTTTTTGCATTTGGTTTAAAAAAAAAATTTGGCTTCAAAAAACATTTTGGGTCCTGGGCAGCATTTTTCATGAACATTAAGTCATGCGTTTTCTTCCCCAGGCACCAAAAAGGCTTGATTTTTAAAAAGTGGAAGTAACAACATTTTTAGACATGGAATTTCGTCCCGAAACTCATCCTGGTGTCCGTTTTTGCATTTGGTTTCAAAAAAAAAAAAATTGGCTTCAAAAAACATTTTGGGTCCTGGGCAGCATTTTTCATGAACATTAATTCATGTGTTTTCTTCCCCAGGCACCAAAAAGGCTCGATTTTTAAAAAGTGGAAGTAACCCCATTTTTAGACATGGAATTTCGTCCCGAAACTCATCCTGGTGTCCGTTTTTGCATTTGGTTTCAAAAAAAAAAATTGGCTTCAAAAAACATTTTGGGTCCTGGGCAGCATTTTTCATGAACATTAAGTCATGCGTTTTCTTTCCCAGGCACC